>NC_072384.2:55459738-55765988 GCF_028885625.2 Pongo pygmaeus | reverse complement strand
TCTTCCTAGAGGGTGAATACAGAAAGATCACAGCAGCAGATTTCAGTTTAGTAATAAAAGAACTTTCTAGTGATTTGAGCTTTCTGGAGCTGAAATAGGCTGCTTCAGGAGTTAATAAGCTCCCTATCCTTGGGCAGTTTTAAGCAGAAGCCGGGTGGTCCCTTGATGGTTATATTGAAGAGGACTCTTATAAATATGGTGGAGTTTTGGCTAGATTCTAATTCCTTTAAAGCCTTGAGAATCAATTAGATTCTATGAGTTTTATAGTAAAAGCCTCATATAACATGATTGGTCTATAAGGCATATGGTAATCCTGTTCATAGACATTGGCATTCATGTATGGCTTTATGGAGTATTTGATTTATTTTAGGACTTCTGCTTGATTTCCTCTTGGTCTGCCTCATAATTTTCATTAGCTCCATTTGGAGATTTTTTTGGGGGTTTGGCTCTATGGACCAGTACCCATATTCATTGCAGTAATAAAGTTTTAAAACTGAAATATAAAGTCATGTGTTAGTCATCAAATTTCCTTAGCTCATTAGCGCCTAAAGAATAGAAACCCAAGTTTTTTAGAATGATCTTGTAGAGAGATCAGCTTGCTGGGGTTACCAAGGTCATTCTGTGACTCCCTGCCATCCTTTGCATAAGCATAATTTCAAGAATCTTTTAACTCAATCACTGTAATTACTTTACATGTTTTGTTGGAGAGAGAGACATAGAGAAAGAAAAGAGGTGTCCTGTGATTTTGGGTCATTTTTAGCCATAGCTTCTTAATACAGAATGACTGCATTGCTGAACCAAATGAACAGATTTAGTCTTCAGTTTCCAATCCTTGAGATTTCTCCTGACCCTAGAAGCAAAAGTATTGCTTAATGATAATTATGTTTCTTCGGGTTTCCAGATCAATTTGGCATAGAACATATCTACTTTGTTGTCCAGACAAGGCACAGAGAATGAATGAATAAGATCATCTCCCAGAAGGTAGAACTTCATTAAAAATAGAAACTGAGAAATATATTGCGGTGGAAGCATTTGTTGTTATGTTATTAACAGGGACTCAGATGTGTGAGATGTAGGTTTAATTTATATTTAAAATATACTGATGAAATATATTGCTAATCTTTTCATTCTTATGAACTGGGGGTTACTTGAGTGATTTCCAAGAGTAGATTCTCCCACAGGAAAACAGCCTACTTCCCCACATGCCAGCAATTTTGGGGCATTATCAAAAAGAGTATTAGAGTCAGGAGAACAATGTGTGGAATTTTGGAACCAGAAGAATAGCTAGAGAAGGTCCAGAAAAGGGCACCTGAACTGAATCAAGGGAATGTGAGTGCTGCCATCTGAGGACAATCTAAAAATATGTGCTCTCATCTGTCTGGCAATATGCAGGCGAAAATGAAAAATGATTGATGCCTGTCAAATTATGAAAGTTATGTATAATTGGAACCAGACTTAAATGCAAATGAACTAACATATGTGAATGGGATTTAAATAGTTCCTGGCACATAGTAGGTGTTCAATAAATGTTAATTCCTTTCTTGTGCAAGCTTCTTTTGAAGTTTAAAAGAGGAAATCTTAACACAAATAAAAAATATGTAATTTGCTGCAGGTAGTAAACATATGAAATTTGATACTGAAGGAGGTGATTTTGATGGAAAATGTGAAACTAGCTTTAAAATGGACTTGGATACATCCAGAGATGATAAATACATAATGATTAGTTAAGGGAAATGAGTCTTTGGAGGCTGAGAGGACAACTTCTAACTTCAAAAAATAAGTTTGTTGTTTTTCTCAATATAAAAGACACATTTGTTAAATAGTTTTTTTTTTTAAATAGTTGAACAAAACAAAAAACCACTTAGGCTATCACCATTCAGAAATACCACTCTTAACATTTTATATGCATAGTTGCAGTATCTTTCCATGTAAATGAAGATATTTTATCAGAGGTACACAAATCTTGATAAACTTTATTTTACTTAATGAAGTGGACATTTATTTTTTCCATATCACTAAATATTATTCACTACACAATTTTATGTGATTAATATTCTTTAGTATGAAGAATGTCATATGGTTTATGTAATCAATTGTCTACAGTTGGACCTTGGTAATTTCCCCAAATTTTGCTATTAGAAGCAAAACTTGTGTATCGGTCTTTGTGTAGTTTTAAAAATATTTTATTAGGTTGAATCCATAGAAATGAAATTGCTTGATCAAAGAGCATGAACATTTTTAAAGGTTTTAATAGGTATTGCCAAATACTCTCAAGAAATGTTATAATAGCAATGTGTACTGCCATTTCGGTTTATTAAAGTATTCATTTCCCCAAATCCTTTTCAAACCTGGATACATAAAAAGCCGATATGCCAAGTTTATGTTTAAAATATGTTACAATTTTAACTTACATTAATTACTAGTAATTAATGTGAGATTAAATATCAAATATTTTCAAATATTATGTTTGGGATAAGGGCATTGCCATTTTATATACTTTAATATTGTATTGATGTGCCTACCTTTTTCTTATTAATTTGCAAAAATTTCTAAATGTTGCAGCGTAGTTGATTTTTAAAATGCTTTTTCTGTGTTTGAGAATTCTCCTTCATTTGAGTTCTGGCCAGCTTTCTTACTACAGAAACCAACAAGATAGGATGCTTTTTCCTAAGGTTCTTCACAGTCGTGGTGTTGCATGTGATCTATTTCAACAAATCATCTCCATCCATCTGGGACTTCGGAATTTGGAGCTAGGGATGCAGAGAAGTGTGGAAAGATGGGAATTTATTCTGGTAATGTGGCAAGTCAAGCAGTGTCAGCAGGAGTACCTAATGTTCCATGCTCAGCCTCATTGGTGGTGTTGTCCTCAGCAGATGGGATCTGTGATATAATTTTGATTGTGATTCTGGCTGCCTAGCCTCTCATTTTTAATATCATTATTTTAAAAGTCAGGTTTATTAGGGTGTTTACACATAGTAATATTCAAGAATATTGTTTGATGAGTTTTGATGAATGCATAACGTTTTATAATCAAGATATAGACCATTTGCTTATTTATTGGCTATTTAACATGAGCCAGGCATGAAATGACGCACTTATGTTCTTTCATTGAAAACACATCACAACTTCTTGTTGGTTCTATTATTCATATTTCACCAAACATATATTCTATAACTTGCCCCAAATAACACTCTGGTTGGTGGCTGAGCCAAGATGTAAACCTACAGTCATTTCTCCTGTTCTGCACTGCTTCAACAAATCAAGGCATTGCCATTTGTTAAAATGCTCATTACCTAGATATCCATTTGGAAGCATAATTTTTCCACATTATTCTTATTTGAAATCTCCAATATTCAGAAACAGAACCTAAAACAAGATTCAGCTACATGTAATTTCATTTTGGCATTTGCTACCAAATTCTCTGGAAATGATAGTTTGACATACAAAGTATTTGTGTAGTATGCATATCAGAGGTCAGTGAATAAGTCAACATGCATTTACTGAATTCATTAATGTACACAGTAGATTACTGAGGGAAGAAGTTATAAGTGGAGGAAATATATGGCCTTAGTTCTTAATCTAGTTGGTGGAAAAACAAGTGGAAATTGATTAGTTAGTTTACAATAAAAGATTCTTTATGTCCCAGGGTTAAACTATGTGAGAGAGAAAAAAATATAGTGCTTAATGGGGAGAAGAAAGGGTTTGAGCTGTATGTTGAACAAGACATGGATTTGGAAGGGATAGAGAGGAGAAGTTTTTCCTATGAAGAGGTCAAGAGAGTGAGGGGTGAGAATGAACTAGGCACATATATAAGACAGATACTAACTAAAGTAGAGAACTTGAGTCAGAGGGTAGGAAGAAATAAAATTGAATAAACACATGTTATAGAAGAACTTGTATACCAATAAAAGAAATCTGGGTTTGATTCAATAGCCATTGAGACACCATTATACACCTTGAAGTCAGAATGATTATTTAGAAACCATAATCTGTGTTCTCCAAAAGGTAAATTAAGATGATGTTGAACTATAAAAGCCCCTTAAACACAAGTATTACATAAAGATTTATCAAAATATATTTTATTTTTCCTTCCTAACAGCTTATTTTTTATTTTTTATTTTTATTTTTTTGGCTAACCCTTGCCATCTGTATCTGTGACTCCTTCCTTTTACAGAAGAAGAAAGTAAGGCCCAAAGATGTTAAGTGACTTCTGCAAAGTCTTCAGCTAATTTGTGGTAAAATCAGGACTAGATACACGTCACCTAATGACTGACCAAGCACACATATCCTCAAATCTCTGGTTTCCAACATCTGTGCTAAGAAGCAATAGGATAGAATGACACAGACCTTGGACTCCCTGGGCTCAAAAGCCTGTTTTGTTACTCAGTAGCTTCTTACCTTAGGCATCCATGTTAATTTCCCAGTCCCCTGTTTTCTTCATCAGTTCAATGTGGGTGGTAATCATAACAGCGTATAAACGTCATGGGTTACTGGTAAAATTAAAATAGTTTATATATATATATATATATAAATAAAATACTTAGGATAGCACTTGGTACATCTCTTGAGGAAACTGGTGCAATAAAAGCTGAGTCAAGAGTCATATGCAGGAGGGCAGCCAAGATGGCCGAATAGGAACAGCTCCGGTCTACAGCTCCCACCATGAGCGACGCAGAAGACGGGTGATTTCTGCATTTCCATCTGAGGTACCAGGTTCATCTCACTAGGGAGTGCCAGACAGTGGGCGCAGGACAGTGGGTGCAGCGCACCATGCGCGAGCCAAAGCAGGGCAAGGCATTGCCTCACTCAGGAAGCGCAAGGGATCAGGGAGTTCCCTTTCCTAGTCAAAGAAAGGGGTGACAGATGGCACCTGGAAAATCGGGTCACTCCCACCCCAATACTGCGCTTTTCCAAGGGGCTTAAAAAACGGCGCACCAGGAGATTATATCCTGCACCTGGCTCGGAGGGTCCTACACCCACGGAGTCTCGCTGATTGCTAGCACAGCAGGCTAAGATCAAACTGCAAGGCGGCAGCGAGGCGGGGGGAGGGGCGCCCGCCATTGCCCAGGCTTGCTTAGGTAAACAAAGCAGCTGGGAAGCTCGAACTGGGTGGACCCCACCACAGCTCAAGGAGGCCTGACTGCCTCTGTAGGCTCCACCTCTGGGGGCAGGGCACAGACAAACAAAAAGACAGCAGTAACCTCTGCAGACTTAAATGTCCCTGTCTGACAGCTTTGAAGAGAGCAGTGGTTCTCCCAGCATGCAGCTGGAGACCTGAGAACGGGCAGATTGCCTCCTCAAGTGGGTCCCTGACCCCTGACCCCTGAGCAGCCTAACTGGGAGGCTCCCCGCACTAGGGGCAGACTGACACCTCACACAGCCGGGTACTCCTCTGAGACAAAACTTCCAGAGGAACGATCAGACAGCAACATTCGCAGTTCACGAAAATCCGCTGTTCTGCAGTCACTGCTGCTGATACCCAGGCAAACAGGGTCTGGAGTGGACCTCTAGCAAACTCCAACAGACCTGCAGCTGAGGGTCCTGTCTGTTAGAAGGAAAACTAACAAACAGAAAGGACATCCACACCAAAAACCCATCTGTACATCACCGTCATCAAAGACCAAAAGTAGATAAAACCACAAAGATGGAGAAAAAACAGAGCAGAAAAATTGGAAACTCTAAAAAGCAGAGCACCTCTCCTCCGCCAAAGGAACGCAGTTCCTCACGAGCAACGGAACAAAGCTGGATGGAGAGTGACTTTGACGAGTTGAGAGAAGAAGGCTTCAGATGATCAAACTACTCCGAGCTACAGGAGGAAATTCAAACCAAAGGCAAAGAAGTTGAAAACTTTGAAAAAAATTTAGATGAATGTATAAACTAGAATAACCAATACAGAGAAGTGCTTAAAGGGGCTGATGGAGCTGCAAGCCAAGTCTCGAGAACTACATGAAGAATGCAGAAGCCTCAGGAGCCAATGCGATCAACTGGAAGAAAGGGTATCAGTGATGGAAGATGAAATGAATGAAATGAAGTGAGAAGGGAAGTTTAGAGAAAAAAGAATAAAAAGAAACGAGCAAAGCCTCCAAGAAATATGGGACTATGTGAAAAGACAAAATCTACGTCTGATTGGTGAACCTGAAAGTGATGGGGAGAATGGAACCAAGTTGGAAAACACTCTGCAAGAAAATATTATCCAGGAGAACTTCCCCAATCTAGCAAGGCAGGCCAACATTCAGATTCAGGAAATACAGAGAATACCACAAAGATACTCCTCGAGAAGAGCAACTCCAAGACACATAATTGTCAGATTCACCAAAGTTGAAATGAAGGAAAAAATATTAAGGGCAGCCAGAGAGAAAGGTCGGGTTACCCACAAAGGGAAGCCCATCAGACTAACAGCAGATCACTCGGCAGAAACTCTACAAGCCAGAAGAGAGTGGGGGCCAATATTCAACATTCTTAAAGAAAAGAATTTTCAACCCAGAATTTCATATCCAGCCAAACTAAGCTTCATAAGTGAAGGAGAAATAAAATCCTTTACAGACAAGCAAATGCTGAGAGATTTTGTCACCACCAGGCCTGCCCTAAAAGAGCTCCTGAATGAAGCACTAAACATGGAAAGGAACAACCGGTACTAGCCACTGCAAAATCATGCCAAATTGTAAAGACCATCGAGGCTAGGAAGAAACTGCATCAACTAACGAGCAAAATAACCAGCTAACATCATAAGGACAGGATCAAATTCACACATAACAATATTAACTTTAAATGTAAGTGGACTAAATGCTCCAATTAAAAGACACAGACTGGCAAATTGGATAAAGACTCAAGACCCATCAGTGTACTGTATTCAGGAAACCCATCTCATGTGCAGAGACACACATAGGCTCAAAATAAAAGGATGGAGGAAGATCTACCAAGCAAATGGAAAACAAAAAGAGGCAGGGGTTGCAATCCTAGTCTCTGATAAAACAGACTTTAAACCAACAAAGATCAAAAGAGACAAAGAAGGCCATTACATAATGGTAAAGGGATCAATTCAACAAGAAGAGCTAACTATCCTAAATATATATGCACCCAATACAGGAGCACCCAGATTCATAAAGCAAGTCCTGAGTGACTTACAAAGAGACTTAGACTCCCACACAATAATAATGGGAGACTTTAACACCCCACTGTCAACATTAGACAGATCAACGAGACAGAAAGTTAACAAGGATACCCAGAAATTGAACTCAGCTCTGCACCAAGTGGACCTAATAGACATCTACAGAACTCTCCACCCCAAATCAACAGAATATACGTTTTTTTCAGCACCACACCACACCTATTCCAAAATTGACCACATAGTTGGAAGTAAAGCTCTCCTCAGCAAATGTAAAAGAACAGAAATTATAACAAACTGTCTCTCAGACCGCAGTGCAATCAAACTAGAACTCAGGATTAAGAAACTCACTCAAAACTGCTCAACTACATGGAAAATGAACAACCTGCTCCTGAATGACTACTGGGTACATAATGAAACGAAGGCAGAAATAAAGATGTTCTTTGAAACCAATGAGAACAAAGACACAACATACCAGAATCTCTGGGACACATTCAAAGCAATGTGTAGAGGGAAATTTATAGCACTAAATGCCCACAAGAGAAAGCAGGAAAGATCCAAAATTGACACACTAACATCACAATTAAAAGAACTAGAAAAGCAAGAGCAAACACATTCAAAAGCTAGCAGAAGGCAAGAAATAACTAAAATCAGAGCAGAACTGAAGGAAATAGAGACACAAAAAACCCTTCAAAAAATTAATGAATCCAGGAGCTGGTTTTTTGGAAGGATCAACCAAATTGATAGACTGCTAGCAAGACTAATAAAGAAGAAAAGAGAGAAGAATCAAATAGATGCAATAAAAAATGATAAAGGGGATATCACCACCGATCCCACAGAAATACAAACAACCATCAGAGAATACTACAAACACCTCTACGCAAATAAACTAGAAAACCTAGAAGAAATGGATAAATTCCTCGACACATACACCCTCCCAAGACTAAACCAGGAAGAAGTTGAATCTCTGAATAGACCAATAACAGGCTCTGAAATTGTGGCAATAATTAATAGCTTACCAACCAAAAAGAGTCCAGGACCAGATGGATTCACAGCCGAATTCTACCAGAGGTACAAGAAGGAACTGGTACCATTCCTTCTGAAACTATTCCAATCAATAGAAAAAGAGGGAATCCTCCCTAACTCATTTTATGAGGCCAGCATCATCCTGATACCAAAGTCGGACAGAGACACAACCAAAAAACAGAATTTTAGACCAATATCCTTGATGAACATTGATGCAAAAATCCTCAGTAAAATACTGGCAAACCAAATCCAGCAGCACGTCGAAAAGCTTATCCACCATGATCAAGTGGGCTTCATCCCTGGGATGCAAGGCTGGTTCAATATACACAATATACACAAATCAATAAATGTAATCCAGCATATAAACAGAACCAAAGACAAAAATCACATGATTATCTCAATAGATGCAGAAAAGGCCTTTGACAGAATTCAACAACCCTTCATGCTAAAAACTTTCAATAAATTAGGTATTGATGGGACGTATCTCAAAATAATAAGGGCTATCTATGACAAACCCACAGCCAATATCATGCTGAATGGGCAAAAACTGGAAGCATTCCCTTTGAAAACTGGCACAAGACAGGGATGCCGTCTCTCACCACTCCTATTCAACATAGTGTTGGAAGTTCTGGCCAGGGCAATTAGGCAGGAGAAGGAAATAAAGGGTATTCAATTAGGAAAAGAGGAAGTCAAATTGTCCCTGTTTGCCGATGACATGATTGTATATCTAGAAAACTCCATTGTCTCAGCCCAAAATCTCCTTAAGCTGATAAGCAACTTCAGCAAAGTCTCAGGATACAAAATCAATGTACAAAAATCACAAGCATTCTTATACACCAATAACAGACAAACAGAGAGCCAAATCATGAGTGAACTCCCATTCACAATTGCTTCAAAGAGAATAAAATACCTAGGAATCCAACTTACAAGGGATGTGAAGGACCTCTTCAAGGAGAACTACAAACCACTGCTCAGTGAAATAAAAGAGGATACTAACAAATGGAAGAACATTCCATGCTCATGGGTAGGAAGAATCAATATCGTGAAAATGGCCATACTGCCCAAGGTAATTTATAGATTCAATGCCATCCCCATCAAGCTACCAATGACTTTCTTCACAGAATTGGAAAAAACTACTTTAAACTTCCTATGGAACCAAAAAAGAGCCCGCATTGCCAAGTCAATCCTACGCCAAAAGAACAAAGCTGGAGGCATCACACTACCTGACTTCAAACTATACTACAAGGCTACAGTAACCAAAACAGCATGGTACTGGTACCAAAACAGAGATATAGATCAATGGAACAGAACAGAGCCCTCAGAAATAACGCCGCATATCTACAACTATCTGATTTTTGACAAACCTGAGAAAAACAAGCAATGGGGAAAGGATTCCCTATTTAATAAATGGTGCTGGGAAAACTGGCTAGCCATATGTAGAAAGCTGAAACTGGATCCCTTCCTTACACCTTATAAAAAAATTAATTCAACATGGATTAAAGACTTAAACGTTAGACCTAAAACCATAAAAACCCTAGAAGAAAACCTGGGCATTGCCATTCAGGACATAGGCATGGGCAAGGACTTCATGTCTAAAACACCAAAAGCAATGGCAACAAAAGGCAAAATTGACAAATGGGATCTAATTAAACTAAAGAGCTTCTGCACAGCAAAAGAAACTACCATCAGAGTGAACAGGCAACCTACAAAATGGGAGAAAATTTTCGCAACCTACTCATCTGACAAAGGGCTAATATCCAGGATCCACAATGAACTCCAACAAATTTACAAGAAAAAAACAAACAACCCCATCAAAAAGTGGGCGAAGGATATGAACAGGCACTTCTCAAAAGAAGACTTTTATGCAGCCAAAAGACACATGAAAAAATGCTCATCATCACTGGCCATCAGAGAAATGCAAATCAAAACCACAATGAGATACCATCTCACACCAGTTAGAATGACGATCTTTAAAAAGTCAGGAAACAACAGGTGCTGGAGAGGATGTGGAGAAATAGAAGCACTTTTACACTGTTGGTGGGACTGTAAACTAGTTCAACCATTGTGGAAGTCAGTGTGGCGATTCCTCAGGGATCTGGAACTAGAAATACCATTTGACCCAGCCATCCCATTACTTGGTATATACCCAAAGGACTATAAATCATACTGCTATAAAGACACATGCACACGTATGTTTATTGCAGCTCTATTCACAATAGCAAAGACTTGGAACCAACCCAAATTTCCAACAATGATAGACTGGATTAAGAAAATGTGGCACATATACACCATGGAATACTATGCAGCCATAAAAAATGATGAGTTCACGTCCTTTGTAGGGACATGGATGAAATTGGAAATCATCATTCTCAGTAAACCATCGCAAGAACAAAAAACCAAACACTGCATATTCTCACTCACAGGTGGGAATTGAACAATGAGAACACATGGACACCGGAAGGGGAACATCACACTCCAGGGACTATTGTGGGGTGGGGGAAGGGGGGAGGGATAGCATTGGGAGATATACCTAATGCTAGATGACGAGTTAATGGGTGCAGTACACCAGCATGGCACAGGTATATATATGTAACTAACCTGCACATTGTGCACTTGTACCCTAAAACTTAAAGTATAATAATAATAAAATAAAATAAAGAGTCATATTCAAAAATGAAAGAATGAAAGTCTTCTTCATTGAAAAGAAATCATATAATATTATTGTCTTCATTTTAAGTTTTTGACTGATACATCATTTTAAGATTTTTATCATCACTGTTTAATAGGGAGAGTATGGCCTTGTGGTCAACTCCCTCATCTGAAATGGGAGCAACACTTACAAACCTCATCAGGTTTTTTTCAAAGTGAAAGGAAATATTGTATATGAAGTTCAGTGTGTGCCACCCTGGAGAAATTCAGTAAATGTTAACTCTCTTTTCATCATTTCTTGTGTCTACTAGTGATTGATAAGAGAGAAACAAATGATGGAATAGCATGTACATGTTGATGAAAAACCTTAGACGCAATTCATAATTTGTATGTTTACTGTGTGTATGTGTATGTTTTCTGAGTATAGTTGTACATGTGTCTTCTTCCTCACTTTGATTTTCTATAATATGCCATTTAATAGGCTCCTTGATTTCTCTTTATATACTTTTTTTTTTTGTAAAGAAAGACAAGCAGTCATTAGACTGTGTTGTGGAGGATTTTCCAAAAGACACTGTTTATGATAACCATCTCCCCATTACCTTAAGAAGGAAAAAGGGTAAAATTTTTACCTAATGTTTTGTTTTAAAATACTGTACATTGTCTAGAGTATATCAACCAAAATAACATTGTATTGGACAGTGAAATTTAGCTGTAAAAATATTTCAGTTGCTAAGTATTACTAAACTTCTATTCGGCCTTAAGTAGTTAGGCCAACAGTGATTAATGTCTCTGCTTTTTTGAGTGGATTCTAAGGAAAAACAAGCTAACAAGAGCACAGGCTGTGTTTTGGATCCTATACTCTTGGGGAAATCTTTCCAGAGGAAAAGAGTCAACAGGACTCAACTTGGGTCCTATTTTGCAGGAAGATGGGGATTTCTAGGATGGACACATCATAGGAGGATAAAGCCCTTGCTAGAAGTAGGAGGAAATGTCTTGTTGAGAAGATGTTCATGGATGTCAATCTAACAAAGCCATCCTATATATCAGTAGCCACATCCCCACAGAGGGAGAAGATCTGACACTGCAAGTGCCATGCCCTGGGACCAGGTGATAGAGCAGGTAATCTATGCCATCTTGTTTACTACTTCTGTTCTTTCTTCTTCTACTTTTTTTTTTTTAAATAAATAACATTATGTTGAGTTTTTTTTTTGTTTTGTTTTTGTTTTTTTTGCGTTTGGTACTTTTTGGGAAGGATTTTTTTTTTTGAGATGGAATTTCTCTCTGTCGCCCAGGCTAGAGTGCAGTGGGGTGATTTCTCTGGGGCGATCTCTCGACTCACTGCAAGCTCTGCCTCCCAGGTTCCCGCCATTCTCCTGCCTTAGCCTCCCGAGTAGCTGGGACTACAGGCGCCCGCCACCACGCCCGGCTAATTTCTTTTTGTATTTTTAGTAGAGACGGGGTTTCACTGTGTTAGCCAGGATGGTCTCGATCTCCTGACCTCGTGATCCGCCCGCCTCGGCCTCCCAAAGTGCTGGGATTACAGGCGTGAGCCACCGCACCCAGCCGGGAAGGATTTTTATAAGCAATTTTCTTTTCTATCTAGAAGCCTTCTATAACACATACCCAAAAATAGAGTCATCATTTCTGTATCAATATGTGCTCACAGACTTCGTTATATGCTCCACATGGGAATGGGAGATGGAGGTACCAAGGAGAGGATGTATTGGCAGAGGTTGTATCCACAGAGGTTGTATCCGCATCCACATTTTCAATTTGACATATCCCAGTTCAAGAAAAAAGAAACATAGATTGCCTATTCTAATAAAAGAAAAATCCCCATCCCCAAAGAACATAGAATATAAAAAGTAGAAACATTCTTTTTTAAATTATTTTTCAGAACTATGAAAATTAATACTAGGAAATACTTCTTTTAATTTATAATAGCATCAAAAATAATAAAGCACTTATAAATTTAACAAATAAGTACAAAACATGTATACCAAGAACTACAGAATATTGTTGAACAAAATTAAAGAAAATTTAGGTAAATGGAAAGACCTGTGTTCATGAAGTTGAAAACAGTATTGCTTAGATGGTAATATTTCCTCCTCTTACTGAAAACCAAATGTATTCTCATATCAAACAAAAAAGCGTGAAAATGTAAAAATGTAAGAATAAATATTTCTTAGCTTTGCTAATTGCGCAATTATTGGAGAGAATCTTAAAGTGATTATTTTGAAGACCATAGGTAAGAAAAGATGAAATTGTTAATGTAGTAATGAAGAAATAGAAGTATGAAAGTTTCCAAAATAGAGCAATAGAGAATGGGTGAGGAAATAGCATAGTGATGGAGTCCCGACACCTAATCCTTAGAACACTGTGTTCACTACTTACTAAAGCTAGCACAGCTGGGGAATCTTTGATATATTTATCAGTCATCTGATTCTTGGATTCCTTATCTGTAAAATGGGGATAACAATAATACTAATTTGCTTTATAGGATAGCTGTGTGGATTAAAAGTTATCATAAATGTTACCTGTATTTTTATGGTCTATAGCTATGATTTTATTTGCTAGAATATTAATTGATATAGTTAATAATTTCTTCTCTTGAATAATGTTATCTCTCAGACACTTTTAAAATACACATTCACTTAAATCCTATTAGAAAACACATAGTTTAATTTTCGACAATATGCACAGATAAAGCAGTAAAATAGAGTTCAAATGATTTGTTATTTTGAAACAATCAGTTGAGTAAATTTCCCCTGAGGGAAGGGTGTCCTAGTTTCGATATTTAAGGAAAGCAGGTTAAAATCCATACACTGTTACTAGAAATATACGACTCTGGAAAATTTTCCCCCAAGAATAAATGCCTGGGAGTGTGTGTGGGGCATTGTGCAGGGATGCCTTCATTGCTTAAGTTTGCTGTTTTCAGAAATTATGCACTACTAGTGTATGAGGCATAGAGGCATCCAGTTATATACCAGGTTTAAATGTTGATAAATTATAAAAAAGACATCATTTTACATGGGGGAAAATGTATTCAACATTTTTCCCTGAGTAAAGTATGCAGAAAACCTGCTTAAATGGGGCATATAATTTTTAATGACTCAGGCCTTTAGTCCTTGGAAATGAACCAAGTGTGATAAATAAGATGGAAACTGGTGAATATTGAGTGTCTAGTCATCACATCATCAGATTTGAAATCACCTGAGATTGTATATGAAAGGTAGTAGCTTGAAAGAATTAGTCTTTAGTCTAACTGACTTTGAGCAATGCGGAATAAATGGAAGAAAGTTGATTATAGTCAAATAATAAAAAAAAAAAACCTCTTCCTAAAAATTCAGAGATAGTGATGTGATAATAAAAAACAGTGTAAAGTTTTAATGTTATAAAAATAAATCAGCTTCACATAGAAATTATTTTGGGGTCAGTTTTCTTTAACCCACATATTATTGACAAGAAAATGTGTCTTCACCTTGCACCTTTTCTTTTGCTAACTTTTGACCTTTGATTTTTCAAATACCTATGAGTTTACACATAGGTAGGCTGCTCTTATTTTGTTCTTATTTCACTGGCTATTCTTGAGAGGAAATCTTCCCTAGTTAGCCCAAAAGAAACAAGGCTTGTGCATCATTAAAAATAAATGAACGTAGTAATTCTTTTACTTAATAAGATATAATAACTTAAAAATATATTAATGCTGTCCCTGAAGATCATAAAGAAGAAAGAATGTGGAAAATTAAAGAATTAGGTAAATCAGAGGAGCCTAAAATGAGCAGGTAACTAGTGAAGAAAAAAATTAAATATATCGTATACACAATTGATTTTAATATAGCACCAACGGTGCATCAATGCAAAAAACCTGTATCCAGGGAGCTTAATCTACTGTCGCTCTGTGGGCATCCAGTCTCTTAGGATTTCAAAATATTAAATACATATTAAATACGGTGCTTTAAAATACAGTAAAAAAGGAAAGTGGTGAATGATCACACTGATCTTACAAAATATTTTTGATAGATGATATAATTAGAATAGCAATTTTCAATTTTGGCTTTGAGACAGCATTATTAGCTAATCACAGATTCATTTACAGCTATAAATGTAAAATTATTTAAAGTTAGGCATGATTTTAAGAATAAAACAAAAGATAAGGAATCAAAGCTTTAGAAAGATTCAGAATCACAGAGGAAACGACAAAAGGCTTTATAGTAATTATCAAATATAAAACCATAAAGGTCAATAAAATGGACATTTAACAAATCAAAATTAGATCTATTGAGAAGAGAGAATTGAGAGTTATGCCAAAAACTGCAGAAAAATTTTCATATTTATGAAAAATCTCAGAGTTCATAATATAGAAGAAATACCAGTTCATCTTGAAAAAATAGAGTTGAAGATTGCGATGTATGTTGATTAAATAAATTTCACACAAATTATTTTTTTCATTGTAAAAATATTCTCAAGCCTATTTCACTATTTTTTAACAGAGAAAAGCAAAGGAAAGGGTAGTCTTTATTGCATGTGCAAACCAATTATGTGCTCATATTCTGGGGAAAACATCGACTACATTTATAAAATATAAAGTTAGCCCACTTAAATTTTCTGATTTATAAAAAAAAGATACACATAAAGTGCAGAAATATATATGCATATATGCACATATACATCTATTTGTGTGTGTGTGCATGCTAGTATTATTTTCCTAGCATAAACCCAAATTCTGGATTTTTGAATGGTAATTAAAAAGAAATTTAAAAGTTCATAAATTCTGTGTAATATTATTTAACATTTAAAACTTTTTGTTTCATCCCAAGAATGGACTTCACAGATGCAGTCTCACTGTTTATAAAATGAGTATAAAAATCTTTACCTTATATGATTGTGTATGAACGAGGGAAAAATATGTAAAACAATTAGCACAATACCAGGCATATAGTAAATTTTTTATAAAGGTGAATATTATTTCTTTTTAGAGTTTTTTTCTTTATTATTATTATTATTATTATTATTATACTTTACATTTTATGGTACATGTGCGCAATGTGCAGGTAAGTTACATATGTATACATGTGCCATGCTGGTGCGCTGCACCCACTAACTCATCATCTAGCATTAGGTATAACTCCCAATGCTATCCCTCCCCCCTCCCCCCACCCCACAATAGTCCCTGGAGTGTGATGTTCCCCTTCCTGTGTCCATGTGTTCTCATTGTTCAATTCCCACCTATGAGTGAGAATATGTGGTGTTTGGTTTTTTGTTCTTGTGATAGTTTACTGAGAATGATGATTTCCAATTTCATCCATGTCCCTACAAAGGACGTGAACTCAACATTTTTTATGGCTGCATAGTATTCCATGGTGTATATGTGCCACATTTTCTTAATCCAGTCTATCATTGTTGGAAATTTGGGTTGGTTCCAAGTCTTTGCTATTGTGAATAATGCCGCAATAAACATACGTGTGCATGTGTCTTTATAGCAGTATGATTTATAGTCCTTTGGGTATATACCCAGTAATGGGATGGCTGGGTCAAATGGAATTTCTAGTTCTAGATCCCTGAGGAATCGCCACACTGACTTCCACAAGGGTTGAACTAGTTTACAGTCCCACCAACAGTGTAAAAGTGTTCCTATTTCTCCACATCCTCTCCAGCACCTGTTGTTTTCTGACTTTTTAATGATTGCCATTCTAACTGGTGTGAGATGGTATCTCATTGTGGTTTTGATTTGCATTTCTCTGATGGCCAGTGATGGTGAGCATTTTTTCATGTGTTTTTGGCTGCATAAATGTCTTCTTTTGATAAGTGTCTGTTCATGTCCTTCGCCCACTTTTTGATGGGGTTGTTTGTTTTTTTCTTGTAAATTTGTTGGAGTTCACTGTAGATTCTTGATATTAGCCCTTTGTCAGATGAGTAGGTTGCGAAAATTTTCTCCCATTTTGTAGGTTGCCTGTTCACTCTGATGGTAGTTTCCTTTGCTGTGCAGAAGCTCTTTAGTTTAATTAGATCCCATTTGTCAATTTTGGCTTTTGTTGCCATTGCTTTTGGTGTTTTAGACATGAAGTCCTTGCCCATGCCTATGTCCTGAATGGTAATGCCTAGGTTTTCTTCTAGGGTTTTTATGGTTTTAGGTCTAACATGTAATTGATTTAATTACATGTTAAATCATGAATTTAACATGATTCATGTTAATCCATCTTGAATTGATTTTTGTATAAGGTGTAATGAAGGGATCCAGTTTCAGCTTTCTACATATGGCTAGCCAGTTTTCCCAGCACCATTTATTAAATAGGGAATCCTTTCCCCATTTCTTGTTTTTGTCAGGTTTGTCAAAGATCAGATACTTGTAGATATGTGGCATTATTTCTGACGGCTCTGTTCTGTTCCATTGATCTATATCTCTGTTTTGGTACCAGTACCATGCTGTTTTGGTTACTGTAGCCTTGTAGTATAGTTTGAAGTCAGGTAGTGTGATGCTTCCAGCTTTGTTCTTTTGGCTTAGGATTGACTTGGTGATGCAGGCTCTTTTTTGGTTCCATAGGAACTTTAAAGTAGTTTTTTCCAATACTGTGAAGAAAGTCATTGGTAGCTTGATGGGGATGGCATTGAATCTGTAAATTACCTTGGGAAGGATGGCCATTTTCACGATATTGATTTTTCCTACCCATGAGCATGGAATGTTCTTCCATTTGTTTGTATCCTCTTTTATTTCACTGAGCAGTGGTTTGTAGTTCTCCTTGAAGAGGTCCTTTACATCCCTTGTAAGTTGGATTCCTAGGTATTTTATTCTCTTTGAAGCAATTGTGAATGGGAGTTCACTCATGATTTGGCTCTCTGTTTGTCTGTTATTGATGTATAAGAATGCTTGTGATTTTTGTACATTGATTTTGTATCCTGAGACTTTGCTGAAGTTGCTTATCAGCTTAAGGAGATTTTGGGCTGAGACAATGGGGTTTTCTAGATATACTATCATGTCATCTGCAAACAGGGACAATTTGACTTCCTCTTTTCCTAATTGAATACCCTTTATTTCCTTCTCCTGCCTAATTGCCCTGGCCAGAACTTCCAACACTATGTTGAATAGAAGTGGTGAGAGAGGGCATCCCTGTCTTGTGCCAGTTTTCAAAGGGAATGCTTCCAGTTTTTGCCCATTCAGTATGATATTGGCTGTGGGTTTGTCATAGATAGCTCTTATTATTTTGGGATATGTCCCATCAATACCTAATTTATTGAGAGTTTTTAGCATGAAGGGTTGTTGAATTTTGTCAAACGCCTTTTCTGCATCTATTGAGATAATCATGTGGTTTTTGTCTTTGGTTCTGTTTATATGCTGGATTACATTTATTGATTTGCGTATATTGAACCAGCCTTGCATCCCAGGGATGAAGCCCACTTGATCATGGTGGATAAGCTTTTTGATGTGCTGCTGGATTCTGTTTGCCAGTATTTTATTGAGGATATTTGCATCAATGTTCATCACGGTTATTGGTCTAAAATTCTCTTTTTTTGTTGTGTCTCTGCCAGGCTTTGGTATCAGGATGATGCTGGCCTCATAAAATGAGTTAGGGAGGATTCCCTCTTTTTCTATTGATTGGAATAGTTTCAGAAGGAATGGTACCAGCTCCTCCTTGTACCTCTGGTAGAATTCAGCTGTGAACCCGTCTGGTCCTGGACTTTTTTTGGTTGGTAAGCTATTGATTATTGCCACAATTTCAGCTCCCGTTATTGGTCTATTCAGAGATTCAACTTCTTCCTGGTTTAGTCTTGGGAGGGTGTATGTGTCCAGGAATTTATCCATTTCTTCTAGATTTTCTAGTTTATTTGCGTAGAGGTGTTTGTAATATTCTCTGATGGTAGTTTGTATTTCTGCGGGATCCGTGGTGATATCCCCTTTATCATTTTTTATTGCATCTATTTGATTCTTCTCTCTTTTTTTCTTTGTTAATCTTGCTAGCGGTCTATCAATTTTGTTGATCCTTTCAAAAAACCAGCTCCTGGATTCATTTATTTTTTGAAGGGTTTTTTGTGTCTCTATTTCCTTCAGTTCTGCTCTGATTTTAGTTATTTCTTGCTTTCTGCTAGCTTTTGAATGTGTTTGCTCTTGCTTTTCTAGTTCTTTTAATTGTGATGTTAGTGTGTCAATTTTGGATCTTTCCTGCTTTCTCTTGTGGGCATTTAGTGCTATAAATTTCCCTCTACACACTGCTTTGAATGCATCCCAGAGATTCTGGTATGTTGTGTCTTGGTTCTCGTTGGTTTCAAAGAACATCTTTATTTCTGCCTTCATTTCGTTATGTACTCAGTAGTCATTCAGGAGCAGGTTGTTCAGTTTCCACGTAGTTGAGCGGTTTTGAGTGAGATTCTTAATCCTGAGTTCTAGCTTGATTGCACTGTGATCCTAGAGATAGTTTGTTATAATTTCTGTTCTTTTACATTTATTGAGGAGAGCTTTACTTCCAAGTATGTGGTCAATTTTGGAATAGGTGTGGTGTGGTGCTGAAAAAAACGTATATTCTGTTGATTTGGGGTGGAGAGTTCTGTAGATGTCTATTAGGTCCACTTGGTACAGAGCTGAGTTCAATTCCTGGGTATCCTTGTTGACTTTCTGTCTCGTTGATCTGTCTAATGTTGACAGTGGGGTGTTAAAGTCTCCCATTATTAATGTGTGGGAGTCTAAGTCTCTTTGTAGGTCACTCAGGACTTGCTTTATGAATCTGGGTGCTCCTGTATTGGGTGCATATATATTTAGGATAGTTAGCTCTTCTCGTTGAATTAATCCGTTTACCATTATGTAATGGCCTTCTTTGTCTCTTTTGATCTTTGTTGGTTTAAAGTCTGTTTTATCAGAGACTAGGATTGCAACCCCTGCCTCTTTTTGTTTTCCATTTGCTTGGTAGATCTTCCTCCATCCTTTTATTTTGAGCCTATGTGTGTCTCTGCACATGAGATGGGTTTCCTGAATACAGTACACTGATGGGTCTTGACTCTTTATCCAATTTGCCAGTCTGTGTCTTTTAATTGGAGCATTTAGTCCATTTACATTTAAAGTTAATATTGTTATGTGTGAATTTGATCCTGTCATTATGATGTTAGCTGGTTATTTTGCTCGTTAGTTGATGCAGTTTCTTCCTAGTCTCGATGGTCTTTACATTTTGGCATGATTTTGCAGTGGCTGGTACTGGTTGTACCTTTCCATGTTTAGCGCTTCCTTCAGGAGCTCTTTTAGGGCAGGCCTGGTGGTGACAAAATCTCTCAGCATTTGCTTGTCTGTAAAGGATTTTATTTCTCCTTCACTTATGAAGCTTAGTTTGGCTGGATATGAAATTCTGGGTTGAAAATTCTTTTCTTTAAGAATGTTGAATATTGGCCCCCACTCTCTTCTGGCTTGTAGGGTTTCTGCCGAGAGATCCGCTGTTAGTCTGATGGGCTTCCCTTTGATGGTAACCCGACCTTTCTCTCTGGCTGCCCTTAACATTTTTTCCTTCATTTCAACTTTGGTGAATCTGACAATTATGTGTCTTGGAGTTGCTCTTCTCGAGGAGTATCTTTGTGGCATTCTCTGTATTTCCTGAATCTGAATGTTGGCCTGCGTTGCTAGATTGGGGAAGTTCTCCTGGATAATATCCTGCAGAGTGTTTTCCAACTTGTTTCCATTCTCCCCATCACTTTCAGGTACACCAATCAGACGTAGATTTGGTCTTTTCACATAGTCCCACATTTCTTGGAGGCTTTGCTCATTTCTTTTTATTCTTTTTTCTCTAAACTTCCCTTCTCGCTTCATTTCATTCATTTCATCTTCCAGGGCTGATACCCTTTCTTCCATTTGATCGCATCGGCTCCTGAGGCTTCTGCATTCTTCACGTAGTTCTCGAGCCTTGGTTTTCAGCTCCATCAGCCCCTTTAAGCACTTCTCTGTATTGGTTATTCTAGTTATACATTCTTCTAAATTTTTTTCAAAGTTTTCAACTTCTTTGCCTTTGGTTTGAATATCCTCCAGTAGCTCGGAGTAATTTGATCGTCTGAAGCCTTCTTCTCTCAGCTCGTCAAAGTCATTCTCCGTCCAGCTTTGTTCCGTTGCTGGTGAGGAACTGGGTTCCTTTGGAGGAGGAGAGGTACTCTGCTTTTTAGAGTTTCCAATTTTTCTGCTCTGTTTTTTCCCCATCTTTGTGGTTTTATCTACTTTTGGTCTTTGATGATGGTGATGTACAGATGGGTTTTTGGTGTGGATGTCCTTTCTGTTAGTTTTCCTTCTAACAGACAGGACCCTCAGATGCAGGTCTGTTGGAGTACCTGGTGGGCCGTGTGAGGTGTCAGTCTGCCCCTGCTGGGGGGTGCCTCCCAGTTGCGCTGCTCGGGGGTCAGGGGTCAGGGACCCACTTGAGGAGGCAGTCAGACCGTTCTCAGATCTCCAGCTGCGTGCTGGGAGAACCACTGCTCTCCTCAAAGCTGTCAGACAGGGACATTTAAGTCTGCAGAGGTTACTGCTGTCTTTTTGTTTGTCTGTGCCCTGCCCCCAGAGGTGGAGCCTACAGAGGCAGGCAGGCCTCCTTGAGCTGTGGTGGGCTCCACCCAGTTCAAGCTTCCCCGCTGCTTTGTTTACCTAAGCGAGCCTGGGCCATGGCGGGCGCCCCTCCCCCAGCCTAGCTGCGGACTTGCTGTTTGATCTCAGACTGCTGTGCTAGCAATCAGCGAGACTCCGTGGGCGTAGGACCCTCTCAGCCAGGTGCGGGCTATACTCTTCTGGGGCACCGTTTCCTAAGCCCGTCGGAAAAGCACAGTATTCGGGTGGGAGTGGCCCGATTTTCCAGGTGCCGTCTCTCATCCCTGGAAAGGGAACTCCCTGACCCCTTGTGCTTCCCGAGTGAGGCAATGCCTCGCCCCTGCTTCGGCTGGTGCACGGTGCACTCGCCCACTGACCTGCGCCCACTGTCTGGCACTCCCTAGTGAGATGAACACGGTACCTCAGATGGAAATGCAGAAATCACCCGTCTTCTGCGTCGCTCACGCTGGGAGCTGTAGACCGGAGCTGTTCCTATTCGGCCATCTTGGCTCAAACTCAGGTGAATATTATTAAAATAAATTATTGCTTAAGCTCAGGAGTTTGAGGCTGCAGTGAGCTATAATTGCACCACTGCACTCCAGCCTGGGTAGCAAAGGGGGACCCTGTCTCAAAAAAAAAATTATGAGAATTGGGGAATTGAATGCTTATACTACTAGAGATGCTTTTACTACTGACACAGAATGATAAACATACTACAGCCACTACAAAGGAGGAGCTAAATATGAAAAAAATTAAATTTTAAATTTGATAAATTGGCTTTATTTGAAATAAACTTTGGCTGGGTGCGGCGGCTCACGCTTGTAATCCCAGCACTTTGGGAGGCCTAGGCGAGCAGATTACTTGAGCCCGGGAGTTTGAGACAAGTCTGGGCAATGTGGCAAAACCCCGTGTCTACTCAAAATACAAAAATTATCCGGTCATGATGGTGCACGGCTGTACTCCTAGCTATTCAGAAGGCTGAGGTGGGTGGATCGCTTGAGCCCGGGAGGTCCAGGCTGCAGTTAGTCATGATCACACCACTGCACTTCAGCCTGGGAGACAGAGGAGACCCTGTCTCAAAAGGAAAAAACAAACAAACAAAAACCCCAAAACTTTACCAGTAGCAAAAATTTGTAATATTTATGACTAATTTATTGAGTTAATTGACAGATGTTTGTTTTGGCTATTCTATACAGTGCTTACAACTCTACTGAAAGGAATTAGAGTTTATTGCAAGCTTTCCAATTGTATGCATAATATATCTGTTCCTCAATGTATATTAACGGATTTCTCCAAAAGACCAGTTATCAAATATTCTAATATTTGTGGCAGATTAAATATGGATTCAGGGTTATTAGAAGTGTAGAGATTTATGTGCATCACAGGTAGGAAAAGTCACGATGAAGTTAAAGATTTTATTGCCTAGAAATACATATTTTCTAGATCTATTCAGGAAATTAGCTGCGTATGTGTGAAACTGTTATCATCTGCTTTACATTTTTCCATCTGGGCCAAAGGATAGTGTCCATCCAATCTCTTGCTGAAACATAATGCACTGTAATTTGCTATTCTCTATATCTGCTAGTCTAGTAATTCTATTAAAATAGATATTTGGCTGCACCAGATATTCCTTCATTCATTTACTCACTCAATGATAATTTCTAAAGATACGCAATGATGTATTATTAGTGACTGTATGCTGGAATTTAGTGACTGTCATTTTCTAAGTGCTCGCAAGGTGTCAGTTCTGTAAGCATTCCATAATTTTGCTGGTCTATAATTTTCAGAATTTAATGTTGAGCTTTTAAAATTTCCACTAATGTTTTTTCTATTTTGTTTTTGACTGTTGAACAGAATATTTTATCCTGTGAGCAAGCAACTATGAAGACTAAGGATAAAATATATAGTCAGATTTTGCCATAATTGTAAGATATTCAACAAATAAAAATTAATTTTTCCTTTAAACAATAAAATGTAGTTTTTGGTGCTTTCTTTTCTAAGTTCTCCAAAATCTAGAGAATATTTTTAGAGGTGGCCTTTCTGGATTTGAATCCCAGTTCAACTGTTATAAATTTTAGTTACTTCCTAGGTAATTGTGAATATACTTGTGTTGTAGGGTTGTTGCAAATAGATTAAGGTTTTCATAAAGTATTTGATACAAGATATAGAACATTCAGCAGTCCTCTAGCTGTTTGTTCAGCTTTTCTAAACTCCTCACCTCTAGTGGTGGTGCAGATTTGGGGCCAGAAGTAACTCTGGGCTATGAGATTGTAGTTGTTTTGGGGATGGGAGTGAAGTGAAAGTTTGGGGTAAGATACAAATTGATGGGATTGTCACTACTGAGCAGGCCAGGGAAATGGGAGAAAGAGCCATGCAAAGAAGATAGAAGGTTAGGTAGACAGAGTAAGATCTGAGAATGTTGGGGCCCACATATAAGAGAGGAAGTGTTATTATTGAAATAGGAAGGGTTAGGTTGGTTGGTAGCTTTACTCAAGCTGAGAAAATCCAGATGTATTGTTTGTAACTGAATGAGGACAGAGATGCCAGTGTGAGTCTTTTAACAGCCAACAGTTTATTGTACACTAGTCTTGAGCAGCTTCAATCTGAATTCATCTCCCCAGGACAGGAGGAAGTCAGGAGATCTCGGGGAGACAGAGCTTATGTCCTTTGTTATTCAGAACTGCCATAACCCCTATCCCTCACCAGTCAGGCCCCACATCACACCAGTGGCCCAGCTGGAATCCTAACATCAGCGAATTCCTTTATATTCTTGTCGTTCTTGATATTGCCAGAAAACGTAATCTCTCATGCTGTCCAATCCCAATAGTGTTTTCTCTGGGCCTCCTAACCCCCATTTCCTCTCTGTCCACAAATCTCCTTTTCAGTTGCAACCTCCATCCAATTTTAAACAACTTCCACATTTTCAATACTGAAGTTAATCATTAATTGAACTGTAATGGGTATGTATTGTCTACTAAGTGTTTTGGAAAGTCACTTTGACACTTATCCAATATTATAGGCATGCAGTCATCCTTCCCATGACCCTTTTCCTTCCATATACTTTAGAATGTTCTTCCTTGATAGGTATGTAAGCTCTATGAAGGCATGTGTTTTTGTTTTATTCACTAATGTGGATCAAGTAACCATAGCAGTGCCTCTCATATAGTAGGTATGGTATTCAATAAATAAGCATTGAATAAATGAATTTAATGAGCATACATTCAGCAAATGTATGGTTATATGACAATATGACAATGAATGAGTAAAATAATATTTTCCCTCATGGAGTTTACATTCTAATGTGTAAATGCCGGAAGCCTATGACAAACAGACAATAAACATGTAAACAGATATAATTCCATACTTTCATTAATCTATGGGGAAAATAAATCACATTAAGGAAACAGAGAGTGACTGGTGGAAAGAATTTTGGTTATTTTAGATAGACTGGTTAAGACAATTCTTGGGGAGGCAAATCTGGGTAGAATACTAATGCGATGCAAAATGAAGATTTTGGACATAAAAAGACTTGGGAATAGGCAGGAGTAACAAACAGAGAATATAAAGGTCTTGATATGGCAAAATGTTTTATGCATTTTAGAGAAAGAGTGGTGGGAGATAATGTTAGGGAGATGAGGAAAGGCCATGTTGTACAGGTCTTACAGGTTACCTATACCTGGAGGTCCCCAACCCCTGGGCCTTGGACGGATACCGATACCAGTCTGTGGCCTATTAGAAACTGGGTGGCACAGCAGGAGGTGAGCAGCGTGCTAGCGAGCATTACCTCCTGACCTCTGCCTCCTGTCAGATCAGTGGTGGCATTAGATTCTCATAGGACAGGAACCCTATTGTGAACTGCTCATGCAAGGGATCTAGGTTGCACTCTCCTTATGATAATCTAATGCCTGATGATCTGAGGTGGAACAGTTTCATCCCCAAACTACCCCCACACTGTCCCTTCCCACGGAAAAATTGTCTTCCTTGAAACCAGTCCCTGGGGCCAAAAAGATTAGGGACCACTTATCTATAGGATTTTCATTTTATTTAAATGTGATGTGAAAGCATGGGAAAGTTTGGAAAAGTCTCATGATCTTATTTAGGATGATAAAATCATGAATTAAAAAGCTACTTGGTGAAGAGAGAAAGCAAAGAGACCAGCAAGGAGGCTATTGTAGCATCAAGTGACAAATGATGGTGGATTGAGCCAAAATGGTGGCAGTGGAGTGGAATCAGGTTCTGGATATTCTTTGAAGATGGATTTGATATGGTAAGGGAAGGAGAGGAATTAAGAATGGGTCCTAGATTCCTCAGCTGAGCTGGGAAAATCCATTTTACTATTAGTGTTTCCTCAGGAAGAGAATGAGCTAATGCATTTGGGGAAAATATCACTTCCTGAAAACTCAAAAGAAAATGATCATTTTTAAAAAATCTATTGTATCCTTTGTTTTCTCTTAACATTCTTTTGTCTCCCAGCCTTTTATTTTGAAAAATGTTAACTTCAATAAGAATTTGAAAAAAATAGTACAACCATACACCCTTTACCTACGTTCACTAATTATTAACATTTTGCCACATTTGCTTTCTCTGTCTTTTCACATATACACACAAACACACACAGTTTTTCTCTGAAATATTTGAAAGTATGTTGCAGACATCGTGAAACTGCACTGCTAATATTTTGGTATATATTTACACATATTTACTGAGAACAAGAAGATTTTCTTATAGAAATACAAGACCAGAGAAATTTTACGTAGCTACAATGCTTTTAATCTAATATATAGCCTATACTGAAATTTTCTCAGTTGTTCTTATTCCTCTTATCTTGAGTCATTCAGTGATCAAGTTATCTGTTTTTAATCACTACTAATCTGGGGAGAGGTTGGCAAACTTTCTGTGATGGCTCAGACAGTAAATATTTTGGGTTTTGTGGGCTACACCATATATTTTCTGTTGCAGCTACTCAGCTCTGCTATTGTGGCACAAAAGGAGCCATAGACAATATGTAAATGAATGAGTGTGGCTGTGGCCAATACACTTTTTTTTTTGAGATGGAGTTTCACTGTTATTGCTCAGGCTGGAGCACAATGGCGCGGTCTTGGCTTACTGCAACCCTTGCCTCCCGGGTTCAAGCGATTCTCCTGCCTCAGCCTCCCAAGTAGCTGAGATTACAGGCATCTGCCACCATGCCTGGCTAATTTTTTTTTTTTTTTTTTTGTATTTTTAGTAGAGACGAGGTTTCACCATGTTGGCCAGGCTGGTCTCAAACTCCTGACCTCAGGTGATCCACCCGCCTTGGCCTCCCAAAATGCTGGGATTACAAGCGTGAGCCACTGCGCCCGGCCAACTTTTTATGGCCTCTGAGATTTGAATTTCATATAAAATTCATGATTCACAAAATATTGTTCTTCCTTTGATTTTTTCCAACAATTTTAAATATAAAAATCATTCTTAGTTTGTTGACTGTATAAAATCAGGCAGCAAACTGGATTTATCCTACGGCCTATAGTTTGCTAACCTCTGATCTAGAGCAGCACTCTTTTTTTTTTTTTTTTTTTGGTCTTTAATGGTACTGGCATTTTTGAAAAGTCCAGGCCTATGGTCATGTTCTGACTTTTTTCTTCACTATTAAATACAGGTTCAGATCTTTGGCAAGAATGCTACATAAATAGTATTGTGTTTTTCTCAGTGCATTGCATGTCAAGAGGTATAAATGATATCAGTTTATCCTATTATTTGTGAAGCTCTCATCCTTTAATTCAGTTTCGTGAGTATAGAATAATATTTCTTATTGATCTAAACATATCCATACATGTTCTCATAAGCATGAGTTTTACAGTGGGAGACCTAAGTTTTTTCAAAAATTAAATTTTTTATTTTATTTCTTTTTTTTTAACTTTCATTTTAAGTTCAGGGATACATGGGCAGGTTTGTTACCTAGGTAAACTTGTGTCATGGGGTTTGTTGTACAGATTATTTCATCACCCAGGTATTAAGCCTAGTACCCATTAGTTATTTTCCCTGATCCTCTCCCTGCTTCCACCCTCCACCCTCTGATGGGCCCCAGTGTGTTGTTTCCCTCTATACATCCATGTTTTTTCATCATTTAGCTCCCACTTATAAGTGAGATCATGCAGTATTTGTTTTTCTGTTCCTGTGTTAGTTTGCTAAGGATAATGGCTCCCAGCTCCATCTCGGCTCCCTGCAAAGGACATGATCTGTTTCTTTTTTATGACTGCATAGTATTCCACTATGGAGCTGTAATGGGTATATTTTGTCTACTGACTGTTTTGGAAAATCACCACAAATGTGTATATGTACCATATTTTCTTTATCCAGTCTATCATTGATGGGCATTTAAGTTGATTCCATGTCTTTGCTATTATGAATAGTGCTGCAATGAACATATGCATGCATCTGTCTTTATAATAGAACAACTTATATTCCTTTATACACAGTAATGAGATTGCTGGGTCAAATAGTATTTCTGTTTTTAGGTCTGCGAGGAATCACTACATTGTCTTCTACAATGGCTGAACTAATTTACACATCCACCAACAGTGTATAAGTATTCCTTTCCTCCACAATCTTGCCAGCATCGGTTATTTTTTGACTCTTTAATGATAGTCACTGTGACTGTTGTGAGATGATATCACATAGTGAATTTGATTTGCATTTCTCTAATGATCAGTGATGTTGAGCTTTTTTTCATGATTGTTGGCCCCATGTATGTCTTCTTTTGAGAAGTGTCTGTTCATATCCTTTACCCACTTTTAATTTTTACTTTAATTAATTAATTTATTGATTGATTGATTGAGTTGGTCTCTCGCTTTGTTATCCAGGCTGGAGTGCAGTGGTGCGATCTCTGTTCACTTCAACCTCCACCTTCCAGGTTCAAGTGATTCTTGTGCCTCAGCCTCCGAAGTGGCTGGGATTACAGATGTGCACCACCCTGACTGGCTAATTTTTGTATTTTTAGTAGAGACAGGGTTTCGCCTGTTGGCTAGGCTGGTCTCGAACTCCTGACCTCAAGTGATCTGTGCGCCTCGGCCTCCCAAAGTGCTGGGATTACAGGCATGAGCCACTGTGTCCAGCTCCTTCAACCACTTTTTAATGGGGTTGTTTTTTCTTGGAAATTGTTTAAGTTCCTTATAGATGCTGAACATTAGCCCTTTGTAGGATGCATAGGTTGCAAAAATTTTTCTCCCATTCTATAGTTGTCTGTTTACTCTGTCGATTGTTTCTTTTGATGTGCAGAAGCTCTTTAATTAGATCCCATTTGTCAATTTTTGCTTTTGTTGCAATTGCTTTTGGTGTCTTTGTCATGAAATCTTTGCCCATGCCTATGTCCTGAATGATATTGTCTAGGTTGTCTTCTGGGTTTTTATAGTTTTGGGTTTTGTAATTAAGCCTTTAATCCATCTTGAGTAAATTTTTGTATAGGGTGTAAGGAAGGGGTCCAGTTTTAAACTTTGGCATATGGCTAGCCAGTTATCCCAGCATTATTTATTGAATGGAAAATCTTTTCCCTATTCAATAAATGTATCCATTGCTTGTTTTTGTCGATTTGTCAAAGATTAGATAGTGGCAGGTATACAGTCTTATTTCTGGGTTCTCTATTCTGTTCCATTGGTCTATGTGTCTGTTTTTGTACTGGTACCAAGCTGTTTTGATTACTGTAGCCCTGTAGTATAGTTTGAGGTAGGGTAACGTGATACCTCCAGCTTTGTTCTTTTTGCTTAGGATTGAATTGGCTATTTGGGGTCTATTTTGCAAGCCCAGGAGTTCTTAACAGAAAAGTAATTATATGCAGAAATGATCAACCATTAGGAAATTATGCATTGTTGATGGGCACAAGGTTTATAACAGGCAGAAATTTGCAAATGAACTAAGTAGAGTTTTACATTACTTTTATTTTATTTTATTGAAAAGTTAAAAAAATTATCTGCAGAAAACAAAATTGATCAAATTCCTCTGTTCATGGTATGCTATCATCTTTTCTCCTTGTTCACCTTATATCTTCTTGTTATTTTCAAGCCACCCCTGACCACTCAACTGCATTTGAACATATGTATTTTTTCAGATTACACTTATATATGTATATATGTGTAATTTGAAAAATATAAAATATTGTTTTGTATTTGTATTCTTTATATTTATATAAGTGATAGTGTATTACAATCTCATTCATTTTTTGATTTTCTTATTCTTCACTATGTTTTCTCGATTTATGCCTATTTTCCTATGCGTCATTTTGCTCTGATCATATTCCATAGTACACATTTATTCTACTTTATTTCCCTAGCAAAGTGCACCTAAATTGCTTCCAACTTCCTTCTATCACAAATAATGCTGTGATAAACATAATGACACACAACTCCTTTGGTATCTCTGCACATATTTCTCTGGACATATACTGAGGAGAAGGATTGCTGTGTCTTAGGCGATGCACATTCCATACCACAGTTCACACTGCCAGACTAAAAGGGCTCTGTTGCTCTTCATGCCTGCCACAATGCACAAGATTCCTATTTCTCCATAATCTCACAAACATTTGGTGATATTTCTAGTTTTTGTCAAAGTGATGTATATAAAGTGGTGCCTCATGTTTTAATTTGCATCCACATAAAAATCAGTGTGGTTGATCATCTCTTTACATAATAGTTTTTCCATTGGATACTCATGGGTTTTGATCTTTTACTTGTTGGCATATGTCCCTCATATCTTATAAATATTAAATGGTTGCCAATTTTTGATATGTTTATAAAATAAAATAGAAATTAGAGAGAGAGAGAGAATATTTATTCTTTTTCTTTTTCTTCTTCTTTTTTTGGTCACCCAGGCTGGAGTGTAGTAGTGCCATCTGGGCTTACTGCAACCTCAGCCTCACAGGTTTGAACGATTCTATGCCTCAGCCACCTGCGTAGCTGGCATTACAGATGCATGACACCACGTCTGGCTAATTTTTGTATTTTTAGTAGAGATGGGGTTTCGCCATGTTGGCCAGGCTGGTCTCAAACTCCTGACCTCAGGTGATCTGCCTGCTCCCAAAGTGTTGGGATTACAGGCATGAGCCACCATGCCCTGCCAAATATGGAAAATTCTAAAAGTAACTGAATTCAGAATTCATTTGGAGTTTATATGGATTTTATCATGTTATTCTTTCCACTTGACTGTGTGTTTGAAAAAGCCTATATTAAAATTTTGGCTAAAGTCTTTTTGCTTTGCATCAACAGAGTTTTCAGAGGCTGTGGAGCTGAAGCAGAAAATGTTCATATTCATTTAGCTATTGAAGAAATAATAATAATAATAATAATAATAATTTTTTTTGAGATGGAGTCTCGCTCTGTCGCCCAGGCTGGAGTGCAGTAGCACAATCTCGGCTCACTGCAAGCTCCAACTCCTGGGTTCACGCCATTCTCCTGCCTCAGCCTCCCGAGTAGCTGGGACCACAGGTGCCCGCCACCACGCCTGGCTAATTTTTTGTATTTTGTAGTAGAGATGGGATTTCACTGTGTTAGCCAGGATGGTCTTGATCTCCTGACCTCGTGATCTGCCTGCCTTGGCCTCCCAAAGTGCTGAGATTACAGAGGTGAGCTACTGCGCCTGGCCCCTGAATAAATAATTATTGATTACTATTTGATATTGATAACTAGTGATGCATTGGTAAATGAGACAAAATCCCTCCTAAGGAGCTCATAGTCAAGTGAAGGGGGATGTCCATAAATAAGTAAACCAGTAAATGAAAAAACGACTTCAGATAGTCACTTTCCAGGAAATAAATAAAGCAGGGTGTATGATACTGATTGGGGAGACAGAATGAATAAAGAAGTTTTAGATTAATGATAGAGTGAGGTGGTGATATGAGATCATGAACTTCAAAACCAGATGTGGATCTAAACCCTGGATTCTTCACTAGATTTGGAGTTGGACAGACTTGGATTTAGATCCTAGTTCACTCTATGGTAAGTAGATTTTTTTTTTTTTTTTTTTTTTTTTGAGACAGGGTCTTAGTCTGTTGCCCAGGCTGGAGTGCAGTGGTGTGATCTTGTCTCATTTTACCCTCGACCTCCCAGGCTCAAGCAATCCTCCTCCCTCAACTTCCCAAGTAGTTGTGACTACAGGCATGTGCCACTATGCCCAGATAATTTTTGTATTTTTTTTTGTAGAGATGGGGTTTCACCATGTTGCCCAGGCTGGTCTTGAACTCCTGGGCTCAAGCAATCTGCCCACTTTGGTCTCCCAAAGTACTGGTATTACAGGCATGAGCCACTATGCCCAGCCGCAAATAGATTCTTAAGAAGTATTCTTGCTCATGAGTAATTTATCAATTACTGAATAAAACAGTGGACCACCAGTAAGAGGGGGTGCAACTGAGAGTGGAAAGAAAAGGGAATATTGAACAAGATGCCAGAATATAAATGAAAGGAGAAAGAGTAGAGTTGGTGAATCAGCAAGACAGGAAAGACAGGAGGAGGAAGGGGAGAAATGCAGAGGTTGAAGTTAAGTGAGGAGATTAGTAAATTTATCATGTAAAATGGAAGGATGAAGGAAGATTGTCTTAAATGAAGGATGATTCAGAATTAGCACCATGGATAGACAAACTGAGTAGACATCCTCTCTTTGGAGGCTGTTTGAGTTCATAAGACAATATTAACATTGGTTGTTATCCCTACCTGGCTTTTCAAGAAAGCTGACTGACTTTTTCATAAATCCAGGCTATATGATAGTGTAGAATCTCTGAAGTGTGCAGGGGTAGATTTGAATGAAGTTGGGCCAATCAGAGAACAATAGCCCATGGTTATTAACGAACTTGAGAAAATGACAAGTGCTATTATTGAGAAAAGTGTCTGGCAACCTTTTCATTCTATATCTTGGTTTTATGATGTTTTCAAAGTTAGTTCTTGTAATTCACAACAGGTTGGAAATTGGCAGCTGTTTCTTAGACCAGATGTAATTTTCATTAAAAGATGTTTTGATTGAAAATGATTCTCCTTAAGAGTAGCAAAAGAAGAGGGGACTAGATTATACTGGCTTTATGTTATAGATAGTTTTTAAATTAAAATGTCTTAATTTATAATGATATGAATTGGAAATTAGTGTCTTATAGCATCACAGAACTCAGAGGTATGGCAAGAAAGTCAAGAAGGCTTAAATGAATCCAGAGTTAGTTCGTATTGATATAGGCATTCATAGCAGAAATTAGAGAGCAAGTAGTTAAACTAAATTAGGTAATATTGTATTAATTAATGTCTCCAATTTAATTTTTGGAACATACAGTATAATCAGTATGAATCTTTAAATATGGTATGTATCTACTTATAACCATGTGATTTACACTCTATGATGTCTGCACAACTCTAAGTATACACATCCTTAAGGCTAATTTACCAAGCTGATTGAAGGTAGGGCAGTGTATTAGTCCGTTCTCATACTGCTATGAAGAAATACCCAAGACTGGGTAATTTATAAAGAAAAAGAAGTTTAATGGACTCACAGTTCTACATGTCTGGGGAGGCCTCACAGTCATGGCAGAAGGTGAAGGAAGAGCAAAGGCACATCTTACATGGTGGCAGGCAAGATAGCATGTGCAGGGGAACTGCCTCTTATAAAACCATCAGATCTTGTGATACTTATTCACTATCATGAGAACAGCATGGGAAAACCCACCTCCATGATTCGATTACCTACCACTGGGTCCCTCCCATGACATATGGGATTATGGGAGCTACAATTCAAGATGAGATTTGGATGGGACATAGCCAAATCACATTAGGCAGTGTCTTATAGAGTAACAATTCCCTTGTTTGCTAATCACCCATTTAATAGTATGATCCAGAATATAAAAATAAGTGAAAAAAGACTTTGAGCAGCCAAACTAGACACTGGAAAATTTGTGCAATGAAGCTTACATAGACTTTATGCTGGCCTAAAATATTTGTTTTCTCTAAGAATATATGATATTGGTGATACAATCTGGATTTAGAGAAACCCATGGGAAGATCTCTCCCCTTTGGACATTATAGTAAGGAAAATTATGGCTTGCAAAAGATGTCCATGTCTTAACTCCTGAAACTTCTGTATATGTTACCTTGAATGACAAAAGGTACTTTGCAGTGATTAAGATAAGAATTTTGATATGGGAAACTATCCTGGATTATCTGGGTTGGCCCAATGTATCTACCTGTGTCTAATGCCAGAAAACCTTTCCTGACTGTGATCAGAGGGAGATGTGACTATGAAAGAATGGGCAGAGAGGTGGAATGTTGGTGGCTTTGGAAATGGAAAGAGGTGGGGTCAGGAGCCAAGAAATAGATGGCCTGTAAAAGCTGGCAAAAGTAAGCAAACAGATTCTGCTCTAGAGCCTTCAGAAAAAAATGCAGTCCTGTAGATGCCTTGATTTAGGCCCAATGAAACCTATGGTGCACTTCTTTAATTTTTTTTTTTTTTGAGATGGAGTCTCACTCTGTCGCCTAGGCTGGAGTGCAGTGGTGCAATCTCCGCTCACTGCAACCTCTGCCTCCTGGGTTCAAGCGATTCTCCTGCTTCAGCCTCCTGACTAGCTGGGATTACAGTCATGCGTCACCACATCCAGCTAATTTTTGTATTTTTAGTAGAGATGGGGTTTCACCATGTTGGTTAGGCTGGTCTTGAACTCCTGACTTCATGATCCACCCGCCTCGGCCTCCCAAAGTGCTGGGATTACAGGTGTGAGCCACTGCACCCGGCTCCCATGGTGCATTTCTAACCTACAGAACTGTAAGATAAATTTTTGTTGTTTGGTGTCATTAAATCTGCAGTTATTTGTTCTAGCTCAGTAGGAGATGAATACACCTATTAATGCTTTTTGTCAGGCCAGAGATCACATTCAACTACATAATTTACAATCTTGTTGTGGCCCAAACTATGTAGTGGACAGGTTTGCCTTTTTATACATACATATATGGATGTAGTTGTCGTTCTCTGGATGATACATTTCCATAAATAACAAACAAAAAGAAAATAAAAATGAGAAGTAGTATGAACAAAAGATCACAATCTGGTTTTAACTGAGCAACTTGCTTGATTTAGGAATCCCAATCCAGTCTAGGTCTGTGTTTATTTTTGTTACTGGGCAAAGTGTCCTATCTGTAACCCAGAGAATTAATCAGTGGTAGAACCCAAGTTACACAACTGAAGTAAGAAAAGTAGCTTCTTAAAAATACAACTGAGACATGTTTATTACCGGAAATCAGGCTGTCTTGATAGCAGGATAAGAACATTAAATTAGTTAAAGAAATGGATTGCATCAAATAAGTTTTCATGGGAATGGGAACTGAGGAGACAGTAGAATCTTGGAATTTTGAAAGACCTTAAAAGTCATTGAGTCCAGCAATTCTCTAACCTGGCCGTGAACAACTTTCGGGAAATTTTAAAACGTAAAGATGCCCTGATTTCATCTCAGCTTTATCGAATCATTCTTTTAGGTGATATTCTTGTTATTTATATCATAAATAGAGCTTTCCAGGTGATTCTGATGTGGAAGACAAGTATTTTGGACTATTAAATCCAACTTTCTACTATTTATTTCCTTTATATCACTACATCAAATCATTCCACAAGGATTTGAGCATATGGTAGGGAATAGTCAAAATTTATTATTCTGCCAATCTACAAGTTTAGTGATTTTTAAGCATAGAAAGAATTCAAAATTTAGAGCCAGGAGAAATAGAATATAATACAGTGTAACAATTGATTGTTAATCTTCTTTTCAAACACTTCGAATAACAGGGGACACATCACTTACATGGCAACTATGCTATTCTTAGACAACTACAAATTTCAAAATATTTCTTCACATTTAGCCAAAAATCTCTCCACATAACTCCTAACTGAAGGCTTGTAATCATATTTATTATAGTCATATGAAGCCAGGTGGATAAATGAGATGCCATTAAGTGGCTCAGTGCCAGACACAGATATCTTATCTGAGAAATCTTGTCAAGTTCATCCAGTGCTACATATCTGTCCTATGTGCTCTGATAGCGCTAATCAATCTTATTGCAATCACTTCTTTGCTTGTTTCTTCTGTAATATTGTAAATGCCTTTAAGGGTGGAGACTATTCTTTCTGAATCTTTAGCAACTCGTATCAGGCCTGGCACATAATTGGTCCTCAGTAAATATTTGCTAAATTAATGAATGAATTGTTGGTGTAGTTGTCAAATCTTAGGTTTCCTCCTCTTCCTTTCTGTTATTATGCTTCTTTTCTTCTTCATGCCCTATCAAGTATTTAAAATATTTAAATACTTTATAGAATTAGCAACTTAAGTTCTTTCAGCTGTTTTTCATAATTAATTTTTAAAAATATTCTTCTCCACCTTTGCCCTCTACTTTGAATATCTTTTGATGATATATTTTCCTACTAGAGTGTGGTACCCAGAACTAAACTGTGATACGATAGGGTGACTTATGAGTAGCACAGAGTATAATAGGCCCATCTCTACCTAGTTCTGGTCACCACACTTCTGTCAAGGTAGCTCGGAGAGACGGTGTCTACTTATTCGCCACATCATGAGATCACCTCAAACTGAGCAGGCAGCCAATGAAAACTGTGAGCTTTCTTTACATTAACTTTCTGAAAGTCATTTTTTCTTATTCCACTTTGTGCCTTTTTTTAAAAGCTGCAGCTTCATGGAATTTAATCCTGGTATTTAAAACACTTGCTGTTTAACTCTATTAAATTTCACTTTGATTTACTCTGTTGACATCTACTTTAATTTTATCCTGTGAAATATCTTACTGTGCCTTCCATTCCAGCAAATCTTTATATTTGTTGAACATACTATCTTATGTAAATGAAGTTTAATGATAAAACATTGGGTAGGGCAGAGACAGGATCAGAAATGCTGTGGAATACAACTATAAACTGTTATTTATATGGACTGCAATCTATTAACTAATGAAGTAATTAATGAACCAATCATCAGTCAATTATTATTCTTTTGGTATAGTAGATAGAAAATGTAAATCCACATACTGTAGTATTACCCAGCTCATGTGTCTCTTTCATTCACAAGAACATAATGAGACACTTCATCAAATGTCTCTTTAAAGTCTATTCTACTTGTGACATTCCTCTGAGATAATATTAAAATATTAGATCAAGAATGTGGTCTGTAGCAAAAAAAAAAAAAATTTGAAATGTGGAGGAAATTTACAAAAGCATCTAGGTTACTGAATGAGAATTGTGAGGATTTGAGCTGCATACTTTTTAGTGCTGGGATTTTGGAGCTAATATAATTCAATCCCCACAAGAAACAGATAATCAAAAAGTTTGAAAAAGTAGGGTGACTTGGTAAGATCCTGTATTTAGAGGCAAAATGGATTTAGGACATGTTTTGCTGAACATCTTATCCAGTGATGGTTCTACCACTTACCACACCATCACTCTGTTGATCTTTATTTCTCAGCTAAGTGGTCGACTCACCTTCTTTATCTTCTTTGATGGACATTTCACTGTACGGAGTCTGAAGCTGTGGAAAGCAAGTGAATTCTTTCTTTGAAAGGCCATAACTTTACCCTCAGCAGTGTTTAACTGTGGCAAATATGAACTGCTTGAAAAAAGTCTCCCTTATTTTTTCAGCCTATTTTATACTGAGGTTTTCTAGAGATCAAGAGGTAGGGCCAGATGCCTCATTTTCTAAAATTATCTTTTAAGCTCCTTGCCTGTTTAAAATATAGAAAAATGTGTTCATGAAAGTAAACAACTTCCATGCCCCAGCTTTTTTTTGGCATGGAATAATTATCTGTGTTTAGAACTATTAAAAGTTCTGGGTAAATTTTAAATTCCAGGTGGTTACAGAAGAGGGCTACTTTCTTTGAAGTTTTCTGTGCAATCCAATGGCTAATGACTGATCAACCATCACATTATCATTTCAACAAACTCTGTAATAACAGGAATAAGTGAATACTACTGTTATCTCTGTCTTACAGGTAAGGAAGGTGATATAGTTGTCTAGTACATCTGGCTCTAGAGTATGTACATTTAGCCACACTCTCTAATGTCTCTCAAAATACCCCAGTGTTCTTAGTTTAAGGAACTGAATAGTCTTGATAATGGATTTTTACCCACTTGCAGTGGGAGAAGGAAAGGGAGGGCTGGAGATGTAGTGGTGGAATGTGCCTTAAGACACAAGTGTTATTCAGTTACCAGTGCTTATCCTTGGGCCTTTTATGTTTTATTCACCATTTCAAACTCCTGTGTCCATATTGGATATGGGTTTCCTACCTGCGTCACAGCCTCTACATTCTTTTAGCTTCTTAACTATAATTTCTTTTCTAACTCTTGAGACCTTTTCTCTCTTTTACCGTCTTCTTTGCTCCTATCATAGAATATACTGTAATATTAGTTCTATAATAATAGATGTTGGCCAACCATTTTACTAACCTTGATAATACATCATCAGGATTATATGACAATAGAATTTTCATTGAATTATTCTGCTCTCTTTTCTCTTTAGTTTACTTTCCCAGGTTTGGTTGATATTTCCTCATGTAATCCACTAATTATTTTTCCAAAGATGAATTTACCATAAGCTAAGTAGATGAAAATTTGCCTACTGATTCAGAGGAGAGTTAATGAACTATCATTGACACCTACTAAATATCCATCTTTTGAGACTATGTATTTCAGTAATTATAATCTACATATCTTTTTCTTTATGTTTAAATGTTTTATTATAAAAGTTTAAACATATGCAAAAATAGAGACTAATTTAATGAACTTTATTAACCCATCATCTGGTTTTAACAATTATTAACATTTTACTAATCTTGTCTCTTAAAGAGATGGTGGACTTTTGGAATTAAAAAAATAGTGGTTAATCACATGACATATAAATTATTTTTCTATCATTTTCTACAATGTTGTCACCCTATTATTTTGTACATGATAATATTTTTTGAAGGTATTTATTGAAGATTCAGCTGGACTTTGATTTTTCTTAAAAAACTAGACTGTCATTTAAATGACATTTCTAATATATTATGAGTTCTATAAAATTGGATCAAACTGTTTTTAATGAGTTTTCTAAGACTATAAACTTATGATAACCTTGGAAATTAAAGTTTTTAACTTCTGGTATAAAGCAAGGAGTACTTTGTCTACTCTTTGTGGTCATCTCATGTTCATTTAGCTGTAAATTCCTGGGTGGTATCTTTATAGATTTGTCTTATGAATTATCAATTATTTTGTTGCAGAATAAAAGTAAGAATTTAGTTAAGTAATGAATTATGGAGAATATTATTTAAACTTTCACCAAAAGATACAATTAAGAAAGAAAATGCGGCCGAGTGAGGTGGCTCATGCCTGTAATCCCAGTACTTTGGGAGGTCGAGGCTGGTGGATCACCTGAGGTCAGGAGTTCAAGACCAGTTGGCCAACATGGTGAAACCCTGTCTCTACAAAAAGTACAAAAAAGTAGTTGGTCATGGTGGCGAGTGCCTGTAATCCCAGCTACTTGGGAGGCTGAGGCAGGAGAATTGCTTGAACCTGGGAGGTGGAGGTTGCAGTGAGCCGAGATCATGCCATTGCACTCCAGCCTGGACAACGTGAAACTTCATTTCAAAAAAAAAAAAAAAAGAAAGAAAGGAAGGAAGGAAGGAAGGAAATTCAATCCAAAGATTTATAAAACAATAAATGGAAGGTTCTAGTGTAGAGTGAGAAACAGAAGCAATTTAGAATTAAGCCATATGCTATTGATTAATAAGAGAATATATGTGTCCTAGCTCATATGTTGTACAACATTATATTGTTCTAAGGATCCATATAATAAGAAAAAATGTGATGTTTTGGTATGCTTTAAGGTTTCTTTTCAGCAGTCATGCAAGAACGGGATGACAATTTTGTAATTATGGCTTGCCTTGAGTAAGCAGCTTCTTGCATTACGGTATGACACAAGTACCTACTTGTCTCAAAATATCCACTATTGACTTGACCTAATATTTGAAAATCTCACAATTAATAAACATATGGGGTTATGACATTAAATGCTTAAGTAGTATAATTGCATTATATGTGAAACCTACTCCATTTAATCATAATCACTATTATCACACTGGCACCAATTAAATTATCACATTGGTTACCCACCCAGCTAAAAGGCACAGGAACAAGCAAGTGAGCTTTATGCAAGGAAGAGAGAACAGGGACAGTGTAGAATATAAGTTAAAGAAGCTTTGAAAAACACGAAAAGCTAGTTGCTTGAGGGCAAGAAGTATCAAATCGAAGATTGGGGAAGGTGTCCTTAAAGGAGATAACAAATGATCAACTAGTAGCTCTACCTTTAGATAGCCCTTGTCCAGATTATTGCAGTTTTAGATATGATACAGTGAAAAGTATTCCTTTGTAATAAAGACTTACTTTATTTTTTATATATAATTTAGTTTTTCTTCTATAAGTTAGGATATCAATAATCATGGTTTTAAGATTTGGGAATGTCCTGAGGAAATCCATGGGTAGCTGTACAGATTGAGATTTACTTTTATAAATCCAAATAAATCCACAAGGTAGAGAAAAACATAATTTATGTGTTAGTCAGTGGAATTGGGACTTCAGTATTGTTTGGAAAACCACTCAGGTTCATGATGCAATGAAGGAGGCATCACTAAGGTTTGGCAAAGAAAATATCCTTGGTTAAAATCTCTTCTTTAGAAACCCAAATAATCACACTATATTCCTCAGATAGTACGGATTATAATTATATGAAGACCAAAATTGTAATACGTAGGAACCTGATAATTAAAAATTCAGATGTATTTTTATCTTCTATTATTGGTGGATTTTTTTTAAAAAGATTCCTTTTGGCTTGTATTAAATTTGAATTAAATTTGAAAATCACAAAGTTCATAAATTTTTTTTTTTTTTGAGATGTAGTCTCGCTCTGTTGTCCAGGCTGGAGTGCAGTGGTGCAATCTCAGCTTACTGCAACTCCACCTCCTAGGTTCAAGCGATTCTCCTGCCTCAACCTCTCGAGTAGCTGGGATTACAGGTGCATGCCACCACGCCTGGCTAATTTTTGTATTTTTAGTAGAAATTGGGTTTCACCATGTTGGCCAGGCTGGTTTCAAACTTCTGACCTCAGGTGATCCGCCTGCCTCAGCTTCCCAGAGTGCTGGGATTACAGGTGCATGCCACCACGCCTGGCTAATTTTTGTATTTTTAGTAGAAATTGGGTTTCACCATGTTGGCCAGGCTGGTTTCAAACTTCTGACCTCAGGTGATCCGCCTGCCTCAGCTTCCCAGAGTGCTGGGATTACAGTCGTGAGCCACTGCACCCGGCACATAAAAAGTTCTTTTAACTTTTAAACCAAACACCGCATATTCTCACTCACAGGTGGGAATTGAACAATGGGAACACATGGACACAGGAAGGGGAACATCACACTTCGGGGACTGTTGTGGGGTGGGGGGAGGGGGGAGGGATAGCATTGGGAGATATACCTAATGCTGGATGACGAGTTGGTGGGTGCAGTGCACCAGCATGGCACATGTATACATATGTAACTAACCTGCACATTGTGCACATGTACCATAAAACCTAAAGTATAATAATAAAAAAAAATACTGTATAACATTAAAAAAAAAAGTTTTTTTAACTTTCATTTGTATTCCACATTAGGAGTCTTGTAAGGCATTATGTAATATTTTAAAAATATTTAAATTAATTTGCTAACAATTTCTTCCTATTTTGTGCATTAGACATACCATAAAATTTATGTAAAACTTGGGCATAAAAATATAGATTTTAAACTTTTCTTAATAAAGGAGCTCAGAAAATATTAAATATAATTTGATTTATTTTAAGAAGATTTAAAATAATCTATTTAATAAACTCTTTTGAATACACACTCCATGCCAAGCCCTATACTAACTGCTAAGGGAGTAGAAGGATAAGTAAACCTGATATTTGCATGAATCATCTGGTATTTTCTGCAATGTTGTTTTTGTGAGAATGATCATCTTTAGGTTAGGCTAATGGTGAAATGAGTCAAGTTACAGAAGTCTCAAATTGGGTAGACTTGCTTTCAGAGGTATTGGGTAAATGTTTAGGTAACAGAAAGGAGATGGGGGATCATAGGGAAGTGCAAGTCTCTTAGAACACTCAGTTTTCAGAATCAGAGTGGGGCTATCATTGGAACTAATTTTATTCTGATCTACAGAATTACTGAGGGTATTTTTACATTGTACCTAGCTAGATCCAGGTTTAGTTACATAGCCTGGAATAGTCCAGTGTGTGATGAGAAGTGTAAGTACTGGAAAGTACTATGTCTGTACAAGGATAAGGAGGAAGAGAGGCCAGGCATGGTGGCTCACACCTGTGATCCCAGCACTTTGGGAGGCTAAGGCAGGTGAATTGTTTGAGGCCAGGAGTTTGAGACCAGTCTGGCCAACATGGTAAAACACCATTCCTACTAAAACTATAAAAAATTAGCCAGGTGTGGTGGCATGCACCAGTAATCCCAGCTATGTGGGAGGCTGAGGCATGAGAATCGCTTGAACCCAGGAGGTGGAGGTTGCAGTGAGCCGAGATTATGCCACTGCACTTCAGCCTGGGCGACAAGCAAGACTCTGTCTCAAAAAAAAAAAAAAAAATGGAGAAAGAGAGATAGAAATGTAGATAGATGAATAATAACTCACATAACTCAACAGCAAAATAATAATAATAATAATAAAAATAATCTGATTAAAAAATGGGTGAAAGACCAGAGTAGGTATTTCTCAAAAGAAGACATACAAATGAACAACAGGTATATTCAAACAATGCCCAGCATCACACACGTTCAGGGAAATGCAAATCAAAATCACAATGAGATATCATCTCACCTCAGCTAGAATAGCTATTATTAAATATCAAAAAGACAAAAAATAATATGCTGACAAGGATGTGGAGAAAGAAGAATGTTTATACACTATTGGCATGAATGTAAAGTAGTGCAGCCATGATGGAAAACAATATGAGAGTTCCTAAAAAACCAAAAGAACTACCATATGATCTAATAATTCTACTGCTGTATATATATCCAAAAGAAAACAAATTGGTATAAGTAACAAACACATGTTTATTGCAGCACTATGCACAATAGCCAAGATATGGAATCAACCTAAGTGTCTCTTAATGGATGAAAGGATGAAGAAAATGTGGTATATAAACACAATGCAATATTAAAAAAGAATGAAATACTGTCATTTGCAGTGACATAGGTGGAACTAGAGGTCATTATGTCAAGTAAATAAGCCAGGCACAGAAAGACAAATTTTTCTCACTCATATTTGGGAGCTAAAAAAGTGGATCTTATGGGAGGTGGAGAGTAGAATGGTGGTTACCAGGAGCTGGGAAGGCAAGGGAGGAGGAGGGACAAAAAAATTGGTTAAAAGGTACAAAAATACAGTTAAATAGAAGGAATAAGTTCTAGTATTTGACAGTATAGTAGGAAAATTATAGCTAACAATAAGTTATTGTATATATCAAAATAGGTAGAAGAATTGTAATATTCCCAACACAAAGAAAAGATAAATGTTTGAGTTGATGAATAAGTCAATTACCTTGATTTGATCATTATACATTGTATACAGATATCAAAATTTCACATATACACCAAAAATATGAACTATTAAATATCAATAGAAGAAGTAAATAATAAAACAAAAATAAATAAATAAATTCAAGCTAAATCTAAATTTTTTAAAAAAGAAATGTAGTTGGACTGTGAAAGATGGGGAATAACAAATTTTAAAAAATTGTCATAAGCAGAGTAATGCTCCCTGTAGAGGTCCACAACCAAATCCCAGGAATCTGTGAATATATTACCTTACATTTAGGTTGCAGAGAACATAACAAATCAGTTGACCTTGAGATAGGAAGATTATCCCAGATTATCCTGGTGAGTCCAACGTAATCACTAGAGTCCTTATGTGGATTAAATGGAAAAGGAAAACAGAGTGAGATAACTGGAGGAATGGCAGCGTGCTGGCTTTCAAGATGGAAAAAGTTCATCAGCCAAGTAATATGGGTGACCTCCATATGGGTGGAAAAGGGAAGAAACAGATTCTTCCAAAGAGCCTGAATATGGAGAACAAAGCCCTGCCATCACCTTGGTTTTAACCCAACGATTTAGTGATTCTATAAAATACCTAGTATCATTCAATAAATTCCTTTTCTGCTTAAGTTAAAGAGGATTCTGTTGCTTTCAGCTAAGAACCCTGATCAAGAGAGGGGTCAAATGAGAAAACAATACAGAATTAACTTTTAAAAAGTGAGTAAAATAATTTTCAATAGAATTAAAGGATCAATTTCAGACTTCTGACCTCCAGCACTACAAGATAATACATTTGGGTCAAGTCACTAAGTTAGTGGTCATTTGTTATAGCAGCAATAGGATATACCCACACTATGGAAGTCAAATTCTGTGAGCTTCATTTTTCTCAAATCCAAAAGAGAGTCTTAATACTCACTTCCTAAACAACAATATCAAAATCTGATTGCAAAACTTATATGATGTAATGTATTTGAAGTATTTAGCACATGGCTAAACAACTATGAAGTGTTTAGTCAGTATCATTATGGTATGCAGCTCTTCATGTTGGAAAGAGGTTCAGAATCACTTCCTTTAACATCTTTCTATTATATCTTATTCTCAGAGAGAGTTTTTAACCTATGCACTGATGCTATGTACTGGTGTAATGAAAAATCAGCCCACAGTTTACAAATCATTTTAGATAGCACTTAACAGAGTTCCGCATCAGAAGCAAATGTCTAAGGTGCAGAGTTGTGAAATAGAACAGAAGTTGACAGCTTAGACTGAAAACTGGCTAAGGGCAGAAGTTAAGGGTAGAAGTAAATGGAAACATTTCAAGCAGGACAAAGAATACCTTGGGGAAGAAGATTCAAAAAAAATCACTAAAACACATAGTGTTTGTTTGATGTCTGGTGCTGTTTATTTGATGCCCAAGATGATCCTGTGAAGTAGTTATTTAACTGTCTCCATTTTGTACAAAAGTTAAATGAGACAATTAATGTGGCCAAGTCACACAACTAGTAAGAGGCAAAGCTGAAATTCGAGTGTGGACAGCCTGACTTCAGAATTTATGCCCTTTATCTTTAAGCTCAAGTGATATTGCAATATCTGAAACATATTTTCCAATTTTATGCCCTAAAGGGCTCTTAATCTAAATACAATATCATTAATTTAAAACCAGCAGAAAAATGTAGACAAAAATTGGATATTTGGCTCAAACTAACTTGTGGGCATTTGTTCTCTATGTGATTGCTATCCTTTGTATATTTGGGAGAAATTCCAGTGTTATGAGTTGTGCCCTCTGATGTGAAACTCAGAATCCAAATTCTTAGGCTCTGTCATTGCTGGAGAGTAAGCACATGATGTGCATGAGGCTTTAATTTGGAGAAAATAAACATTTCACGGAGTTTCTGTTTGGTTGGTATCTGGCACCGACTCCCAGATCAATTTCGTGATGCAGGCATGGCATCAGTGCAGGAAGCAGTAATGATGGCTGTAAAGTAAATCTGGGCCTGGTACTTGGTGGTAGTAACAGAAGTTGTGTTGGTACAGTTTCTTACACTTTTCTGGCATGATTTGGGCCTTTATTATTCTTGGAAGTTTAGTCTCAAGTCTGTTTCCCCAGCTCTGTCAACAATCCTATAAAATACCTAGTATCATTCAATAAATTCCTTTTCTGCTTAAGTTAGTTAAAGAGGATTCTGTTGCATTCAGCTAAGAACCCTGACCAAGAGAGGGGTCAAAGGAGAAAACAGTACAGAATTAACTTTTAAAAAGTGAGTAAAATAATTTTCAATAGAATTAAAGGATTAATATACATAATTAAACAATAAAAAAGAAATAAAAGTTAATATATTTATCCAATCTCTCATTGTAAAATAGTTTTGGGTTAGAATAATTATATGAATTAGAGAAAAGAGTGATAGGTTATACTATATTTAAATATATTATGTCTCAAAATAAAAAGATTACAAATAGCCAATGGAATTCTCATAGCAATAAGATACATGGAAATTTGCTGTCTCTACCACATATATAGATAATAAATGCATTAAGATCATAAATATAAATGGACAGAGACCATAAACATATGCAAATAATAAAACATGAAAAACATTTAACCTTATCAGTAAACAAATGAAAATTAGAAAAACTGTAGGTTTTTTTTAAAACCTATGATTAGCAAACATTAAAAAAATGATTATAATGTTGGTGAAGGCAAAGCGAAATGCTGGTAAATTTTTATAATTTCTATAAAATGATATAATGCTTTTAGAAAATTGTGTGGTATCATGCATAAATACTTTAAAATATTTATGATTTTTGAGCTAATAATCCCATTTTTAGGGATCTAGGCTAAGATACAATCACAAATACGGAAAAGATTCATCCATAGAGAATTATACCTAGGTTTAGTATAAATTAGAATTGACCTAAATGTTAAAAATAAAGGGTGAGTTAAGTGTCCTCTGGTACATTTAATAGATGAAATATTAGTTGTCATTAAATTTGTCATTATGAATAATTTATAGTTAGTAAAATTTTTAATAATATAATAAAATTTAAAAAGTCACAAAATTTTACAGTATGATTATATACATGTATTTAAAATACCCCCAAATTCACATAGAAGCATCTGGCTAACTGAGCACATACCGTATCTCTTTTCAAGTCCTAGATTTCATTGAAACAATAGAGGACACAAGAGTAATACATTCATATTACAACACAGAAAAGGGAGACATCAAATGCTCAAAAGATGCCAGGTCCAGAGATTTTTTTGGTTCAAATATATCAAACCTTCAAGAAATAGATATTGTCCATGGTATTTGAATTGTTCTAGTCACAGAAAAAAAGAGGTGTTACTGAATCATTTTAAGAAGTCAGTATAACTAGAGGAACAAAATTGGAAAAGGACAGTGCAAAGAAATAATTTATAGATTGTTATGGGTTGAATTCTGTCCTTTCAAATTCATATGTTGAAGCCCTGACTCCCAGTGACTCAGAATGTGGCTGTCTGAAGGTAAACCTTTAAAAGGGCAATTAAGCTAGAATGAGGCCGATTAGGGTGGCCCCTAATTTGATCTGACTGGTGCTATGGGAAACGGAAATTTGGACACATAGAGAGAGACACTGGGGGATGTACACAGAGGAAAGACTATGCGAGGACACAGTGAGAAGACAGCCATTTGGAAGCCAAATGGTGAGGCCTGGGAAGAAACCAAACCTGCTGACACTTAGATCTTGGATTTTCAACCTCTAGAACTTTGAGAAAATAAATGTCTCTAGTGTAGGCTGCCTATGTATTAGTTTTCTGGAGTGGCCGTAACAAAATACTACAGTATTTTGAAATCAGTAAGTGTGAGTTCTCTAACTTTGTTCTTTTTCAAAATTGTTTTGGCTAGTCTGGGTTTTTTAGTTTCCATGTGAATTTTAGGACAATTTTGAGAAAAGGTTAGCTGTGATTTTGATAAGGATTCTGTTGAATCTGTAAATAAATTTGAAGACTATTGCCATTTTTCATGGCCAGTATATAAATGTAGTATCCCACTACAGTATTTTGTTATGGCTGCTCCAGGAAACTAATATATAGATTTATTTCATTTTCAAAATTAGATACAAAATTTCTAGATAGAATATTTTCAAACTTAATTTGGGTCTGTATTTAGAGAATAATTTGTCATAAACATTAGGGATTTGTTTTAGTAACACCAGGATAATTCCACAATAGGAATTCCATTAATGCAATACTCTAAAAAACAACAGCTTCGTTGAATACTTTTTTAATAATAACAGCTTTATTGAGATATAAAAAAACCATAAAATCCAATTGTGTAACCATCATCACAATTAACTGTAGAACATTTCTGTTACCCCGTAACTATTAGCAGCCTCTCTTCTTTCTGGTAGCCACCCAGCCTCTAGCCACCACTACTGTATTTTCTCTTTATATGGATTTTCCTATTCTGGACATTTCATGTGAATAGAATCATAAAATGTTTTTGTGACAGGCTTCTTTCATTTAGCAGAATATTTCGAGGTTCATCCATATTGTAGGATGTGCCAATTTTTCATTCCTTTTTATTACCAAATAATATTCCACTGTATGGATACCACCTTTTGTTTATCCATTCATCAGTTGGTGGAAATTTGGGTTGCTCATACTTTTTGGCAACTGTGAATAATACTGCTATAAACACTTAGGCACAAGTTTATGTGTGAACATGTGTTTTCTGTTGGATAGATACCTAGGAGTAGAATTGCTGGATCGTATGGTAACTTTACATTTAACTGAAGAACTGCCATACTGTTTTCCAAAGTGGCTAAACCATTATACATTCCCATCAGCAATACACAAAGGTTCCAATTTCTCCACATACTTGCAAACACTTGTTATTGTTTGTCTTGTTGATTACAGCCATTCTAGTGAGTGTGAAGTGATATATTCTTTATTTTTATTTTTATTATATTAAAAATTATTTTATTTTATTTTTGTGATGGCGTCCTGCTCTGTCACCTGGGCTGGAGGGCAGTGGCATGATCTTGGCTCATCACGACCTCTGCCTCCCACGTTCAGGCAATTCTCCCACCTCAGCCTCCGGAGAAGCTGGGACTACAGGCACATGCCACCACGCCTAGCTAATTTTTGTACTTTTAGTAGAGACAGAGTTTCACCATGTTGGCCAGGCTGGTCTTGAACTATTGACCTCAGGTGATCTGCCCACCTCAGCCTTCCGAAGTGCTAGGATTACAGGCATGAGCCACTGTGCCCAGCTGAAGTGATACATTCTCATGGTTTTAATTTTCATTTCCTTAATGACTTTGGTATTAAGTATCTTTTCATGTGCTTCTTGGCCACTTGTGTATCCTTTTTTGGGAGAAACGTCTATTCAAATTGTTTGCCTATTTTTAATTGAGCTATTTGTCTTTATGTTGTTGAGTTCTAAGAGTAATTTACATATTGGGTTGGTGCAAAAGTTATTGTGGTTTTAGCCATTTTTTTTCCAGTGGCAAAAACCACAATTACTTTTGCACCAATCTAATATTATGGAATTAAGTTCCTTATAAGATATATTATTTAACAATATATTCTGCCATTGTGGGTTGTCTTTTTACTTTTTAAAAAATTATTATTTCAATAGGTTTTAGGTAACAGGTGGTGTTTGGTTATATGAATAAGTTTTTTAGTGGTGATTTCTGAGATTTTGGTGCATTCATCACCTGAGCAGTGTACACTGTACCCAATGTCTAGATTTTTATCTCTCACACCCCTCCTACCCTTCCCCCAGAGTCCATTATATAATTCTTATGTCTTTTCATCCTCATAGCTTAGCTCTCACTTACAAGTGATGTTTGTTTTTCCATTCCTGAGTTACTTCGCTTAGAACAATGGTCTTCAACTCCATCCAGCTTGCTGCAAATGCCATTATTTTGTTCCTTTTTATGGCTGAGAAGTATTCCGTGGTATATATATACCACATTTTCTTTATCCACTCATTGGTCGAGGGGGATTTAGGCTGGTTCCATATTTTTGCAGTTGCAAATTATGCTGCTATAAACATGCATGTGCAAGTGTCTTTTTCGTATATGGACTTCATTTCCTCTGGGTGGAATTGCTGGATCAAATGGTGTTCTACTATTAATTCTTTAAGGAGTCTTCATACTGTTTTCCATAGTGGTTGTACTAGTGTACAACTAGTGTCCCACCAGCAATGTAGAAGTGTTCCCTTTTCACCACATCCACACCAACATCTATTTTTTTTAAAATTTTAAAATTATGACCATTTTTGCAGGAGTAAGGTAGTATCCCATTGTGGTTTTGATTTGTATTTCCCTGATCATTAGTGATGGTGAACATTTTTTCCTATGTTTTTTGGCCATTTGTACATCTTCTTTTGAGAATTTTCTGTTCATGTCCTTAGCCCACTTTTTGATAGGATTTTTTTTCTTGCTGAGTTGTTTGAGTTTCTTGTAGATTCTGGATATTAGTTCTTTAATGCATAGTTTGCAAATATTTTCTCTCACTCTGTGGGTTGTCTGTTTATTCTGTTGATTATTTCTTTTGCTGTGCAGAAGCTTTTTAGTTTAATTTAGTCCCATCTGTTTATTTTTATTTTGTTGCATTTGCTTTTGGGTTCTTGGTCATGAACTCTTTGCCTAAGCCAATGTCTAGAAAAGTTTCTTCTGATGTTATCTTCTAGAATTCTAATAGTCTCAGGTTTTAGATTTAAGTCTTTGATCAATCTTGTGTTGATTTTTGTATAAGGTGAGAGAGGAAGATCCAGTTTCATTCTTCTACATGTGGCTTGCCAATTATCCTAGCACCATTTTAGAATAGGATGTCCTTTCCCCACTTTTTGTTTTGGTTTGCTTTGTCAAAGATCAGTTGGTTGTAAGTATGTGAGTTTATTTCTGAGTTCTCTATTCTGTTCCATTGGTCTATGTGCCTATTTTTATACCAGCCACGTGCTGCTTTGGTAACTCTGGACTTGTAGTATAGTTTGAAGTTGGGTAATGTGATGCTTCCAGGTTTGTTCTTTTTGCCTAGTCTTTCTTTGGCTATGCGTACTCTTTTTTTTGTTTCATATGAATTTTAGGATTGTTTTTTCTAGTTCTGTGAAGAATGGTGATGGTATTTTGATGAGCATTGTATTGAATTTGTAGATATTTTTGGCCCTATGGTGATTGTCACGATATTGATTCTTCCCATCCATGAGCATGGGATGTGTTTCCGTTTCTTTATGTCATCTTTGATTTCTTTCAGCCGTGTTTTGTAGCTTTCCTTGTAGAGTTCTTTCACCTCCTTGGTTAGCGATATTCCTAAGTATTTTATCTTTTTTTTTTTTTTTTTTCAGCTATTGTAAAAGTGGTTGAGTTCTTGATTTGACTCTCAGCTTGGTCATTGTTGGTGTATAGCAGGGTTACTGATTTTTGTACATTGATTTTGTATCCTGAAACTTTACTGAATCAATTTATCAGATCTAGGAGCTCTTTGGATGAGTCTTTAGGGTTTTCAGGTATACAATCATACTACTGACAATAGTTTGAATTCCTCTTTACTGATTTGGATCCCCTTTATGTCTTTCTTGTGTCTGATTGCTCTGGCTAGGACTTCCAGTTAGTGTGTTGAATAGAAGTGGTGAAAGTGGGCAACCTTGTCTTATTCCAGTTCTTGAGGGAATGCTTTCAACTTTTCCCCATTCAGTATAATGTTGGCTGAGGGTTTGTCATAGATGGCTTTTATTACCTTAAAATATATCCCTTGTATGCTAATTTTGCTGAGAGTTTTAATCATAAAGGGATGCTGGATTTTGTCAAATGCTTTTACTGCATCTATTGAGATGATTATATGATTTTGATTTTTAATTTTGTTTATATGATGTATCACATTTATTGACTTGCTTATGTTAAATTATGTGGTATATCGCATTTATTGACTTGCGTATGTTAAACCAACCCTGCATACTTGGTATAAAACCCACTTGATCATGGTGGGTTATCTTTTTGATATGCTATTGGATTTGGATATTTAGTATTTTGTTGATGATTTTTGCATCTATATTCATCAGAGATATTGGTCTGTAGTTTTCTTTTTTTGTTATGTTATTTCCTGGTTTTGGTATTAGGCTGATACTGGTTTCATAAAATGATTTAGGGAGGATTCCCTCTTTCTCTATCCTTTTGAATAGTTTCAACAGGATTGGTACCAATTTTTCTTTGAATGTCTGATATAATTCAGCTGTGAATCCATCTGGTTCTGTACTTTTTTTGTTGTTGGCAATTTTTTATTATGGTTTCAATCTCACTACTTGTTATTAGTCTGCTCAGAATTTCTAATTCTTCCTGTTTTAATCTAGGAGGGTTGTAATTTTCCAATAATTTATCCATTTCCTCTAAGTTTTCTAGTATGTACACACAAAGGTGTTCATAGTAGCCTTGAATGATCTTTTGTATTTTTGTGGTATCAGTTGTAATATCTCCTATTTCATTTCTAATTGAACTTATTTCGATCTTTTCTTTTCTTGGTTAATTTTGTTAATTGTCAAATTTTGTTTATCTTTTGAAAGAACCAGCTTTTGGTTTCATTTATTTTTTTGTTTCAATTTTATTTAATTCTGTTTTGATTTTTGTATTTTTTTTCTTCTGCTGAGTTTGGGTTTGGTTTGTTCTTGTTTCTCTAGTGCATTGAAGTATGAGCTTAGATTGTCTATTTGTGCTCTTTCAAACTTTTGAATATAGACATTTAATGCTAAGACCTTTCCTCTTAGCACCTTTTTTGGTTGTATCTCAGAGGTTTTGATAGATTTTGTCACTATTATTGTTCAGTTAAAATAATTTTTTAATTTTAGTCTTGATTTCATTGTTGACCCAAAGATCATTCAGGAGCAGATTATTTAATTTCCATGTGTCTGTATAGTTTTGAGGGTTCCTTTTGGAGTTAATTTCCAATTTTATTCTCACTGTGGTCTGAGAGAGTACTTGATATCATTTCAGTTTTCTTAAATTTATTGAGATTTCTTTTGTGGTCTATCATATGGTCTATCTTGCAGAATGTTCCATATGCTGATGAAAAGAATGTGTATTCTGCAGTTGTTGGGGAAACTGTTCAATAAATATCTGTTAAGTTCATTTTTCTAGGGTACAGTTTGAGTCTATTGTTTCTTTGTTGACTTTCTGTCTTGATGACCGGTCTAGTGCTGTCAGTGGAGTATTGAGGTCCCCCACTATTATTGTGTTGCTGTCTATCTTATTTCTTAGGTCTAGTAGTAACTGTTTTATAAATTTGGATGCTCCAGTGTTAGGTGCATATATATTTAGGATTGTGATATTTTCCTGTTGAACTAGTCCTTTTATCATTATATAATGTCCCTCTTTGTCTTTTTTAACTGCTGTTGCTTGAAAGTCTGTTTTGTCTAATATAAAAATAGGTAGTCCTGCTTGCTTTTGATGTCCATTTGCATGGACTATGTTTTCCACCCCTTTACCTTAAGTTTATGTGAGTCCCTATTTTTTACGTGAGTCTCTTGAAGACAGCAGATATTTGGTTGGTGAATTCTTATTTATTCTGCCATTCTGTTTCTTTTAAGTGGAGCATTAGGCCATTTACATTAAATGTTAGTATTGAAATGTGAGGTACTGTTCTATTCATTGTGCTAGTTGTTGCCTGAATATCTTTTTTTTAAATTGTGTTATTGTTTTATAGGCCATGTGAGAGTCATCCTTTAAGGAGGTTCTATTTTGGTGTACTTTGAGGTTGTATTTCAAGATTTAGAACTCCTTTTAGCATTTCTTGTAGTGATGGCTTGGTAGTTGCAAATTCTCTCAGCACTTGTTTGTCTGAAAAAGACTTTATCTCTCTTTCATTTATGAAGCTTAGTTTTGCTGGATACAAAATTCTTTGCTGAAAATTATTTTGCTTAAGGAGGCTAACAATAGGACCCCATTCCCTTCCGGCCTCAGTAGGGTTTCTGCTGAGAAATCTGCTGCTAATCTGGTAGGTTTTCCTTTATAGGTTGTCTGATGCTTTTTCTTCACAGCTCTTAAGATGGTTTCCTTTGTCTTGACTTTAGATAACCTGGTGACTAGGTACCTAGATGATGACCTTTTTGCAATTAATTTCCTGTGTGGTTTTTGAACTTCTTGTGTTTGGATGTTTAGATCTCTAGCAAGACCAGGGAAGTTTTCCTCGATTATTTCCTCAAATAAGTTTTCCAGATTTTTAGATTTCTCTTCTTCCTCAGGAATATCAATTATTCTTATGTGTGGTCATTTAACGTAATCCCAAATTTCTTGAAGGCTTTATTCATTTTTTAAAATTCTTTTTTCTTTGTTGGATTGGGTTAATTAGAAAGCCTTGTCTTCAAGCTATGAAGTTCTTTCTTCTACTTCTTCTAGTTTATTGTTGAAACTTTCCAGCGTATTTTGTATTTCTCTAAGTGTGTCTTTCATTTCCAGAAGTTGTGATTGTTTTTTCTTTATGATATCTATTTCTCTGGAGACTTTTTCATCCATACCCTGTATTTTAAAAAATTGTATTAAGTTGGTTTTCACCTTTCTCTGGTACCTCCTTGAATAGCTTAATAATCATCCTTCTGAATTCTTTATCTGGCAATTCAGAGATTTCTTCTTGGTTTGGATTCTTTGCTCTAGTGTGATCTTTTGTGGATGTTATAGAACCTTGTTTTGTCACATTATCATAGTTCCGTTTCTGGTTCCTTCTCCTTTGGGTAGACTGTTTCGGTGGAAACATCTGGAACTCAAGGGCTGCTGTTCAGATTTTTTTGTTCCATGTGGCAATCCCTTGATATGGTGCTCTTCCTCTTCCCCTGGGGATGGGGCTTCCTGAGAGCTGAACAGCAGTGATTGTGTTCACCCTTCTGTCTAGCCAGTCAGTGGGGCTACTGGGCTCTGAGCTGGTGCTGGGAATGTCTTTAAAGAGTCCTGTGATGTGACCCATTTTCAGGTTTCCCAGTTATGGATTCCAGCACCTGCTCTAATAGATATGGCAGAAAAGTGACATGGACTCTGTGGAAGTCCTTGGTTGCAGTTTTGTTTAGGGCACTGGTTTTCTGAAATGCTCGTTATGCTAGCAGTGAAGTTGTCATGGGGACAGACTCAGGACCTCTGGTTAGCCAGGATGTTGCAGGTCATGGATTTAGCTGTTATTTTCTCCTTCTTTGGAGCACAGTTGTTCTGTTGTGAGTTGCCATAATGGTTTGAGTTAGTTGGGCCTCAGCCAGGAGGTGGCACTTTCAAGAGAACACCAGCTGTGGTAGTAGAAGGGGGTTGTAAGTTTGCCCTCTGTTGGCTAGGATAAGTATTTAGATTTCTCAGGCAATGGGGTGGGGCCATAGAGCTCCCAAGAGTTTGTCTTTTGTCTTTGGCTACTGGGGTGGGTAGAGAAAAAATATCAAATGGGGGCAGGTTTAGGCATATTTGAGGTCAGATTCTTCTTGGGCAGGGCTTGCTGCAGTCACAGTGAGGGATGAGGAGGTGGGTCTCAGGCCAGTGGAGTTATGTTATAAGGAGGATTATATGCCTGCCTCTGCTGCATCATACAGATCACCAGGAAAGTGAGGGAAAGTCATTAGTGACAGGCCTCATCCAGCTCTCATGTAGCCAGCTAGGCTAGTCTCACTCCCACTGTGCCCTGCCAACAGCACCAAATTTATATCCAGGCAGCTGGAGCGTAGGGCTGAGATCTTGCCCCAGGCTACAAGCCTCTCTGCTGAGGAAGCAAGCAGGGGTCTCAGACCCTGCTCCTTCCTTCCTGTTCGTGCCTTTGGCTGTTGCTTCTGTACTCATACCTGCACTTCTCCTTCGCACCCCACCCATAGATTCTGCTCAGGAAAATTCATGCTCAGTCAAAATTATTACAAAGTTTAGCTAGAAGCTTCCTTCACCCTGTGACCCCTCCCCAGTTCTTCTGGCTGCCTTCTCCAAGGACCCCTGTGAGATATTGCCTGGGATTGCTTCCCTGGGCTCAAGCTGGGGACTTGGGAGTGCCTACAGGGCTCTTCCTGCTGGCTTTTCTACTTTTGTATTTTGCTTGGCTCCCTAAATTCATTTCAGCTCTAGGTAAGGTTAAATCCTTCTGTGATCTGGATTTTCAGGTTCCCCAGTGGGGATGTGTTCAGAAGCAGACTTTTTCCCCTCTCACACTTCGGGAACTCACAGTTTTTTGGCTGTCTCAGAGTTTCCAGTGGCAAGCCACTTTTTTCAAAGGGTCTGTGAATTATTTTGGTTTTCCCGATATGTTCCTGTGGTGGTTCTTGGAGGAAAAATTCATGATGTGAACCTTCATACACTGTTCTGTCCATCCAAGTGGGAGCTGCATGTTAGTCCTGTCTCCTGTCTGCCATTTTCCTGGTTACCACCTCTTTTTACTTTCCTGATTCTCCTTAACAGCATGAAAGTTTTAAAATGTTGATGGAGTCCAATTTGTCTCTTTTTTTTTGTGCTTTGGTGTCACATCTAAGAAACCATTGTCTAAATCAAAGTCATGAAGATTTATTCCTGTGTTTTGGCTAAGAGATTTGTAGTTATTTATCTCTTATTTTTAAGCCTCTGACCTATTTACCATTAATTTTTGTGTACCATATGAAGTACAGGTCCAATTTTATCCTTTTGGATATAGATAACCTGGTGTCCCTCCACTATTTGTTGGCAAAGCTATTCTTTCCCTATTGAATTGTCCTGACATTTTTGCTAAAAATCAAATGGCCATAAATATAGAGTCTATATCTGAAATCTCAGTTCTATCCCATTGATTTGTATGTCTATATTTATGCCAGTGCCATATAATTACTGTAGTTTTGTATTATGTTTTGAAATTGGTAAGTATGAGTTCTTCAACTTAGTTCTTCTTTTTCAATATTATTTTTGTAAATCTGGGAACCAAGAGTTTCCATATGAATCTTAGGATAATTTTGTGAAAAGTCTAGCTGGGATTTTGATAAGGATTCTGTTAAATCTGTAGACAAATTTGGAGAATACTGCCATTGTTCATTGCTAATATATATAAATGTAATATCCCACTACCTTGATGATCTAATTTACTAATAATATAATTAAAAAAAATAATTTGGATTTTCTACATGGACAGCATGTCATTTGCAAACAGAAGTGGTTTTATTTCTTATTTTCAACATATATGGCTTTTATTATGTTTTTATCTTATATTTTTTGCCTATTCACCTTGCTAGAATTTCCAGTATTACACCAAATATTAGTGGTGAGATTGAGCCTTCTTGTCTTCTCGATATTGTAGGGAAAGCATTTAGTATTTCACCATAAATATGATGTTAGGTATAGATTTTTTTATGTAGTGTTCTTTACCAAGTTTAGAACATTCTTCTCTATCCTGATTCTCTGAGAATTTTTATCATAATGGGTATTAGATTTTGCCAAATATTTTTTTCTATATCAATTGATATGATCATGTTATTTTTCTTCTTTAACTTGTTAATATTGTGTTTTATATAGGTTGATTTTTGAGTAGTGAACCAGCTTTGCATTCCTGGGTAAGTGTCACTTAGTTATGGTATATTATTATTTTTATATATTGTTGAAATCCATTTGCTAGAGTTTTGTTAAGAAGTTTTGCATCTGTATTCATGCAGGATAGTGATCTGTAGTTTTCTTTTAAAATGTTTTATTTTATTTGTCTGATTTTGTTATCATGCTAATAGTGGTTTTATAGAATGAGTTGGGAAGTGTCTCCTCTTCCACTTTCTGGAAGAGATTATATAGAATTGGTGTTAATTCTTCTTTAAACATTTGGGAGAATTTTCCATTGAAATCCTCATCTTTTTTGAGGAGATTTTAAAAAATTATTAATGGAATTTTCTTCTTTTCAGTTATAGGGCAACTCATATATTTCACACTTGGTGAGGTTTGGTAGTTTACATTTTGGGGGAATTAGTTTTTTATCTTTATTACTTCCTTCCTTCTGCTTGTTTTTGATTTATTTTGATCTTCTTTATCTAGGTTTTTGATATTGGAACTTAAATAATTTATTTATGTTATAAACAGCCCTGCTTTAGCACTGCTTTACTACATCCCACTTTTGATATACTGTATTCTAATTTTCTTTTTTTTTTTTTTTTTTTTTTTTTTTTTGTTTTTGTTTTTTTTTTGTTTGTTTTTTTTTTTTTTGAGACGGAGGCTCGCTATCGCCCAGGCTGGAGTGCAGTGGCGCGATCTCAGCTCACTGCAGGCTCCGCCCCCTGGGGTTCACGCCATTCTCCTGCCTCAGCCTCCTGAGTAGCTGGGACTACAGGCGCCCGCCACCTCGCCAGGCTAATTTTTTGTATTTTTAGTAGAGACGGGGTTTCACCGTGTTAGCCAGGATGGTCTCGATCTCCTGACCTCGTGATCCGCCCGCCTCGGCCTCCCAAAGTGCTGGGATTACAGGCGTGAGCCACCGCGCCCAGCCTGTATTCTAATTTTCTTTCATTTCAACGTATTTTTTAAATTTGGTTGAGAATTCCACTTCGACCTACAAATTATTTAGAAGACTATGTTTAGTTTCCAATACGTGTAGATTTCCTGGTTATCTTTCTGTTATTGATTTCTAGTGTGATTCTATCATGGGCATAGTATATACTGTATGTGACTTAAATTACATGAAATTTCTTTTGTGGCCCATGATATAGACTATCTTGGTATACATTCTGAGTGCTTGGTAATAATTTGTATTCTGCTATTTTTTACTGTAATATTCTATAAGCGTTAATTCGATTCTTTGGTTGAGTTCTTTTATATCCTTCCTGATTTTCTGCATAGTTGGTCCATCAATTGTTGGTAGATGGGTGTTGAAGTCTATGACTATAATTGTGGATTCAAATATTTCTCCTTTCAGTTCTATCAGTTTTTACTTCAGATATTTTGCAGCTGTCATTTAGATTGTGATGACTGCTTGGCCAATTGACCCTTTTATTATTACCCAATGTCCAGCTCATATCATCTGCAAACAAAGATAATTTGACTTTCTCCTTTTCAATTTGGATGTCCTTTATTTCTTTCACTTGTCTGATTGCTGTAGATGGGACTTCCAGTACCAGGTTGAATAATAGTGAAGAAAGTGAGTATCCTTGTTATGTTCCAGATCTTAGAGAAAAGCTTTCAATTTTTCCCCACGCCGTATGATACTAGCTGTGGGTCTGTTATAAATGGCTTTTATTATGTTGAGGTACATCCCTTCTATACCCAGTTTTTCGAGAGTTTCTATTATGAAGTGGTGTTAAAGTTTATTAAATGCTTTTTTCAGCATAAATTGAAATGATAATAAGGTTTTTGTTCTTCATTCTTCTGATGTGATAATTCACATTGATTGATTTGCACATGTTGGAGCATCCTTGCATCCCTGGAATAAATCTCACTTGGCTATGATGAATGATTTTTAAAATGTATTATTGAATTTTGTTTGCCAGTATTTTGTTGAGGATTTTTGCATCAATATTCATTAGAGATGTTAACCTTCAGTTTTGTTTTTTTTTGATGTGCCTTTGGTTTTGGTATCAGGGTAATACTGACCTCATAAATGAGTTTGGAAGTACTTCCTTATCCTCTGTTTTTTGTTATAGTTTGAGTAGATTGGTATCGGTTCTTTTTTAAATGTTTAGTAGAATCAGAAGTGAAGTCATTGGGTCCCAGGCTTTTCTTTTCTGAGATAATTTTCATTATGGCTTTGATCTCATTACTTATTATTGTTCTGTTCAGGTTCTGGATTTCTTCATGGTACAATCTTGGTAGGTTGTATGTGTCTAGGAACTTATCCATTTCCTCTAGATTTCCAATTTGTTGGTATATAGTTGCTCATAGTCACCACTAATGATCCCTTGAATTTCTGCAGTATCAGTTGTAACATCTCCTTTTACATCTTTGATTTTATATTGATTTGTAAATTTTTTCTTCAACTTTTATTTTACATTCAGGGGTACGTGTGTAGGATGTGTAGGTTTGCTAAATAGGTAAATGCGTACCATTGTGGTTTGTTGCACAGATGTTCCCATCACCTAGGTATTAAACCCAGCACTCATTAGCTATTCTTCTTGATGCTCTCCCTCATCGCACCACCCCTCAGCAGGCTCCAGTGTATGTTGTTCCTCCCCATTTGTGCAGGTGTTCTCATCATTCAGCTTCCTCTTATAAGTAAGAACACGTGGTGTTTGGTTTTCTGTTTCCGTGTTAGTTTGCTGAAAGATAATGGCTTCCAACTCTATCAATGTCCCTGAAAAGGACATGATCTCATTCTTTTTTATGGCTACATAGTATTCCATGGTGTATGTGTTCCACATTTTCTTTATCCAGTGTATCACTGATGGGCATTTAGGTTGATTCCATGTCTTTACTATTGTGAACAGTGCTTCAGTGAACATATGCATGCATGTATCTTTATAATAGAATGATTTCTATTCCTTTAGGTATATACCCAGCAATGGGATTGCTAGGTCAAATGGTATTTCTGCCTCTAGGTCTTTGAGGAATCAACACACTCTCTTCTGCTATGGTTGAACTAATTTACAATCCTACCATCAGTGAAAAGCATTGGTGGGAGTGTAAATTAGTTTTTCTTTACAACCTGACCAGCATCTGTTGCTTTTTGACTTTTTAACAATAGCCATTCTGGTGAGGTTGCAGTGAACCAAGATTGCACCACTGCACTCCAGTCTGGGAGACAGAGTGAGACTCTGTCTTGAGGAAAAAAAAAAAGGTATTCTGACTGGCATGAGATGGTATTGATTTGTGTTTTTGATGAACATTTCTCTAATGATCAGTGATGTTGAGCTTTTTTTCTTATGTTTGTTGGCTGGAGGTATGTATTCTTTTGAGAAGTGTATTTTCATGTCCTTTGACCACTATTTAATGGAATTGTTTGTTTTTTTTCTTGTAAATTTGTCCAAGATCATTGTAGACTCTGGATATTAGACGTTTGTCAGGTGGATAGATTGCAAACATTTTCTCCCATTCTATAGGTTGTCTGTTTACTCTGATAATAGTTTCTTTTGTTGTTCAGAAGCTCTTTAGTTTAATTAGATCCCATATGTCAATTTTTGCTTTTGTTGCAATTGCTTTTAGTGTCTTCATCATGAAATCTTTGCCCATGCCTATGTCCTGAATGGTATTGCCTAGATCTTCTCCTAGGCTTTTTTTTTTTTATAGTTTTGAGTTTTACATTTAAGTCTTTTATCCATCTTGAGTTAATTTTTGTATATGGTGTAAGGAAAGGGTCTAGTTTTAATCTTCTGCATATTGCTAGCCAGTTATCCCAGAACCATTTATTGAATAGGGAATCATTTCCCTAATGCTTGTTTTTGTCAGGTTTGTCAGGTTTGTCAAAGCTCAGATGGTTTTATTTGTCAGTCTTATTTCCGAGTTCTCTATTCAGTTCCATTGGTCTATGTGACTGTTCTTGAACCAGTACTATGCTGTTTTGATTACTGTAGACTTGTAATATAGTTTGAAGTTGGGTAGTGTGATGCCTCCAGCTTTGTTCTCTTTGCTTAGAATTGTCTTGGCTATTCGTAGGTCCTTTTTTGTTTTCAAATGAATTTTAAAATAGCTTTTTTCTAATTCTGTGAAGAATGTCAACGGTAGTTTAATGGGAATGTCATTGAATCTATAAATTACTTTGGGCAGTGTGGCCATTTCGTTCATATTAATTATTCCTCTCCATGAGCATGAGATGTTTTTCCATTTGTTTGTGTCCTCTCTGATTTCTTTGAGCAGTGGTTTGTAGTTCTCCTTGAAGTGGTCCTTCACTTCCCCGTTAGCTGTATTCCTAGGCATTTTATTCTTTCTGTAGCAATTCCGAATGGGAGTTCATTCATGATTTGGCTCTTGGCTTGATGGTTGTTGGTGTATAGGAATGCTAGTAATTATTGCATATTGATTTTATATCCTGAGACTTTCCTGAAGTTGCTTATCAGCTTAAGAAGCTTTTGGGCTGAGATTATGGAGTTTTCTAGATATAGCATCATGTCATCTCCAAACAAAAATAATTTGACTTCCTCTCTTCCCATTTGAGTACTCTTTATTTCTTTCTCTTGCCTGATTGCCCTGGCCAGAACTTACAATACTATGTTGAATAGGAGTGGTGAGAGAGAGCATCCTTGTCTTGTGCTGGTTTTCAAGGGGAATGCTTTCAGCTTTTGCCCATTCAGTATGATATTGGCTGTGGGTTTGTCATATATGGCTGTTATTATTTTGAGGTATATTCCTTCAATACCTAGTTTATTGAAAGTTTTTAGCATGAAGAGATGCTGAATTTTATCAAAAGCATTTTCTGCATCTATTGAAATAATCATGTGGTTTTGTCTTTAGTTCTGTTTATGTGATGAATCATTTATTGATTTGTGTATGTTGAATCAACCTTGCATTCTGAAGATGAAGCCAGCTTAATCATGGTGGATAAACTTTTTGATGTGCTGCTAGATTTGGTATTTTGTTCAGGATTTTTGCTTCGATGTTCATCAGAGATATTGGCCTGAAGTTTTTTGTTGTTGTTGTGTCTCTGCCAGGTTTTGCTATCAGGATGATGCTGGCCTCATTGAATGAATTAGGGAAAGTCCTTCCTTTCTAATTTTTTTGAATGGTTTTAGTAGAAATGGTGTCACCTCTTCTTTTTAACTCTGGTAGAATTCAGCTGTGATTTTGTCTGGTCCTTGGGGTTGTTTTTGGTTGGTTGGTAGGTAATTTATTACTGCCAATTTCTGAACTCATTATTGGTCTATTCAGGGATTCAATTTCTTCCTGGTTCAGTCTTGGGAGGGTGCATATATGCAGAAATTTATCTATTTTTTTCCAGATTTTCTAGTTTATATGCATAGAGATATTTATAGTATTCTCTGATGGTTGTTTGTATTTCTGTGGGGTCAGTGGTGACATTCCTCTTATTATTTCCAACTGCATCTATCTGATTCTTCTCTTTTTTATTCCTTATTAGTCTAGCTAGCAGTCTATATATTTTATTATTTTTTTTTCAAAAACACAACTCCTGGATTTGTTGATTTTTTGAAGGGTTTTTTGTGTGTCTGTCTCTTTCAGTTCAGCTCTGATCTTGGTTATTTTTTGTCTTCTGCTACCTTTGGGATTTGTTTGCTCTTGGATCTCTAATTCTTTTAGTTGAGGTGTTAGGTGATTACACTGAGAGCTTTCTAGCTTTTTGATGTGGGCATTTAGTGCTATAAGTTCCCCTCTTAGCACTGCTTTACCTGTGTTCCAGAGATTCTGGTACATTATCTCTTTGTTTCATTAGTTTCAAAGAACGTCTTGATTTCTGCCTTAATTTCATTATTCACCCAAGAGTCATTCAGGAGCAGGTTGTTCAATTTCCATGTAATTGTGTGGTTTTGAGTGAATTTCTTAATCTTGTGTTCTAATTTGATTGTGCTGTGGTCTGAGAGACTGTTATGATTTCAGTTCCTTTGCATTTGGTGAGAAGTGTTTTACTTCTGATTATGTGATTAATTTTAGAGTAAGTTCCATTTAGGATGAGAAGAATGTATATTCTGTTGTTTTTTGGTGGAGATTTCTATAGATATCTGTCAGGTCCACTTGATCTAGAGCTGAGTTCAGGTCTTGAATATCTGTTAATTTTCTCTTCTGATGATTTAATATTGTCAATGGGGTGTTGAAGTCCCCCACTATTATTGTGCGGAAGTCTAAGTCTCTTTGTAGGTTCCTAAGAACTTGCTTTATGAATCCAGGTGCTCTTGTATTGGGTGCATATATATTTAGGATAGTTAGCTCTTCTTGTTGAATTGACCTTTTACCACATAGTGCCCTTCTTTGTCTCTTTTGATCTTTGTTGGTTTAAAGTCTGTTTTGTCAAAAACTAGGATTGTAACCCCTGCTTTTTTCTGTTTCCCATTTGCTTGTTAAATTTTCCTTCACCCCTTTATATTGAGCCTGTGTATGGCTTTGCACATGAGATGGATCTCTTGGTGACAGCATACCAATGGGTGTTGACTCTTTATCCAACTTGCCATTCTGTGTCTTTTAATCTGCGCATTTAGCTTATTTACATTGAAGGTTAGCTTTGTTATGTGTGAATTTGATACTGTCATCATGATGCTAGCTGGTTATTTTCCAGACTTATGTGGTTGCATTACAGTGTGACTGGTCTGTGTACTTCAATGTGTTTTTATAGTGGCTGGTGATGTTTTTTCCTTTCCATATTTAGTACTTCCTTTAGGAGCTCTTGTAAGGTAGGCCTGATGGTGATGAATTGCCTCAGCATTTATTTATGTGAAAAGGATTTTATTTCTCCATTGCTTATGAAGCTTAGTTTGGTCAGATATAAAATTCTGGGTTGGAAATTCTTTTAAGAAGGTTGAATATTCACCCTCAATCTCTTCTGTTTTGTATGGTTTCTGCCAAGAGGTCCACTGTAAATCTGATGGGTTTCCCTTTGTAGGTGACCTGGCCTTCTTCTCTCTGGCTTCCCTTAACATATTTTCTTTCATTTAAACCTTGGAGAATCTGATGATTATGTTTTCTGGGGTTGATCTTCTTGTGGAGTATCTTACTGGGGCTCTCTGCATTTCTTGAATTTGAATGTTGGCCTGTTTTGCTAGGTTGGGGAAGTTCTCCTGGATGGTAACCTGAAGTATTTTTTTCAACTTGGTTTTATTCTCCCCATCTGTTTCAGGTACCCCAAGCAGTCATAGGTTTGGTGTCTTTACATGGTTCCATGTTTCTTGGATATTTTGTTCATTGTTTCTCTATTCTTGTCTGCCTGTCTTATTTCAGATAAGAGTGGTTTACATACCACAATTACCATGTTATAATATTCTGTGTTTTTCTTTGTGCTTACTATTACCAGTGAGTTTTGTATCTTCTCATGATTTCTTCTTGCTCATTTACATCTTTTTCTTTCAGATTGAAGAACTTGTTCTTGCAGGGAGTCTAGTGTTTGTGAAATCCCTCAGCTTTTGTTTTTCTGGGAATATTCTTCATACTTGAAGGATATTTACCCTGGATATAGTATTCTAGGGTCAAAGATTTTTTTATTCCTTCAGCAATTTAAATATTTCATGCCGCTCTTTCCTAGCCCATATGGTTTCCACTGAAAGGTCTGCTGCCAAATGTATTGGAGCTCCACTGTTTGTTGTTTCTTTTCTGCTGCTGCTTTTAGGATCCTTTCTTTATTCTTGACCTTTGGGGACTTGATTATTGATTGCCTTGTGATAGTCTTTCAGTTAAATCTGCTTGGTGTGCTATAATTTTCTTGTAGTTGAATGTTGATATCTTTCTCTAGGTTTAGGAAGTTCTCTGATAGTATCCCTTTGAACAAACTTTTTACCTCCATCTCTTTCTCTATCTCCCCTTTACAGTCAATAACTCTTAGATTTGCCCTTTTGAGGCTATTTTTTGGATCTTGTAGCCATGCTTCCTTTCTATTATTTTTTTCTTTTGTCTCTTCTGTGTATTTCCAAGTAGCCTGTTTTCAAGTTTATTAATTCTTTCTTCTGCTTAATCAAGTATGTGTTAAAAGACTGATGCATTCTTCTGTATGCCACTGCAATTTTTAGTTCCAGAATTTTCTGTTTTATTATTTCTAATTATTTCAATCTCTTTGTTAAATTTATCTGATAGAATCCTGAATTCCTTCTCTGCATTATCTTGAATTTCTTTGAGTTTCCTCAAACTAGCTATTGTGAGTTCTCTGCCTGAAAGGTTCCTCCAAGATTCGTCCACTGGCTCTGAGCCCAACCCAGCCCTAGGTGTTATCTAGGAGTTGCAGTCCTTGTGTCCTAGACTGCTTTTCACAAGGACCCCAGAGCATTTTGGCCCATGGTAGTGAGGCTTTCTGAAAAACTCAAGTTCTGACTGTTGCAATGGGTGTTCACCTCTGGCTAGGTCTGGTCCAAATGCTCCCTCCATGCATGGGTGCTGGCTGAGGCCAGCATTTCTTTGATCTCTGCAGTGACTGTGCAGCAGTGAATTCAATGTAAAGTATGCCAGTCACTGCTCTCTCCCCGCCCAAGTGCACAGACTCTGCATGACATGGCCATTATTTGAGGGATGGGGGAACAGTGATGTCAACAATTTGACTGTCTCTCCTACCCTCTTCAGTACCTCTTTCAGTGATATGAAGTTAAAACCATGTACTGCCATTGCTCACCTAATTTTTGCTTTTCGTGATGGTTCTTTTCTGTGTGCAGATGGTTGTCAAAATTTGGTGTTCCTGCAGGGCGGATGAATGGTGTGGGCTTTTATTTTGCCTCCTTGCTCTGCCCCTGGATTACCTGTCATTTCCTGTATCTTTCTGTTTTACTATTTTAATTTTCATTATCCTATTTTTTGTTTGGTAAAGCATATATATGTTTAAAGTAAATTGATAGAAGAGAAGGAAAACAGTTTATGCAGAAACAGGAAAAAATTCACCAAAAGAAGTTTTTCTCTGAATAATCCTGGTTTACTTTCAGCTGCAGTAACTGACAAAGCTATTTCCTACAATATTAAAATGACTGATTTGTTATTGTTCTGGTGAGTGATTTGTGCTCAGTGGATCACTGTTGGTCATGGTAATTTCAAAGTAAGAAGAACTTGCTTTTCCAAAGAATGTCTTACATTTCATTTAGAATTCTCCAAAGCAAATTACATCAATTCTATAGTTTGTTTTGGTGTGAACGTTGGTGAGACTACACTAGAGAAATATTCTTACACTGTTTATAGTAAATGGCTGTTTTTCATTTACAAAAACAGTGTAAGGATAATGATTATTTGCTCTAGTCATAGAAAGTCCTTAATATTTGCTTTGTATAGTAAACATTAGTTCCTTTGTCCATCATTATTATCTTACTATTACTCATAAGAAAGTTATTTTTTAAGTTTCAAAACACTACTTTGTGTATTTCTCTAAACTTTTTTTTTTTTTTTACATTTTTTTTTCTTTTATTATTATTATTATTATTATTATACTTTAGGTTTTATGGTACATGTGCACAATGTGCAGGTAAGTTACATATGTATACATGTGCCATGCTGGTGCGCTGCACCCACCAACTCGTCATCTAGCATTAGGTATATCTCCCAATGCTATCCCTCCCCCCTCCCCCCACCCCACAACAGTCCCCAGAGTGTGATGTTCCCCTTCCTGTGTCCATGTGTTCTCATTGTTCAATTCCCACCTATGAGTGAGAATATGCGGTGTTTGGTTTTTTGTTCTTGCGATAGTTTACTGAGAATGATGATTTCCAATTTCATCCATGTCCCTACAAAGGACGTGAACTCATCATTTTTTATGGCTGCATAGTATTCCATGGTGTATATGTGCCACATTTTCTTAATCCAGTCTATCATTTGGCAATCAGATATTTTCTATATTTTCACATTACATATAAATTTCCTTTTAAATTTTTCCACCAGTAATGGATAGAATACTCATTATCAGGAAGGTAATGATTATTAGGAGAATAGAGAGTGAAAATATCAGTGATGGCTGATATTGCTTTCTTTCTGCATGTTTCTCAATTCTAGCCTGCCTTGTCTTTAAACACCTCCCATACAAAACCTGATATTTTATAGAGCACAATTTTGTGTCATGCATTTTTTCTTTGGTTTTGTAGGGTCTTGGTCCATTTAGGCAGCTATAACAGAATGCCACAGATAAGATGGCTTATGAATAACAGAAATTTGTTTCTCACAGTTCTGGAGGCTAAGAAGTTCAATAACAGGGCATGGTTATATTGTGTGTGTGGTCCCACCTGCTTCCTGGTTCACAGATGGCTGTCCTTTCACTGTGTCCTTACATGGTATAAGGAAAAGGGAGTTCTTTGGGATTTATTTTATAAGGGTATGATCCTTTTCATGTGGGCTCACCCTCATGACCTAATCATCTCCCAAATGCCCCACATCCTAATGCCAGTGTCTTAGGGGTTAGGATTTCAACATATGAATTTTGGTGCAATGGGAACATTTATTCTGAAGTATGTGGGCACTATCAATCAGGATGGGTGAAGTTTTGCTATGGAAATAAACAACTTAAATCTTAACAGTTTGCAGTAACAGAATTTATTTCTGACTCATTCAACATGTCCAGTGGAGCATGGCAGCTCAACAGAGTCATTCAGAGACCCAGGCTAATGGAAGCTCCAACCCAACACAGATTTTCATAATATAGGGCAGGGAAAAGAGAACATGCCTTCAAAGATTTATCCCAGAAGTGACATATGTCCCTTCCCCTTATATTTTATTTGCCAGAGTAAGTCACAATGCCAAATCTGAGTCCAACAGGACAGAGAGATATAATTCTCCCATAGGAAGAGAAACCAGTAATTATGAACAGTAATCACAGCCTTGGGACAGACAGTATCTTGCCCTTGAGAAATGTATGATGGTATGGAAATGTTTATCTGAGTCTCTTTGTAAGCATCTAAGAACTTGTTTTATAAATCCAGGTTCTTCTGTATTGGGAGCATATATATTTAAGATAGTTAAAATGTTGTTAAATTAGGCCCTTTACCATTATGCCCTTCTTTGTCTTTTTTGATCCTTGTTGGTTTAAAGTCTGTTTCTTCTGAAATTAGGATAGCATTATCTGCTTTGTTGTTGTTTGCTTGGTAGATTTTTCTTCATTCCTTTACTTAGAAGGTATGGATGTCATTGTATGTGAGATGGGTCTCTTGAAGACAGCATAAGTTTGGATTTTGCTTCTTTATCCAACTTACCGTTCTGTGCCTTTTAATTGGAGCATTTAGCTAATTTACATTAAAAGTTGATACTGATATTCATGAATTTGAACCTGTCATCATGTTGTTAGCTGATTATTATGCAGCTAACATAATATCTGCTTTATAGCTATATATATGTATATGTGGGGGAGAGAGAGAGAGAGAGAGAGAGCTATAGTATCAATGGCAATGGCCTTTGTACTTAAGTGTGTTTTTGAGGCAGCCAGTAATGATCTTTAATTTTCATATTTAGCACTCCCTTATGGACTTCTTGTAAGGCAGCTCTTGTGGTGACAAATGAGCATTTGCTTGTCGGGAAGGGATCTTATTTCAACTTCACTGATGAAGCTTTGTTTGGCTGGATATGAAATTCTCAGTTGGAGTTTATTTTCTTTAAAAATGCTGGATATGGGCCCCCAATCTTTTGTAGTTTGGAACATTTCCATCAAAATGTTTGCTGTTAGCCTGATGGCTTTTCCTTTGTAGGTAATCTGCCCCTTCTGTCTAAAGTCTTTAACAGTTTTTCTTTCATGTCAACCTTGGAGAATCTGATTACTATGTGTTTTGGGGGTGATTGTCTTGTATATAGCATCCCACAGGAGTAATGTGCATTTTGTGAATTTGAATGTTGGCCTCTCCAGTGAGGCTGGGGAAATATTCATGGATAATATCCTCAAATATGTTTTCCAAGTTACTTGTTTTCTCTTCATTTTTTACAGGAACTGCCAATGAGTCACAGATTTGGTCTCTGCATAATCCCATATTTCTTGGAGAATTTGTTCATTCTTTTTGTTTTTTTCCTTTACTTTTGTCTATCTGAGTTAGTTTAGAGAACAATCTTTGAGCTCTGAGAATTTATCTTTAGCTTGGTCTGTTCTGCTATGAATACTTGCAGTTGTGTTAGGAAATTCTTGTAGTGTGCTTTTCAGCTCTATTGAATCAGTTTGGTTCTTTGTAAAAATAGCTATTTTTTTCTCTCAGCTGCTGTATAATTTATTGTAATCCTTACATTTCTTTAATTAGATTTTGACTTTCTCATGAATCTCAGTGATCTTCATTCCTATCCATATTCTGAATTCTATGTCTGTTAGTTCAGTCATTTCAGCATGGTTAAGAATAATTGCTGGGGGAAATGGTGAGGTCATTTGGAGAAAAGAAGACACTGGCTTTTTAAGTTGCCAGAGTTCTCATGCTGGTTGTTTCTTTTCTGTGTGAGCTGACATTCCTTTAACTGTGGTTTAATTTGAGTATAGTCGGTTGTCTTCATTTCTGGATGTTTTCAGAGGGCGATAGCTTTGTGCAGGGTCTTTATTTGTCACTGAATTCTTGTCCTTGGTTTCACAAGTTGGAGAGATGGGAAGAAGTATATTAGCAAAGTATTTTTGGTTTTGGAGTTTGGACTGTGATCCAGTAGATGGCACTTAAGTGTAATCACCAATAGGTAGATGCTTGTTGAGTCACATGGCTCCTCTGTATTTTCTTGTGTTTGTAGCCATGCTCCCTGTCAGTGTTCTCAGAGAATGGGCTCCTGTCCCATTTGAGTCTGGCTGCAGATCTTAGGTCGTCATTCCTGGGAATCACACCACATCCCTGGGGTGAGCCCAGAATTTAAGTTTTCTTCCCAGTGTTGGGCAACAGGGGCAGGGACTTTGACAGTTAATGCCTAATTTATTGACAGCAATGTAAGCTTCACTGGATTTTTCTTTTCTTTTGGTCAGGACATGATATGGCTTTTCAGAATGTAATAGTAGCCCTGTGTGGAGCTTCTCTCAGAGCTCCCAAGTAACAGTCAGCCATGTGGCAGCCACTGCATCTCAGTAATATATTTTCTTTGCGTATTTTGCATTTAAGTTGATGTTGCTGACAGTGTGGTTAATCAAACACTCACCAGACACTATTTGTTCTTAAATCAATGTGAAGTTTGGGTGACTTGTATGGGTAATTCACTGAGCTCTTTCCTCTTTGTTTTACGTACTCCATCCTATGCTGAGGGTAATTGTTTCCTGCAATAGATTTTAACAAAATTTCTCTTTGCGCAGAGTTTACAAAAGTGTTCTGTAGAAGAATATATCAAGGTGTATCAGCTCAAAAGCCCAGCCCTAGTCCATTTTTATACATTTTGGTGTTATTAGTTAGCATTTATTAATCTCTCCTACTACCTTTTTTTGCTATTCTAGACAGTTTAACATTATGAGAGATTTTATACAAAACAAATACACTCTGAAGATGAGAAAACTGAGAAACAGTAGGTTAAATGGTGTATTACAGTTTCTAAGAAATATTATTTCAGTCTTCTCAGTGTGCCTAAGCCATATTTCCTCGGTGTTATCTACTTTTTTTCTTGGAAAAATTAACTATTGGTTATGCATATGGAATTATAATATAAGTTTAAAAATCTCAGATCTAGAAAATATTGAGAAAACAAGCCATAGTTTAAAAGTAGATGTTTGCAATGAATATATCTAACAGAAGACCAATGTCCGACATATACTGAGCTCCTATAAATCAATATGTAAAAGATAAAATATATAATGGAAAAATGGGTAAAAGATTTGATGCTTCAATCTTTTGACATTTTTCAATTTATTGATTGAAAAATATAATAGAAAAATGGGTAAAAGATAGATACTTACAAAAGAGAACATCGAAAAGACAAATTTGACCTCAATAACTTTCAGGAAAATAAAGGTTAGAAGTGCAATGTTAAATTGCAAATATTAACAACAGAATAGGCCAAGCTGAGGAAAGACTCTCAGAGCGTGAAGGCAGGCTTTCTGAAATAAGGTAGGCAGAAATAAAGAAAAAAGAATGAAAAGGAACAAACAAAACTTCTGAGAAATACAGGATCCTGCAAAGAGGCCAAATCTGTGAATCACTGGTGTTCTTGAAAGAGACGGAGAAAGTAAGCAACTTGGAAAACATATTTTAGAATATTATCCATGAAAACTTCCCCAACATCACTAGAGAGGCCAACATTCAAATCAGAAAATGCAGAGAACCCTTTCAAGATACTATATAAGAAGATCATCACCAAGATGCATAATCATCAGATTTTCCAAAGTCAAAATGAAAGAAAATATGTTAAACACAGGTAGAGAGAAAGGGTAGGTTATCTACAAAGGGAACCCCATTAGGTTAACAGTGAACAGTTCAGCAGAAACCCTATAAGTCAGAAGAGATTGAGGGCCTATATACAATATTATTTAAAAAAAAAAACTTCAACCAAGCATTTCATGTCCAGTCAAACTAAACTTCATTAGTGAAGGTGAAATAAGATCCTTTTTAGACAAGCAAATGCTGAGGGAATTCTTTACCACTAAACCTAGTTTACAATAGCTCCTGAAAGGAACATTAAATATGGAAAGGAATGAACGTTACCAGCAAATACAAAACCATACTTAAGTACACAGACTAGTGACACTATAAAGCAACTACACAAACAAATCTGCATAATAATCATCTGAAAACATGATGACAGACCAAATCCACACATATCTATAGTAGCCTTGAATGTACATGGACTAAATGCCCCAATTAAATGGCACAGAGTGGCAAGCTAGATATGGAAATGAGACACAACTGTATGCTGTCATCAAGAGACCCATCTTATATGCAAGGACACCCACGGGTTCAAAATAAGGGGATGGAGAAAAAAATCTACCAAGTAAACGGAAATCAGAAAAAAGTACAGGTTGCATCCTAATTTCAGACAAAACAGACTTTATTTTTTTATTTTTATTTTTTGAGATGGAGTCTTGCTCTTTTGCCCAGGTTGGAGTACAGTGGTGCAATGTCAGCTCACTGAAACCTCTGCCTCTCAGGTTAAAGCAATTCTCCTGCCTCAGCCTCCTGAGTAGCTGGGACTACAGGCACCTGCCATCATATCCAGCTATATTTTGTATTTTTAGTATAGATGAAGTTTCACCATATTGGCCAGGCTGGTCTTGAACTCCTGACCTCAAGTGGTCCACCCACCTTGGCCTCCCAAAGTGCTGTGAATACAGGTATGAGCCTCTGCACCCAGCCCGAAACAGACTTTAAACCAACAATGATCAAAAAAGACAAAGAAAGGCGTTACATAATGGTAAATAGTTCAACAACCAGACCTACCTATACTAAATATATGTGTACCTAACACAGAAGCAGCCAGATTCATAAAGCGAGTTCTTAGGGACCTATGAAATAATAGTGGGAGACTTCCCACACAATAATAGTGGGAGAATTCAACACCCTAGTGACAGTGTTAGACAGATTATTGAGGCAGAAAATTAACAAAGATAATTAGGACCTGTACTCAACACTTGATCAAATGGACCTAATAGACCTCCACAGAACTATTCATCCATAAACAATGGAATTTATATTCTTCTCATTGCCACATGGCACATGTTTTAAAATCCACCACACAATCAGACATAGAACTATCCTCAGCAAATTCAAAAAATGAAATCATACTAACCACACTCTTGGGCCATAGAGCAATACAAATTGAAATCAAGACTAAGAAAATTGCTCAAAACCACACAATTACTTAGAAATTAGACAACCTGCTCTGGAATGACTTTTGGTTAAATAACGAAATTAAGGCAGAAATCAAGAAGTTCTTTTGGAGTAATGAAGACAAAGATACAATATATCACAATCTCTGGGACACAGCTAAGACCATTTTAAGAGGGAAATTTATAGTGCTAAATGCCTGTATCAAAAAGTTAGAAAGATCTCAAATTAACAACCTAACATCACAATGAGAAGAGCTAGAGAAGGAAGAACAAACCAACTCCCAAACTAGCTGAAGACAAGAAATAACCAAAATCAGATCTGGAGAGAGTGAGACATGAAAATCCATAGAAAAAATCCATAAATCCAGGACTTGTATTTTAAAAAACAATTAACAAGATAACTATACTGCTAGCTAGACTAATAAATGGAAAAGAGAGATGACCCAAATAAACACAATTAGAAATGACAAAGGGGGCGTGACCATTGACCTCACAGAAATACACATAACCATCAGAGGCTACTGTGAACCCCTCTATGCACACAAACTAGAAAATCTAGAATAAATGGATAAATTCCTGGATGCATACACCCTTCCAAGACTGCACCAGGAAGAAACTGAATCCTTATAAAGAGCGATAACAAGCTCTGAAATTGAATCTGTAATTAGTAGCCCACCAACCATAAAAAGCCCAGGACCAGAAGGATTCACCATGTACAAAGGAGAGCTGGTACCATTCCTACTGAAATTATCCAAAAAATTGAGGAGGAGGGACTCCTTCCTAACTCATCCTATAAGGCCAGCATCATTCTGTTACCAAAACCTGGCAGAGACAATAAAAAAAGAAAACCTCAGGCCAATATTCTTGATGAATATTGATGCAAAAATCCTCAGCACAATACTAGCAAGCTGAACCTAGCAATACCTCAAAAAGCTAATCCATCTTGATGAAGTATGCTTTATCCTTGGGATGCAAGGTTGGTTCAACATACACAAATCAATAAATGTGATTCATCACATACACGAACTAAAAACAAAAACCATATGATCATCTCAATAGATGCTGAAAAGGCTTTCTACAAAATTTAGCATCCCTTCATGTTTAAAACCTTAAACCCTCAATAACCCTCAATATGTTCCTCAGGGAACATATTTCAGAATAATAACCATCTATGACAAACCTACAGCTAATATTATACTGAATGAATAACAGCTGGAAGCATTTCCATAAAAACTGGCAGAGTATGAGCATGCCCATTCTCACCACTCCTATTCAATACAGTATTGGAAATTCTGGTCAGAGTCATCAGGGAAGAGAAAGAAAGAAAAGCCATTCAAGTAGGAAGAGGGGATGTCAAATTATCCCTGCTGGCAAATGACATGATTCTGTATCTACAAAACCCCATAATCTCTGCCCAAGAGCTCATAGATTTGATAAACAACTTCAGCAGTTTCAGGATACAAAATTAACATACAAAAATCATTAACGTTTCTATACAACAACAACGTCCAAGCTGGAGCCAAATCAAGAAAGCAGTCCCATTCACAATAACCACAAATAATAAAATAAAATAAATAAAATAAAACCTAGGAATACAGCTAATCAGAAAGGTAAAAGATCTCTACAATGAGAATTACAAAACACTGCTGAAAGAAATCAGAGATAACACAATCAAATGGAAAAACATTCCATACTCATGTATAGGAAGAATCAATTATTGTTAAAATGGACATACTGCCCAATGCCATGTATATATTCTATCTTATTTTTATCTAACTACCAATGACATTCTTCACAGAACTAGAAAAATCTATTTTAAAATTCATATAGAACCACAAAAGAGCCCGCATAGCCAAGAAAATCCTAAGTAAAAAGAACAGCTGGAGGCATCATACTACCTGACTTCAAACAATACTACAGGCTACAGTAACCAAAACAGCATGATACTGGTACAAAAACAGACACAAAGACCTATGCAACAGAATAGAGAGCCTAGAAATAATGCTGCACACCTACAACCCTCTGATCTTTCACAAAGCTGACAAAAATAAGTAATAGGGAAAGGACTCCATATTTAATAAATGGTGCTGGGAAAACTGGCTAGCCATATGCAGAAGATTGAAACTGAACCCCTTCCTTACACCATATACAAAAATCAACTCAAGATGGATTAAAGACTTAAATATAAAATGTAAAACTATAAAAACCCTTGAAGACAACCCAGGAAATACCATTCTGGATATAGGTCCTGGCAAAGACTGCATGATGGATAAACCAAAAGCGATTGCAACCAAAACTAAAACTGACAAACGGGATCTAATTAAACTGAAGACCTTCTGCACAGCAAAGGAAACTATCAGCAGAGTACACAGGCAACCTGTAGAAAGGGAGAAAATATTTGCAAACTATACCTCTGACAAAGGTCTAATAACTAATCTAAAATAAATCTAAAAGAAACTTAATTTTACAAGCAAAAACCAAACAACCCCATTATAAAGTGGACAAAGGACGTGAAAAGACACTTCAAAAAAACACATACATGTGGCCAACAAGCATATGAAAAATGCTCGATATCACTAATCATTAGAGAAATGCAAATCAAAACCAGGAGACGCCATCTCACACAAGTCAGAATGGTTATTACTAAAAAGTCAAAAAATAACAGATGTTGGTGAGGTCCTGAGGAAAAGGAAAGGCTTAAATACATTGGTGGGAGTGCAAATTAGTTCAACCATTTGGAAAGCAGTGTTGTGATTCCTCAAAGAACTTAAAACAGGACTACAATTTGACCCAGCAATCCCATTACTAAGTATATACCCAAAGGAACATAGATCACGCTACCATAAAGACACATGCACACAAATGTTCATTGCAGCACTATCACAATAGCAAAGACATGGAATCAACCTAAATGCCCCTCAATAGTAGACTGGATAAAGAAATAAAGAAAACATCTTACATATACACCATGGAATACGATGCAGCCCTAAAAAAATAGAGATCATGTCCTTTTCAGGAACATGGATGGAGCTGGAGGCCATTATCCTTAGCAAGCTAATTCAGGAACAGAAAAACAAATACTGCATGTTCTCACTTATTAGTGGAAGCTAAATAATGAGAACATATGGACACAGAGAAGGGAACAACAGATACCAGGGCCTACTTGAGGGTGGAGGGTGACAGGAGGGAGAGAATCTATAAAATGCTGATAAAAACTATCGGGCATTCTGCTTAGTATCTGGGTGACTAAATAATCTGTACACCATATCCTTGTGACATGAATTTACCTATATAACAAACCTGCACATGTACCCATGAACCTAAAATAATAGTTAAAATAAAAACAAATGCAATGATATACCACAACGCACCAGCAGAATAGCCAAATTTAAAAAGAAAGAAAGAAAGAAAAATCCAGATCCAACAAGTACCAAAAAGGATGCAATGTATCCACAGCTGTCATACACTGATGGTGAGGATGTAAAGTGGTCTGACCATTTTGGAAAATTCTGGGTCAGTATCTATTAAAGTTGAATATATGACCCAAATAATTCCAGTCCTAGGCATATGGCCAAAGATATGTTTAAATCAGTTTATAAAAAGACATACAAGTGTTCGTGGCAACATTTTTCCTAATAGCACAATGGTTAAACTACCCGACAACCTGCGAATCATAGAATGGATGAATTAATTACGATATATTAACACTGTACAATAATGAGAGTGAATACACAACAACTACATGCAACAATGTGAATGAGTCTTAAAAACACACCACCAAGTCAAAAAAACCAGACACAAGAGTGTACACTGTCTGGTTACATTTCTATGAAGTTCAAAAATATTAAAAAACTGGCTGGTCACAGTGGCTCATGCCTGTAATCACAGTACTTTGGGAGGCTGAGGCAGGTGGATCACAAGGTCAGGAGTTCGAGACCAGCCTGGCCAATATGGTGAAACCCCATCTCCACTTAAAAATACAAAAATTAGCCAGGTGTGGTGGTACACGCCTGTAGTCCCAGCTACTCAGGAGGTTGAGGCAGGAGAATCGCTTGAACCAGTGAGGTGGAGTTGGCAGTGAGCCAAGATCACACTGCTGCACTCCAGGCTGGGCAACAGAGTGAGACTATGTCTCAAAAAAAAAAAAAATATATATATATTTATATATATAAATATATAAAAATATATAATTAACATATATAAAATATATAATTAACATACAAAAATCAGTAACATTTCTATACATCAATATATGCCAATAATTAGAAATATATAATTAACATATATATATATATAAACTAATGTAGTATTTAAAGTCAGAATGGTGGTCAACTTGTGGCAAGGTGTGGTGGCTCATTCCTGTAATCTCAGCACTTTGGGAGGCCGAGACAGGCGGATAACCTGAGATCAGGAGTTTGACCCAGCCTGGCCAACATGGCAAAAACCCGTCTCTACTAAAAATTAAAAAAAAAACATAGCCAGGCATGGCTGTAGGTGTCTGTAATCTCAGCTACTTGGGAGGCTGGGGCAAGGAGAATTGCTTGAATCCGGGAGGCGGGGGTTTCAGTGAGCCCGAGATTGAGCCACTGCACTCCAACCTGGGTGGCAGAGCGAGACTCCAACCCTCTCAAAAAAAAAAAAAGAATGGAGGTGACCATCAGAAACAGGGAATTGTGGTGGGGGCTTGGGACATTCAGGAGACAAGATGGGGTGCAAGAAATACTCTATTTTTGACCTGGTTTAAAGTTAATAGTTTAATTTAGTCTGTGAATACTCTTGAAGCTGTATATTATGATTTGGGCATTTTTAATGTTATACTTCAATAAAAGGTACTTGAAAAATCTAAAAATATATACAAATACAAAAATATATACAATACAAATTATACTCCTAATAATTTCTTGGCCTTTGGATGAGGTATACTCAAAGAACATAAACAGGTTAGGCTGGCCACGCAAAATCTTAATTAGAAATTAATAATGAGGCAAAGGTAAATGATCTCTATGTTACATCACACTCTTGAGCCTCTCTTTATGAATATGGGTATTTGGAAATTGTTTAGCTATAGTTTGTTGTTGGAGAGATTTTTCAATTAATATTTTTATTAAGTAGGGAGAAAAACTAATTTTGCTTGTAATAAAATATTGAGCTTGAGAATTTCTAACCTGTCTTATTAGATTATTCTTTATCCTTGTTGTTCTATATTTCTCTTTCTCTCGCTCTCTTTTTAGCTACTGCAAAAAAAATTTCTGTTCACTTAATGGATTGCAGCCCTTTAAAAAAAATTCAGATCCATCTGATATTTATCTTGATTTGGATGTCATTCAGAGTGTTTGCAATGAAAGAGATTTTCTATGTGCCTCTCTAATATCTAGTATCTGTCACTGCCACTAGACTGGTATGCCCTTGGTCTTATCTTCCCTTTTGATGAAATGTTTCATGAGAATAATATGAGATGCATAATGGGCATTAAAAAATTATTTAAAATATTAGGTAAGACTGTTAGATTTAGACACCAGGTTTATTTACCTAAATAGAAGTAATAACCTGGTGTAATTTTAAATATGGTGATTTTTATAAAACCATTAAAAAAGTGATACAGGTGGTAATTAAAGAAACCCATTTGTGATCTACATATTCATGCAAAACAAAATTCCAGAATCAAACTACTACCCAGATGGGGTCTTCAAAGACTGATTTTTGCTTTAGTGCATCTAGAGCATTCAAATATGCATAAAAGCTGTTTTATATTGGCTTTTACTGATGATCAAAGAGATGGAGAATGGAAGAGGCAATTTGCCTTTTTTTAGGTAGGTGACTGTAGTCAAATATTATTGGTAATTATAGCATGTATTATACCCAGATGTTAGTTTTTTCCATTCTCCTGTTATACCCCTCTGAACCCACCAAAAGTTAACTTTCTGTAGTGCAATCAAAGAGAAAGGTGGCTAGCTATGTCCACACCCTTAGATGCCTATACCCTGCTGCCTTCTTGAGGTTCATCTCATCTTTTCTCTGGGGCTTGATCATCTGGCCCTGATTTTCTGCAAGTATTGTTATTCAAGGATGTGTGTGTTAACAGAGTTAACTGAAAATTTGGCTGTAAAGAATTTCATGCTCCTCACCTTTTCCGCAGGTCTTTTTCTGACCTCCAGGTTGATAGTCCCTGTTCGTTTCTGTCAGGACTCTCCTCCCGTTTCAGGCTGCTCCTAAACACTCCCTCCACTCCTTTCATTTTTGTAATGCGGAGCAATTCAGATAGGTGTTTGTTTCTCTCTCCTTGTTTAAACTAAGCTCTGGGAGTCCTCAGCATTGAAACTCAAGTGGCCTGTCAAGGTGTTTTGCTAAACAAAAGGCCATCCACTCCAGAGAGAAATGATGCTTATTCTTTGGAAGCATAAGTGATTTCAGTCAGTTCTGTTTTTTGCCCTTCCTGTTACAAATATATGAACACAAAATATCTCAGAGGACATTTCCTTCTCACGATAACCGATCTCACTGGTGAGACACCCTGCCATTGCTTAACTAGGCAGAGTCTTTTCTTCCATTTACAAGTTTGCTCACATAAAACTTTCTCAATCTGTGACTGACAACAATTAGAAGATAATGTGTTCCACCAACTATTAGTGCCAAAAAGCAGAGTAAAAAAGAGTGTTTGTAAATGTATTGTGGAATAGAAAATAATCAGCGAAATGCCAAATCTAAAAATCACTGAATCAGATTTTTATTTTATATGTAACTAAACTATAGAATTATTTAATTAGTATTTATATTTAGCTTCTATATGGCATTCAAATTTGGCACACACCTATTGTAAATCAGTGATTCTCATTGGCTGAGTAAGATGAATTTCAGACTCTCAAGGCCTATATGTGTGTGCATATGTTGTGTGTGTGTGTGCGTGTGTGTGTAAGTTTATGCTTGTGTATGTTTAGAAAAAACTTCTCTCTACCATGCACCAACCAGCCACAATTTAATACACACACTTGCCAGTTCCACTGAGAATAACTACTATAATCAACCATTTACATAGTGGTTAGCTCTGAGTCAACTTTTTTTACAATTATGTTCACTGACTGAATTTAGCAATTTCGGTGCAAAATATTACATCATTCTTGGTGCTGGCTTCAATGCTTTTAATTATTCTTGGAAAGGATGGTTTTAACTCACTACTCCCAGACTTTATGTGTGTTAGAAAGTCCAACAAGCAAATACAAACAAAAGCAAACACACAGAGAAAAAAAGACAACCAAGTAGTCTTTATCAGTCCCTTCAGTAATTAAATTTTAAAATTTCATTCATTTTTCTTTGCATAGGCAATGCTTACACACAGGACATAGTTCAAAAGGCATTAGAAGGCATAGAGTAAAAAGGTAAGTCTCCCTTCTATTCCCGTACCCCGCCACTTCCAGGAGAGACCAGTGTTTTAGTTTACTTTTTTTCTTCAAGTGTCTATATATATACAAACATATCTACCTATCTCATCTATCATCTTTCTACTTTTCTGTCTGTCCAAAATCTATGCATCTTGTAAAACATTCCAAAGCAATATTTTTTAAAAATTGCTCCAAAACGTCATTGTATGGTGTCAGATTTTTTCAACCAGTCTACTACTGATGAATACTTAATTTGTTTCAAACGTTTGCCATTTCAAACAATACTGCAGTGAACAGCTATATACAAATGTTATTTTGTATATATTTAAGTATAATGGAAGGATAAATTCCTAGAGATGAAATTGTTGAGTACGCTGTATTGCTCTCCATAGAAGTTATACCAATTAACAGTAGCACCTGCAATGTAGACCTTATTCAGAATTATACTGTAGTTATTATGGTAATTTTATCTTCACCACTATTCTAAAGAGTATATACTATCTTGCTAATGTAAGATGAAGAAATTGATGCTTGAGCTGGCTCATGACCTGCATAAAACCATATGACGTGCCAAGGATTGACCATAGGATTCTGCCAAGTCAGAAGCACTTTCCAACGTAGTCTCTGTTTTTCTTAAAGACAAGAAGAAACCACTATTTTTTGAAGCATTAGGTTGTGAATCTGTTGGCAGAAGCCAGAAGGCAACTCAAGGACTATCCTTGAGATACAGTTTTGCTACATCAAAGAAGATTCTGTTCATTTGTCACTATCCTTTAGGTGTACGGAAGCATGTGTGAATGTGTGTGTATATATATTTGATATTAAATACAAAAAGAAAAACTTCTGAAGATTTGCTGTGGAAAATTACCTCTGCCTCCTCTTCTGTAAAACCAAAGGTTGGACTAGATGGTCTCTCAGAGATACATTCTAAATAGAATTTGGTCAATCAACATAATAGAGTGTGGTCTTTCTTAAATTTAAGCCTTGGATGATACATTGTAAAGAGTTTTTTATAAACCGTTTTCTGCTTTAACATGTGAAGACATGATGTTTATTTCTTTCATAGTAATTCAGTATAATTCCTTTCCATTAGGATTATATCATTTCCAAGTATTAGGCATATTAAATGGATGCATATCCAAGAGCGTGTATTGAGAGAGAAGAGGGTGTTTGGCTGTCTGAAATTGTCTGGGCATCATAGCATGCTTCACATGATGTTGCTCGAAATGATACGCATTTATCGTGGTGGCATTTACTTTGTCGTGGCATATGTGCTTTAGAAAAACATACTGATAATTCTGTGATTGGTTCTCTTGCATGTTCCAAGAAAGGGTTATAAACTGAGTTGTGCAAAGTACAGCTTGTACTTCCATAGATTTTGCAAATACTGTTTCCATTTTGTCCTTTACCCAATTTTTTTCCCTCTCAAATTAGGGTTTAAAACATAAGTAAAGGTTTTGGAAGAAGAGTAAAAGTGAAGACCAGAAATGGTCTTTTGCTTTGTCTTCCTAATTCTGGAGCTCTGTTCATGAGGAACATTTGCAGAAAAGAGTTTGAAAGCTAATTATTTTATCTCTCCCTGCTTCCAATAATGTGACATGAAATAACTGTGTGGATTTTACACACTCAAGTTAATACTGTAATTTTTCTACAGTAGACACATCTTTATTTATTCATTTTGGCAAAAAAGGGATTGTTTCTTATTTCAAAAAACATCATGAGAAAAAAACATCTTGGCTATTTCTTTAGATTTATGAAATATTCTGCATTCCTACTATATAGGCAAGTTTATTTTTTCCTCTTATTTAATTTCCTTATGTGTCTTTGGACTCTAAATAAGTTCAGGCCACTGGAGAAATTATAGGTGGGGATGATGAAAGTTTAGCAGCCAAATTAATGAAAGCCCAATGCACCCAGAAACACAAACTAGAGATAAGGAATAAAAGCATAATAGAAAATATTTCCACTTTTCTTTTTGGCTGTTTTCTTGCTCTTTTTCATTAAAAATTTTTTTTTCTGTTCAATTTAAGTGAAACAATGTATTTTTCTTCTATGTTTCTCCTAATGGTACTGTGCCTCCCAGAAGAAGAAGAAAATAACTAAGAGATTGACTTCCTTAATATGGTTTATAGGGACTTTATGTATATAAGAAGTAGCTTATCTTAAAAATATTCCACATGCACAAAGAAAAACTGATGACTTAGGCTTACCACTTTCTTTCTCTCATCTGACTCTAGTATCTTTTATTGAAAATCTCAGACCTTAATGAAAAACTACAGGTTCTAAAGGTAAAGAAGAGAAAAAATCTGGAAGGAAGAAAAGCATGGCTGACCACACCTCAGATGGGGCAGATGAAGTTAGGATCAGAAAGGGCTAAGTGAAAGCCTGGACTTGCACCCCCACTCAACCACAAAGAGTACCCCCGTGCTTTCTCAGTGGGAATCCAGGACTTTCAACTCTTAGCTATGAGAAGGTCACATATCACACCAAGAACCAGGAAAACCTCAACTTGAATGAGAAAAGACAATCAATAGATGCTAACTTCAGGATGATACAGATATTGGGATTATCTAATGAGAACTTTTCAATGGTCTTTATCAAAATGCTTCAAGGAGCAATCATAAACAGATTTTGTACAAATAAAAAAATAGAAAGTATCATCAAAGAAATAAAAGATATATAAAAGATACTAATTGAAATTTTAAGACTGAACAGTACAGTAACCAAAAAACAAAAAACAAAAAATACCAAACCCCAAATCTTAGAAAACCTTACTGGATGAGGTCAGCATGAAAAAGACAAAAGAAAGAACCAGTGACCTTGAAGATAAAAAAATAGGAGTTACCTGACTTGAACATGAGAGATGAAATAAATAGAAAAAAAAAGAGCCTCAAGTACATTTGAGATTATAACAAAAAATCTAACATTTATGTCATCAGAGTTCCAGAAAAAGAAAAGAAAGAATGTGGGTCTGGAAAAGTATTAGAAAAAATAATGGCTGGAAATTTCCCAAATTTGGCAAAAGATATGAACCTAGTGATTCAACCAAATAGCACCTGTTCCTCAATAACCTATAGAAATAAAAAATTGAAAAAAAGGAGCTAAGCAAACCCTAAACAGGACAACCCAAAGAAATCTGTCTAAGTCATATCATGTCATGATCAAACTCCTGAAAACCAAAGATAAAAGAAGGACTTCAAAAGCAACAAAACAGCAATGACACCTTACCTATAAGGGAAAAGAATTTGGATGATAGAGTATTTCTCATTAGATGCCATGGAGACCAGAAGGAAGCACCACAGTATTTTTCAAGTGCTGAAAGAAAATGATTGTCAACTCAGAAATCTGTATCTACTGAAAATATCCTCAAGGAATGAAGGGAAATGAAGACATTTTCAGATGAAAGAAAACCAAGAGAATTTGTTACCAGAAAACCTACCCTAAAATAGTGGCTAAAACAACTTCTCTAACCATAAAATAATACAAGAAGATACCTTGGAACCCCAGGAAGGAAGAAGAGACAATGTTGAAAGTGAAAATATGGGTCAGCACATTTTATATTTCTTATTCTCTTGAATTTTCTAAATTAATGTTCAGAGATTTCCTCTTTTGGAATTTATTAGCAGTGATCAGCTATTTTATTTAATAGGTTATCATGAAAAAGTTCAGATAAACAGTCTTTTCATATACAGATTCAATAGTTGCAGAGTTCTGTAATGTCAAGTCAAATCTTGATTTTGGAATCCAGGGTTTTAGAGTGGAGGGTATCCTTTGGACTGAAAGGAACCCTCATGTAGGCTAAGTCTAAAGAGGGAACAGAGAAACACACACATGCCCTTCTCATGTGGTAAATTCTTTTAAAAAATCACATTTCCCACAAATCATTTTTGGTTTGAGTAAAGTATACAAAAGCATGGAATGGCTATCCTTTTCTTTTTCTTTCCATCCTTCTTTCCTTAGCTTTTATTCTCTCTCTCCTCTTTCTCCTTCCTCTCTTCCTCCTCTCACTCTTTATCTCTTTCTTTCTGCATTTCTCTCCTACTATCTTCTTCCCTCTCTCTGTCCTTTCCCCCTTTCATTCCCTTTTTTCTTTCTTACAAGAGAAAAGAGGCAACAACATTCCACTATAGACCTTGAGCCCAGATTGCCTTTTTGTACAATTCAACAGGTACCTTCTTTGACTCAATCAGCTAAAAAGGGACTATGGGCATGTAGTGTAGAAAGTCATTTATGTTCAAATCTGCTTATTTTTCAAGCATCATTAATGATTACTGTCAATTATTATTTGTCCATTATTATTTAAAAAAATGGAAATAACTTTTCTGATTTAGTTTTCTTGTGACTGAAGTTCTATATATCCATATGATTATTTTTTTTCCTATTTCAATCTGGCTTCTCTGCTTGAATTCCACAGTACTAGAATGAAAAGTAAGAAAGTAATGAAAAAGTAGAATATAAAATATTATTGTTCTTTGTGGCCTTAGAGTCATTTAAGAAAACACAATTGTTAGAATGTAAGATTACTATGAACCTCGCTAAATGAATCTCTTTAGAACATAAACAATCCTTTTGTCTTGCATATCTGAGAAGCCCAAATATGTAATTAGTCAATCCCATGTAGTTTCAAAATGGTAACCTTTTGAATTGAATAGAAGAGAGATGTTTTATGAATAATGGGTGTGTGTAATTTTGGTTTCTTTCGGCATAAAACCAACTCTGGAGAAGTCCCAGGGTGTACTCTTGCATTTACACTAATTAACTCCTTAGACACCAGTGCTCTGTTGGCTTTGGATCAAGTTTGGGATTCAAAAAGAAACAGGTTATTTAGTAATGTTGCAGGAAACCAGGCATCTTCATGAGATAGGTTTGGTCTTGTTTCAAACTGAATTATCTAGAGATGAATTGTTTATATTATTTCTCAGCATATTGCCTTTGAATGCTCTTGGGCACTCAGCTCACAATGTTGAGAAAGTGATTGATAATCAAGTATTTTAAATGGATAATCAAGATAATCAAGTATTTTACATGGATATTTTATATGTGCATTTGGGACAGGAAACTATTATCACATGTTTTGAACAAGTTCACTCAATTCACAATCAGTAATCACTGAAGACAGTGCACAATTGGATATGGTTGACCTTATTCAAAGTTCAAGGGTACTGCTAGGGGAGAGGACTATGGTAAAGTTAGAGCTAGAATATGGAAATGTTGGGAGAAGAACAGTTAAAGACTGATGAATTATCACATTACCCTTTAGTTTTCACTTAAAAGATAGATATATAAAATTACTTTTTTGAAATGAGAACTTTGCAAAGAAAATAATGTTGAGGGCATTCTAATGGCTTGTCAAAGTAGAAGAAATGGATCAAGAAGGTACTAACCATGTGCCTTGCACAAGGTTCTGTATATACTATATTATGCATGTGGAAGTATGAATTTGATTTTGCTTGTTGATATGGAGTAAATTACTCTAAGAACAGCTAGGAGGGCTTTTTCTTTCCTCATGCCAATCATTGCAATCTACTTACAATTTTCTTCACTGAAACTCCACCTATTAAGGTGTCATGTTATGACTCTGATTTATGAGTGTGATTTGAGTACTTCTCAAATCAGATGGAGTGGAAAACAAGTGAGTTTGTGAATCATTGAAGAAGAATTCATTTACTGGTGGTACTTTTTCTATCCAAAGGCTTGGATTTAAAATGTTGAAATAACTTCTGCTGGACTCCCAACCTTTTTCTATAGCTGTTATAACTGTGGCAAAAGTGGCTTTCACATACTGTAGCTGCTGAGTTAGCAGGAGTAGGGCAGCAGCTCTGCTCATCCCATACCACCTGATCCTGATCTGTTTCTCATGCTTCACCTTCTCCTGATGTTGTAGGGACTTTTCTTTATGTTTTCTTTATTTTTTTATTTTTTTATTTTTTTATTTTATTTATTATTATTATTATTATTATTATACTTTAGGTTTTATGGTACATGTGCGCAATGTGCAGGCAAAAATCAAGATGTGTTTTTTTTCTGGGTAATTTTCTTGAGTTAGAAATGTAGTTAGAACTGTGACTAACAGCATTGCCTGGAATGTGCTACAAACGTGATTAAATATTCATTTATCTTCCTTGTATTAGACTGCTCGTATAAGACTCAGTGTTTAGACATTCATTTCTCTTCCTTGTATAAGACTCCTTGTATAAGACTCCTTGTATAAGACTCAGTGTTCATTTATCTTTTTAAATTAAACCACAACAAATATATGAGTTTTTAACCATTGCAATGTGCAATAAATAAATATATCTGAAGTAGCATTAGCCTTCTAGTTTTAAATAATAATGAAATTTGTTTAGCAGTCACTAACATGTGCAAAGAAATGTTTGGAAAAAGATGTTTTGCTTGCATTTCAGTCAACTCCCTGATAATAGATGCAAAATTAAATAAGGTGTTGGTGCATGTCTCATTTGGAATGAGTAAAAAGAACTGGAAAAAATTTAATGCAATTAAGCTGATTAAAATGTTGTGTCACCCTCCTGTAAGTTAAAATCATTTACTCACAGAAAAAAGTTATTACCCTGTGAAGAGCATTGGTTTTAATAACTATTTGTTGAACTCTAATGTCCTGTTTGATAAGAGTGTCTCTCCACTATGCTCAGAATTTTAAAGCCTCCGGTGACAGCAGAATCACTTTGGTTCAGAAACGTAGCAGGTGAATTGTAATTGTCCAGCCAAAGTTGGAATCAGTTCAATAGGACTGTCCCCCATGTTTATCCAATTGCAAGTAATGTCAAGAGGTGAGATGTTTGATGAAGGTGATATGATTTCTCATCTATGAAATGCTATTCTCATTTGTTCCTTTGGGGACTCTAGCTGTCAAAAGGAAAAAAAAAAAAAAGAAAAGTTGAAAAGAGAAAATCTTTATCCAAAGAGAACTATAGAAATATCTATTTAATCTAGGTTTTAAAGAAGATTTTATAATCTTGGTTAATATTATAAATACTTCATCCTTTTAAGTAAACCACGTTTAGAAAAATACATTGCTGTAGCAATCACCAGGAATTCTGTGATGAGCAATTCTGTAGCGATCACTCCTTGTGAGTACTGTGGACTGAGAGCTTTTGGGCAGTCACATTTTATGGAAAAACTCTTGGCTTCTACTTTGTTTGAATCTCTAATCTACAGTTAGTTCCCCTACCCTGGTAGCCTAAGAAAGTCTTCTAGCTCCTTAACTTTTCTATTTCTCATAGAATACCTTTGGATGTGTTCTCTCACGGATAAAATATTTTATTTTACAAAATTTTATGCTTTCAAACTGATATTGACCATGGTAGAGAAAAAGTGTGTGAAATTTTCATATAAGCAATTAGCTCATTTAGTCTAACAATTAGCCATAATTAAATGTATTTTGTACCAGCTATAATTAATATTTTGTGACATCAAAAAATCAAATTTTAAATATCTAATTTCAAAAAAGGATCTATTATTTGTATCCATTTCAAAGACAGACCCTACTTAATTGTGGATAACTATTTTTAAACATTTTTAACATTTAAAAAATATGTAAAGACCTACTTATCTGGACTGATATTTGGTAATTGATTATAAATTCATATTTAACTAATAAGTCAATCACATAGCTAGATTAGACTTATACTGCAAAGGCTATTTTCTTTTAATCACCTTCCATTAATAATATGAAGTATTTAGGGTTTATTTTGATTCTTTGCTGCAGTTTTGACGGTAAGCTCTATTAGCAATGTTGGTTAAGTTTTTTAAGTGGCCTTGATTTGGTGCAAAGAGCAACCCCACAGTAATTTTATTTTGGAATTTTGTGTGTGTGTGCAGCAGAGTATGTGTGCAAGGAGAGATAGAGAGAGAGTGTGTGTGAGAGAGAACCATTCCTATCAGTTGCCTTTTGAGCAATCAGCACTCACAGAGTTAAAAAAATAAGCCAACAAACGATAGAATGTTAATAAAGGAAGAAATATATTTTTGATTCTTATGAATAGTATTCTAATAACATGGAATTATTGAGTAGTTAGGAGAGACAGTTTCTTTTTCATATCTCTAGGACTACTAAGGTGCTTTAGTAATATTTACTACTATAGCCATAGCATGGGGACTCCCCATTTCTTGGATCTCCTTGTTCATTTTTTTTTTTTTTTTTTTTTTTGAGAGAGAGTCTCACTCTATCACCCAGGCTGGAGTGCAATGTTGCAATCTCAGCTTACTGCAACCTCCGCCTCCCGGGTTCAAGTGATTCCCCTGCCTTAGCCTCCTGAGTAGCTGGGATTACTGGCTCCTGCCACCATGCCTGACTAATTTTTGTATTTTTAGTAGAGATGAGATTTCATTATGTTGGCCAGGCTGGTCTTGAACTCTTGACCTCAAGTGATCCACCCACCTTGGCCTCCCAAAGTGCTGGGATTATAGGCATGAGCCACTGCACCTGGCCTCCTTCTTCATTTTTAAATAGCTGCATAAACCATAAATGTTAGGAATGCTTTAAAGTATTAATAAAATAAAAGCCTGCCATCAGATTATTTCTTCTGGGAGTAAGGTATTCCCACTCAACAAGTTTACTGATTGAATAAGGGCACTCAAAACGCTAGACCCTTCTAACAAATGACCCACTCCTAAGAAAAAAGTGAGCACTTGTATAAACGGTGGTAAATTTTTTGTTTATGAACAAGCCTTGTTAGAGTAATGAAGGTGTAATTTAATGAAAAATTAACACAATTTCAGTACACCTTCTTCTAGGGACTCTCTATAAGCAAGGTATGAGGCAAATCATCAAGCACACTACAGATTCTTTATTCCGTCCCTTTAGGAGAGTACTTCAAGAAACAAATACCATGGGTTTATCCACTTATTCTCATTTCACAGCCTAGCACCAAAGACTGACTTTTTTTTTTTTAAAAGCAATGCTTAGTGCAGCAGTGAATTTTATGCCAGCCTAATAACTAGGAAAGGCTTCCAGGAGATGAGAATTGAGGCCTAGGACATATGCCTAACTGTTAGGGAAAACACTCTATCAGAAATATAAAGCTAAAATAACTTCACGGGGAATAGGGTTGTGGAGGATTGAGAAGTAATAGATGAACAAGTAACTCTCTGAGTGTTTGAAAAATTATATAAGAAGAATGGAGCCCAGCTGTTCTATACTTTATGAAGGCCAGACAAGAAGGAATGGACTGAACTTGAAGCAAGAATTGACAAAGGAGGTCCTTAAGTACTGGAAACACTTATGAAAGGAGCTCCTGTACTCGTCCCTTCATACACACATACACAGGCAGCTGTTAATGTCAGTGCATGGAAACCAGGCTGCAAGACCTTTTAAGGCCCTTCACAGTTTTATAGAAATTTGAAAACTAACTGAATTGGGTTATGTGACTCCATGAACAAAAAATTCTAGTAAACTATTCTGCCTTTCCAAACCCAAGTTCTTAAAGTTCTTTCAAAACAGTCAGGATATGCATAGTATCACTGGAAAGACAGCCTTCAAAGGCTTGTTACTTTCTCCTGTAGTGAAGCAAGTAGAGGGTTTACAGTTAATATGCAGACATCTGGCCATTTGCAATTAGCAGCATCCGCTCATTTATTCATTTTCTTTTTAAACATTCATTGAGTGGATATTTAACTGATAGAGTCTAACTAATTTCAATGAATAAAAGAGAATAAAATGTCAAAGTATATGCAACTTTGTATGTGTAGTTATACATATATTTTTTATAAATTCAGATTATTCCCTCTTTTGTACACAGCTTAGCTCTCAATCTCAGTTACTGATAAGACTGAAAAGAAATGAAGATTTATTATATTATATATAAAGTTTTATGTTCTAATTTGTTAACATATTTTTAAGCATTGCCTATTTCACCAAAATGACATTGAAAACAAGATTTTTACTTGGTGGATACTAATTAGTGCTTTCTTCTATGTTAGACATTAAGCTGCTTTCAATTTTTCATTGCAATAAACAATCCTTAGAATAGAAACATAGTAGGAGAGCTACTAAGCCAAAGGGTAGAAACATTTTTAATGCTGCCAGATTGCCATCCAGAAATTCCATCAAGTGTATGAAACTGTGTTTTTCGTTGTGACTTACCAACGTTGACTGTTAACAGTACAGCACTTGAAGTTTGAAATAACATTAAATGGTTTCTGATTTGAACAGGACTGATGAAATTATTTAGAAGTAGGCATACTATCATGGATGTATGGGATTATTTTCCAAGATTTTAAATTCAAAAACTCCTTTAAAAATGTCTTCGATTTGGCCAGGTGTGGTGGCTCACGCTTGTAATCCCAGCACTTTGGGAGGCTGAGGTGGGCGGATCACGAGGTCAGGAGATCGAGACCATCCTGGCTAACACGGTGTAACTCCGTCTCTACTAAAAAAATACCAAAAAAAAAAAAAAAAAATTAGCCGGGCGTGGTGGCGGGCGCCTGTAGTCCCAGCTACTCGGGAGGCTGAGGCAGGAGAATGGCGTGAATCCAGGAGGCAGAGCTTGCAGTGAGCCGAGATCGTGCCACTGCTCTCCAGCCTGGGTGACAGAGCGAGACTCCGTCTCAAAAAAAAAAAAAAAAAAAAAAAAGGCCTTCGATTTTACACACTCACATTCATTCACTAATTCGACAAATATTAACTGGCTAGTCAATAAGTTCCTACTACGTGACAGGCTTTGACCTCTATTAAAATAATTGATGGTGAAATTTCCATGGTGTACAGGTCACTATAATATCTTGCCTAGTTTACTGTGCCAGCTTTTCTTGCGTTCCCCTGGATTCAGTCTTCATATTCATCACTGTGATGGTTAATTTTATGTGCCAACTTGACTGGGCCACAGAGTGTACAGGTATTTGGTCAAACATTTTTCTGGGCATCTCTGTGAGGGTGTTTTCCAATGAGATTACCATTTACATGGATAGACTGAGTAAAGTAGGTAGATTGCTCTTCCTAACATGGGTAGTCCTCATCCAATCAGTCGAAAGTCTGAATAGATGAAAATACTTACCTTGGTCTCCAGCTTGCTGACTCACTAGACGAATCTTGGGATATGCCATAATTGCACTAGCCAATTCCTTATAATAAATCTCTCTCTCTCTCTGTCTCTCCACACACACACACACACACAAACACACACACACACACACACACCCTATTGGTTCTACTTTTCTGAGAAACCCTGACTAATACACCCACTATAACTAGAGTGATCTCCCTGCAAAAATCTAATAATTCCACTTTCCCACTTGAAACTTTTTTACTGAGTTCCCTTTGTCTTGCAGTAAACCTCAGGCCCCCTAACGTGATTTTCTTCATGACTTGGCCCCTGCTTTCCTCTCCCTCTTACTTCTTTAAAAATCTCCCTCATTTGCTATACTCTATCCATATCATAATATTTATATTTCCTTGACCGCTCTTTATCACCTCTCTGGGCCACCTCTCATGCTGTTCCAGCTTCTTAGTCATGTTCTCATCCTCTTTGCTTCCTCTCATTTCTGTTCATGTTTTAGTTCTCAGCTTACATATAATGTCTTCTAGGAATCTCTTGAAATCCCTTAAGTCTAGTTAAGGTTTCCCAGCTACTTTCCCCATGATAGTACTTGCTATATATATATATCATAATTGCCTATTTCCTTACTTGACTTTTGTATTGGCATTGAACCTCTGAAGGCAGGAATGTGTTTACCGTTTTAAATCTGGAATCCAGCTTCTCTCACAGTATCTGGCATAGTCTAGCTTCTTAATATGTTCTTGTTAAATAAATGAATAGAAGCAATTCATGAGATTTTAAGGTTTCCTTTATTAGCTATATGAAATCATTGAGGTTTCAAATAAATTATTTTTTCTTGATGAACTTAGTAACTCTTTCGACAGCAGAGTCATGCTGATGGCATTGCTCACAATACTAGATGAATGTAATTGAGAAAATTAGCCACCCCTCACTCCCCATCTAGTGGATAGATTATTTAGGCACAGTGATACAGTGCATACTGCCTTACCAATGACTCCTTTCCTATAACCATGGTTTATATCGGTGATTCTCAACCAGGGACAATTTTGCCACCCAGATGACATTTGCCAACGTTTGGAGAATTTTTGATTACTATGACTGCAGAGTGGAGGTGGGTGCTGTTCTCTAGTGGATAGAAGCCAGGGGTGCTATTAATTATTCAACATTGAACAGTGCAGCTCCCACAACAGACTTATTGGGCCCAAAATATCCATAAGGCTGAGGTTGAGAAAACCTAGTTATATAAATATGGAGAAAGTTTATGGAAGAGCAAGCTGTCCCATGTGATTGACATGCTATAGTTACCTGATACCTGTGGTCTTCCCAGGTTACCGCATATTATTTGACCATAGAAAGAAAAACAAAGGAATACTAACCAGGCAGCCAAATGATATGCTGTATTATTGCATAGGAGCTGTTTTGGTACTGTATTTTAACTCATTAACATTTAAAAATTGTTATGCGGCAGAAAAATAATTATGTCCTTTTAACTGTTGAAACAGAATCCATTTTTCCAAGCATACTTTTTTAAAGGACATATTGCTAAAACACCAACTGTTTTACAAGTACAGTAATCACATTGCTGTTGAGTTTATTGTGTTTTGTTAGGACACACTTTATAGTGTGGAAAATGCATTTTAAAGTAATTCTGGGCACAGTTAGGGAAAAGAATAGAGGTAGGCTTTATTTTTGTGGGTGAACAATTAGCTGCATAGTGACCCCCTCTGGCAGATGAATGGTGCAGTGTAGGTGGCTTCTGGAAAGTTTGGCATCTGAATCTTTCACTTTCACTTGAAGAAATGAGGAAGATTAAGAAGGAAAATGGGAAATAGAGAAAACTTAAGGGGCTCTCAATACTTCAGTCCCTTTCAAGAGAACAATTTATTTTGTTCATGAACAGTAGTAGTTCTGTTGTGGCCTTTCATTTTCCACATCCATCACCCTTTAAGGCACTGGTCCTTAATCTGTTTTTTATGGACCTACATGTCTACATATGGAATTTTGGGAGGTTTCTGGATCACTGTAAATATATGTAAATTTGGTGGGTATGGAAATTCAAAAATTATTCCAATGTGAGGTGTTCATGCTTTATCAGATTCTCAAGGGGGTCATGACTACACAATATTTAAGAGACAGTTCTTTAGGAAATGCACACATTCCACTGCAAATGAGACCTGGAAGTTTATGTGGCTTAAGAGAAAGTGTAGAATGTTTAAAAGGGAGCTGCTTAATCACCAAGCAACAGCTCCTCTGTTTGTAGACCTGGAGTGAGATATCTGGAACCTAAGATTTGTTTTGCTCTTTTTATTCTATCTCTGTAGAAATGGTCCAGGAGGGTCTCAATCTCTACACTAACAGGTGACTTCCAGACCTCTGCTTCTCTGTTACCAAAGATGAGTTGTAACTCTTTTGATTCATTCAACTCTGCCTTCACCTAATTTTTCAGCCTGGAAAATAAATTCGTTTACATTAATATGTATTTTTCTTATGAGAGATTTAGTGTAGTTTGGGATTAAATATAAGAAAAATGTATACATAATAAAAGAGTGTAGTATAGCTTCATGTGTTCTTGCTACATGAGATAATTCTGGTCTGGTCTTGATTATAAAAGCTGCCTTGGGCTCACTCATATGCTCCTGAAAGGGTTAAAGCTGGCCTTCTTCGAGCTTCATGTGGCCAGGTGCACTACCGTCTTTCCACATCATCAGCCTGTGTGTGGAACAGAGGGGGAGGGCATCAGTGGCTCCCAAAGTTTACTTTGGAAACATGCAAATTTGCTTTCTTCTGTGATATAATTGAGCAATAACCGGACATGTACTAATCCCCAATTTCCCTTTCTTTAGAAGTTGCCAGTTGTGTCTGACTCTCTATTCTAGTGTAGTTTGAAGAGTCACGTTCACTAGACTGCCTGCTGTGGGGGTGGGGCAAGGCAGAGGGACTGCTGTGTTATTAATATAATATTTTCCTACCCTCGACATTTCTATGTCCTTGAGAGAAGATTATGTGATTTAAGTTTGTATTGTCACAATGCAGTGAGGGCTTCTAGACTCATACATAGATAAACTCTGATCATCAGAATAATAAAAGACGGCAAACTTATGTTAAAACAAACTGACTATGCATCCTACTATGAGTTGTATTCATTGTGAATTGGAGATACTTATTCAGTGCTACACTCAGGAAACTTTTCTCTCATATTAGTTCCTGATTGTAAATTATGGATTTACAATGTTAGATCTGTGAAGAAATTGAAAAATATAAATATTAAATGATGGGGTTAGTATAGTGGTATATTTTCCTCAATACCTTATTTAGATTTCTTCTGAGGATATTGGAAAACCAAGTACCATATTATTCAATGGTCTCACATGGAACTGAGAATTAAGTGTGGGTCACTAGGATGAGACCTGGATGCAATCTTTCTTTTTAATTTTAATATCTTTCAAAAAATCTTTGCTTATAAGGACCATGGTTCAGAAAACTATATGGCTCATGTAAAGTGTGAGAAGACTTTTGTGTTTAAAAGTGATTTTAGCTATTTAGCTTAAAACAACATTGGAGCTTGGGAGAGAACTCAGTCCAACTTTTGCAAGTGAGGAAGCACTTGGGAGCAAAGGTTAACTCAGGTTATAACTGCATTAGCATCCACTAACAAAGTATTAAGGCTCCACATTATCCTGGTCGTTCTACTGGGCATTGCACCAAGTTGGTTAAACAAACACAATGGGAACCACACCAAATTATCTACTTAAAGCCAGGAACATGCCCCTTTGACGTATAATTTACATCAGTGAAAGTAGCATATCATTAACGTGAATATAATTAAGTGGCAGCAGTAGTAATAGTACTCACAGTCCTTATTTGGGGTTCAAATTGATTTAAGAACACATTCTTTTTTTTCTTTCTTTTTTTAAATTATACTTTAAGTTCTAGGGTACATGTGCACAACCTGCAGGTTTGTTACATATGTATACATGTGCCATGTTGGTGTGCTGCACCCATTAACTAGTTATTTACATTAGGTATATCTCATAATGCTATCCCTCCCCCTCCCCCAACCCCACAACAGGCCCCAGTGTGTGATGTTCCCCTTCCTGTGTCCAAGTGTTCTCATTAGAACACATTCTTTCAAACTGTATTGTTCTTAAACTACTTCAGCCTAAGGAAAGCCTTTTAGAAATATTCTTATCTTCAATGTTTTAATTTCAATGACTGTTCTAGGTATTTACTGAGTTCTATTACATATATATATGCTGCATAGAAACTGGTAGCATGTGGAACTTGCTCTCTCACAGAATAAACTGGAAGACAAAACATATGCTATGAAAAGCCAAGTAAAGTAAGCACTTTAGTTTGCTACTTAAGATGACAGTCTTTAAGATAACAATGCAAGACATGTGACAAAGCTAGACATGCTTAATTGTTACAGGATTTCAGAGCAGGGAGAGAGAAAGCTTCAAGCTATGGTAGAGATAATTCTATTGGTGCAGGGTGGTAGGATTTGAGTTCACTTTTGAAGAGTGTGGATTCTCAAATAGGTGAAGTAGAGAAAAGTAGCCTTTCTAGTATTAGAAGAGCTTGAGCAGAAGACATTGCACAATATGCTTGGAAGACAGTACAGAAAGAGTTCAACCATGGTGAAAGTTTTTGAAGGTAATTCAGCCAAAGTAGGTTGGATACTGACTGTAGGAGACCTTGAATGACAAGCTAAGGAGTTTGCAGTTTAGCTTCTGTTCGACTCTGGGCCACTGAAGATCATTCAAATGCCCTGTGCCTAGTTACGTTCTTTTGATAAGCTTGCACATTCCACTCTCTCCTTTTGGTATAGAAATGTAGACCCAGAGAAAGCACAAAAATCACTAAGTTAAATGAAGGTAGGACTCGAGGCTAGCAAGAAACAACAACGAAATTTATTTTTCCTAATCTAAAACAGGTTGATAGCATATCCTTTACAGGAATGAGCTAACTATGGGTACACTGTTCTCCAGCAATCATTGTCTAAACACACCACTCCATTCACCGAGGTCTCTTGTGTGCATAGTGCTGGTCGGGGTGTTTATTTTAGCCCACAGTTAACTGCACATTGCACCTGCTATCAATCACCAGTCATAGGTGTGTCTCTTCATTGCCATTTAAAGGTCTTCTGAAAGTGAAATATATATTATTTCTCTCCTTTATTTCACAGGCAAAAGTCCTTGTTTAAAGCCAGAAAGGGATGCTGACTATGAACTATTAACATTCTTTTACGAATTACCTCCTAATTTGGAAAAGTCAATAACTGTTGGTGTTGTTCAAGATTATAATTTCACCTCAAAATAGAAGAATCAGTGTTTTTATAATGACAAGGACCGGATGGCCTCATTACTTAATAATATTGGAGTTTTCAAAAACAAGGAGGTAGATTCTACAGATTATAATCTAGTGAGTATAAAGTTACTTTAAGCAAAAATTCTAGAATGACTCATTTAACTGTAATTTGTGAGTGTTTTGAAGATGAACCCTTGATCAATTTTAGCTAATATGCTGGAAACAGCTTATCCAAGACTGATCTCATAGACTGTTTTCTTTTATTCCGATCTTCTTTTCTGCAATTCATTTAGTAATTTTATTTTTTTGATAGTCTTGCTCTGTCACCCAGGCTGGAGAGTAGTGGTGTGATCATGGCTCACTGCAGCCTCAATCTTCTGGGCTCAAGAAATCCTGCTGCTTCACCTCACAAGTGACTGGGACTACAGGTGCACACCACCATACCCTACTAATTTTTATTTTTTATTTTTAGTAGAGACAAGGTCTTGCTATGTTGTCCAGGCTGCTCTCAAATTCCTGAGCTTAAGCAATCCTCCTGCCTTGGCCTCCCAAAGTCCTGGGATTACAGGTGTGATCCACCATGCCTGGCTCATTCAGTAAATATTTCTAAGTCTACCTCTTTACCAGATACAATACTAGATCAATATATATCATGGTGCACAGACATGGCTCCTGCCCCTATGAAGCTTATGTTTTACTATAAGCAATGCAACCAAAGAAAACTGAAAACAAACAGTAAGACCACCCTGCAGAAATTAGCACATGAAGACATGGAAAGGAATTTAAAATGCCAATATATTTAACAAAGGAACAAAAAAGGAATGAGGAAAAGATTGTTGGAGATGTATATGTGTCATTGTTTAAAACAATTTGTATATTGAACATTACATGTTATGTGACCTTCTTGTTACAGTAGGCTGGTTTGTGGTAACAAGTGGACTCAAAATTTCTTAGGTTTAACATGGTAGAAATTTCTATCCATCTCTGGTAATAGTCCTGGAAAGTGTTCAGGCAGGCAGGATAGCTCTGCTCTTTGTAGTCATCCAGGGAACTGGGCAAATACAATATTGTTGCCCTGTCATCCTTTACAGTACGGATATAAGCCATCTTGGCTCTATTGACATTGTTTGTTTTTGAGGACTACTCTGTGCACTGTAGGATGTTAGCAGCATCCTTGGCCTCTACTCACTAGATGCCAGTAGCATCCCTCAGTAATGGTAACCCAAAATATTGCTATTCTTGCTAGATGTCTTTGCTAGAGGGAAAAAATGTCTGCTGCTCTAGGGCCTCATTGCTATCTGCCTTCAGCAGATAGAAGTTGAACAATAGCACAGAAGAGGCATACCGATTCTCTTATAAGCTCAGATCCAGAAATGGCAGATATCTCTTCCACTCATTGTCCTTTGGAGAGAACTAAGCCATATAGCTACATCTAACTTCAAGGGGGCTGGGAAATGTGGTCTATTCACATACCCTGCTACAATCTTGTTGTCATGGATGAAAAAGGAAACATTTTGTTTGATGACTAGTGGCTTCTAACACACATTTTAAGCAACTAGAAGTTATAATTTTCCAATAGCCTGGGAGTCTCTGAACCCTTGTTGCTAGCTTGTGTATGCTTGAGTTATACTTGGTGAAAGCTGTCTTGTCCCTGGATCATTCACTGCTCAGATTTTTTCTTCTGAATGTTAGTGGACAGAGTCACCTATAAGCTACAAGCTTAGTTAAGGTCACCATAATCCCAAGGAAGCTCTCAAAAGTGAGAGATGTAGCAGTCTCATGTTGATTAAAAATTTACTTTGAATGTGCCGAGTTTTAACTACTGCATTTTTAAAGGTGGGTGGAGAAACCAATACCAACCTGGAGGGAAACAACAAAAATCATTACAAGGAAAGGAAGTAGGCTCTCCAAAGGAGATGAAAAGATCTTTGGTTATTTAGTTAGTAAATGTCTCTTGTTATAGGAAAGTTTTCCTTTTTATTCAATTTAATTAAATTAATTTTCTCTCTCTCTCTTTTTTTTTTCTTGAGACAGAATTTCACTCTGTCACCTAGGCTGGAGTGCAGTGGCATGATCTCAGCTCACTGCAATCTCCGCCTCCTGGGTTCAAGTGATTCTCCTGCCTCAGCCACCTGAGTAGCTAGCATTACAGGGGCCTGCTACCATGCCCAGCTAATTTTTGTACTTTTAGTAGAGACGGGGTTTCACCATGTTGACCAGGCTGGTCTGGAACTCCTGACCTCAGGTGATCTGCCCACCTCAGCTTCCCAAAGAATTTCTCCTTTTCTTTTCAAAATGAACATCTAAAATCACTGCATATTAATAATATGCACACTTTGGCTTTTTCTTTTCTTTTTTTTTGAGACAAAATTTCGCTCTGTCGCCCAGGCTGGAGTGCAGTGGCATAACCTCAGCTCACTGCAACCTCTGCCTCCCAGGTTCAAACTATTCTCCTGTCTCAGCTTCCCGAGTAGCTGGAATTACAGGCATGCGCCACCACACCCGGCTAATTTTTGTATTTTTAGTAGAGACGGGATTTCGCTATGTTGGCCAGGCTGCTTTCGAACTCCTGACCTCAGGTGATCCACCCACATTGGCCTCCCAAAGTGCTGGGATTACAGGCGAGAGCCACTGCACCTGGCCACACTTTGGCTTTTTAAAAAATAATTTATTTGGCCGGGCGCTGTGGCTCCCACCTGTAATCCCAGCACTTTGGGAGGCTGAAGCGGGTGGATCACCTGAGGTCAGGAGTTGGAGACCAGTCTGATCAACATGGTGAAACACCTTCTCTACTAAAAATACAAAAATTAGCCAGTGGAGGTGGCCTGTGACTGTGGTCCCAGTTAGTCAGGGAGCTGAGACAGGAGAATTGCCTGGACCCGGGAGGTGGGGGTTGCGTAAGATGAGATCGTTGACACTGCACTCCAGCCTGGGCGACAGAGTGAGACTTTGTCTCAAAAAAAAATAAATAAATAAAATAAAATTATTTTTTCATACATGATACTCTTACAAATATAATTTTAGTTGAATCATTGACTATTTTTTAAATAAGTTTTTTTTTTTTTGTAAAAGCCAAAGCCTTTTTTCCTTCTGCACCAAGGTAGAAAAAAAGTCTCAACATTTTGTTCTTTTTCAACTTTTATTGTATGTTCAGGGGGGTACATGTGCAGATTTGTTACATAGAATTTTACCTTTTAAAAGAAGAAAGTAGAAAATTGCTTTCCATGGAAAACTGAAGTACATTACTTATACAACTATTGGAATAGATAAATTTTTAATTCAGTGTGAATGAACAATTTCAACACTGTGGCAATAAAACATTAGAGTAGATCTGCTGAGAAGAATTTTTTCTACTTGGCACTGGAAATCTCTAACAAAGAGAGACAAAGAGGAAGAAGGAAAGGAAGGAGTAAGGAAGAATGGAAAGGGGAGGGGGGAGAGAGAGAGAGAGAGAGAGAGAGATTTTCCTTGGTGGTATGTTCAGCTATTCATGAAGGGAAGACCAGGAGAGATAGATGACTCTTTTTTCTTCTGCTTTCCTGGTATGAATATGGCATGCATATGTTCAGATGAAACTCATTTGAACTAATATATACATTATTGCAGAAATCCATTCCTTCAAGTAAAGAGATGTTGGATAGTCCTGACCACCCTGTAGGATTTGGTGAAATTCTTGTTCCCAGTTAGGTTTACTTGGGGCTAACATTTGCCTTCAAAGAATTCCTGTCTGGATATCAACTTTGATATTAATGGAATTGTCATTCTGGACATTTTTGTCAGGTAAGCTATGGGACACACTCTCAACTAAATATTTGTTGTCTTCTTAATAGTAAAACCTTAAATTCGTGCTCAAGCAGGTTCCTTGTCAATTTCTAAAGAAAGATTTCATATCACACATGCTTATATAATCATGTACTAGAATGTTAAAAGCCACCTTTCACCACTTTTGACTTCGTGTGTTCTTTTTGGCAATGCGTGCTCCAGAAGCCTGCTTCCCAGATCTGTTAGTTCATCTGGAACTAAGATTCTTATTAATAAACTGTGCCATAGACCCACCATTGGAAAACATCTCTTTTTAGGGCGTAACTTGGCACTTACAGATTCGTGCAGAGCAACAGGATGTGACAATTTAGGACAAGAAAACAATGGTATATATTGTACTACAATAGACTTTGACATGATAGAAGCAAGTTGAAGGGGCCAAATGCCAAGGCATTTGTTCTCTAAGGAGTCAGCACCAATTTTCCTGATACTGTAGTGCCATGTTCGAAGGAAGAAATGAAGACTTTAGGTTTTTTTAGTTTATTTGAAAGTGTGGTAACTGGTCAAACTCTTTAATCTCTTAATTTGTAGAAAAAGAATAGTCACAAGTTAGACCATAGTTGCAGAGTATAAGTTTCAGTGGGTTAGCTAATTATCAAGGTTATTAATTATCCAATGGCTTTGAAAGCAACTAGGATCTTGAGTGAATGAGAAAAATTCATGGGAGAAAAATACCATGCTTATGGTGGAAATACATAGTGACATGAAAGTGCCCGGTTACAGTGACTTGTTTATAGTATCCTATTTTCCAAAACGCATGTTCCAGCCTTTCTCACTTATTTCAAAACCCAATCCTCTGCTCTGTGCTCTCGCTCCTCGCCATTTCCTTTGCAGATTACCTTAGACATTCTATCTCAAGCTCCCTCAATTTTACACCATTACAATCTCTTGTTTTTTTCTTCTTTCTTCATTTTGAGGAAAAAATGTTCCCCTATCCTTCCTTATTGTGCCTTCTATGTCATATATAGTGCAATTTAGTGCATCTGCCAGGACCCTGGTACTTTTAACTTCTGTTTTCGATGGTCTTCTCCCAGCCTACAGGACAGGATGTGAAAGAATACTCCAAATCCTGTAAGCAAACTTTTACAAGCTACATAGTCTTGTTTCTTCTTCCTTCTTTACATTCTTAGTCTCCAATATTTCATCTTTCAAATTCCTTAGTTTTTTGCCAAATAAGTTTTAGATGGTATCATCTTAGGTTTTTCATACACTTGTTCAACTATTCTGTTTCATTCTTTAATTCTTTTTCCTCTTCTAATTTTCCAAATGTAGGTATTTTCCAAAGTTCAGTCCCTGATTATCATCAGCCTATTTTTCCATGTTGGCAATATCAGGCACACTCAACTCTTACCTCTAGTGGATGGCCAGTGATGATGTTATTGCCACACTTCATATCTTACTGGAGATTCTGTTCTACACTGGGAATTTTCTGCTGCAAATCTCTAAATGCAGCATGCTCCAAACAAAAATGCAACTTCTGTGGTGGGGGGAGGGGGAGGGAGGCATTAGGAGATACACTTAATGTAAATGACAAGTTAACGGGTGCAGCACACCAACATGGCACATGTATACATATGTAACAAACCTGCACATTGTGCACATGTACCCTAGAACTTAAAGTATAATAAAAAAATAAAAGATAAAATATAAAAAGAAATGAAAAAAATGCAACTTCTTCCACATTTCCCTAAACCTCCTCGTGTTCCTGACTCCCTCAGCTTCTGTATTCAATCACTTGCTAACTTTTCAAAATCCTATTTTCATGTCTCTTTCATCACTCTTCTTACCTCTCTCGGCACATTCTTAATTAAATTTGTCCTATTTTACTAATTTTCCAAATGATCTTTCTGTCTTCTTTTCCTCCCAATTTAATTTTCATACTATTGCCAAGTTAGATTTCTAAAATCATTGTTTCACACAAAAATTTTCAATGGACTTTCCCTATACACTGGGTATAACCAAAAACGCTTAGCTTGTCATCCTTTCTTGCCACAGTAGGAGAGTGTAATACCTCTTAAGTATTCTTAGGAGATTAACTAACCCATCATGAAATCAGGACAACAAAATTTGAGTTGACTGCGAATATTTGCTCTCCTTCTCATTGTCATAATTTTGCTTTGAAATACCTTATAAAATCATTGGGTATACAGTTTCTTTTGGAATTGATATCAGTTTAATATAGATCTTCAGTGTTTATCAGCCTAGATTAAGTTTTTTTTTTTTTTTTAACAATTTGCCCTCAACCACAATTCCATTTTATTGCTGTACTATTTAAACTCCTTTTCATGTGTAAAAACAAAACATCTTGGCTCTAGTTAGGATGGTTGTCTTTATTTGAAATAATAACTGAAGCTGATATGATCATTATCTTTCCAGGAGAATTGACAATGATAAAAGTAATAAATGATACTCATTTTATAATCAGATAATTTTCCTACTAGTTAGAATGAATTATGGTTTTGGTAAGTGTCATCCTGACATCTAGAAACTGACTAATCCAAATACTAAAAAATGTTTACAGAGGCAGCCTTCATTGCACTTTTTAATTCAAAAGCAAGTGGCATAGAAGTGAACGAGAAAGACAACAATCATTATTACTTCAACAGCTTTTGTATTCTCTTACCCACCAAATTTCCTAACCAGACAAAACTAGAAATATAACCTGGAAAGGAATCCCTTTCTAAATCAAATTACATGAAGAATTTAATTCACTATGCTTTTTGGTAAATGGGTTGGAATAGTTGCCTCAAGCTGTCACTCCTTGAAAATGTACTTGTCTTAGACAAGGTTGCTGATGTCACGGTTAGGAGTTCACTTCCTGGGAGAGGTTTACAATTGAAGCTGAGGTGTATCTGATTCAGCCCTTAGGCAGAAAAACTGGATGAAGCAGTTTTTCCCCTTTCTCTTTTACAGACTGTGTGATTTGTGCAACAGCTTTGGCTTGGCAAATAGGGAAGTGTCAGAGCTAAATCAGCTTTACTCTAAGGGCATGGTGTGCCTGTGTTTCTCAACTCACTGATACCCAAATCCAGGACTATTTTACTTCAAGTGGAATACACACACAGAGCAAACATTCTCAAGGTCCGGTATACCTGTTCTTTGTATTCCACGGCAAGAACCATTTTCCTTGTTCAGAAACAGGCAAAGAACTCATTCGTGCTTCAGAACAGTACACTCCATGAAAAAAATACATTTAAAGAACCACTTTTTAAAAAGAAGATGTTATGCAATCAGTATTTATGGGATTATCAAATATGTGAGAGCTAGGGGGAGGGTGGTAGCCCTGGTTTACCTTCATGAGTGGGTGATTGGCAATCTGTTATACTTATGGGATGGCCAGATATCTAAGACATAAGAAAGGGAACAATTGAAGCAAATAACTATATAATTCAAGCAATATTCTCTGAATTTTCTTCAATTACTTACAGTATTTCAAGCAGCAATAGAGGTGGGGCCTGAGTTATTTGGGCTATTTCTTCCTTTTCTATTTTATTTTGGTGGAATAAGTAAAAGTAAGTCATGTGCTTTTTGTGTGTGTGTGTGTATGTGTGTGCGTGTGTATGTGTGTACGTGTGTGTTACTGTTATTGTTATATTTTGCAGTTGGACAGAGCTTTTTTTTTTTTTGAGTAAACAAGATTCAGCAACTTAAAGAGGACCTGAGTTGTCCAAATGCCTGTTTTGGAATGGGGAAGTGTGGATTTTTCCTTTTCACTGTATCTTATGCTATTAGAGACAGATGCACGATTATGGATGGCTGTGTTGCATACCTGCACAGGCTCAGGAAACACCCCTGGGTTCCCCTCAACTTCTTAGTCATGAATGATGCCCTATTGTTTCCTTTCAGGTTTTGCCACTTCACATCTCTTACCCTTTTCCCCCTTAGTTTTATGTAAATCATGGATAATGGAATGAAATGGTTTCCATGGAGCTGAACAAATATAGGTCATATTATAAGGGGCTCTTCCTCTCTTGATGTACACAGTGAATTTGCATATAGTTTTAATTATTTAGTTTTATATATAGGACAGAAACCGTGAACAAAGTTGAACTTTTTGTGAGGTAGACTTCCACTTTCCCTTATAAAATATATCTGTATTGATACAATAAAAATTCAAACTACACAAAAACACTGTAATTTAGTAGAGGGAAAAATCAGATGGGACATCTGTTTTTAAAACACATTTTAATTACCTACTAGCAAAGTCGCTATATGGTTTACTTCTCTGTGCAACAGCTTTATTATTTTATTTTTTATTTATTTTTTGAGATGGAGTCTCACTCTGTCGCACAGGCTGGAGTGCAGTGGGCTGATCTCGGCTCACTGCAACCTCCGCTTCCCAGGTTTAAGAGATTCTCATGCCTCAGCCTCCCCAGTAACTGGGACTACAGGCTTGTGTCACCGTGCCTGGTTAATTTTTGTATTAGATGGGGTTTCGCCATGTTGGCCAGGCCAGTCTCGAACTCCTGGTCTCAGGTGATCCACCCGCCTCAGTCCCCCACAGTGCTAAGATTACAGGTGTGAGCCACTGAACCTGGCCCATCAGCTTTAAAATAGTAAATTTACTTGTCTTTTTAAGCCTCCTGTACATCTAAGGAACCCCTCTTCATTTATTTGTGCATTAATTAATTAATTCAACAAATAAGCTTTGGATCCAGATGGACATGAAATTGAATTCTGGTTCTACTTCATACAGGCTTTCAGTTGGGAAAGTTAGTGAACCTCACTGGATGTAAATTTCTTCATGTGAAATGGGATGATCATACTACCTTACAAAGTTGTTGTAATGAAGAAGTATATGTGTGACAACGTCTGCCATATGATAGGTGCTATAGCAACTGTTTAGATAGTTTGGGCTATAACAAAATGCCATACACTGAATGACTTATAAACAACAGAAATTTATTTTTCATAGTTTCAGAGACTGGGAAGTCCAAAATCAAGACACTGGCAGATTCTGTGTCCTGGTGATGATGGCCTGCTTTCTGGTTCAAAGACTACTGCCTTTTCACTAGAGAAGAGGAGACAGAGTACTCTGAGACATCTTATATTAGGGCACTAATTCCATTCATAAGATTTCTGCCCTTGTAAGCTAATCACCTTCCAAGAGGCCCCACTTCTTAATACTATCACCTTGCGAGCTAGGATTTTAGTGTATGAATTTTCTGGTGACACAAACATTCAGACCATTGCAGTGGCCATGAGAAATCAACTTGCAGACCTCCAGCTACAGGGAGTATGAGTGAACAAGAGCAATGGCTTCTGAGATCTGAAATCCACCAGTGCATAGGCAATGAGACTGTGTGTAGGCTGCTCCCAGCCAGTGAATGACTGGGTGCAAGAGGGAGACTAGGGCAGGTTCATTCCTGGAACACAGCCTCTCAGTGTGGTCACTTTGGCTCAAAGACACCTTGACAGCCTTATTGAACCTTCCTTATACTTCATGGCAGTCTAGGACACTTTCACCCCACCTTCCTTCTCTTTTACTTGGAGACTACAGACTTGTATTGTGATCTGAAGGCTCCCTCTTCATGTTCTGTCACAAGTAATTCTCCCAATAAAATCCTTACATCTTGGTGTCTGCTTCTTTGAGAACCTACACTAACACATATGTTCCTTAATGATAGTTGTTTTAAAAGTATGTTTATGACTGATTATGTGCAAAGCACTCTCTTGACTTAGTGCATGATGCAAAGCTGAATTAAACATATTTTATTATTTCGAATAAGTGAGAGCCTCCTATTGATGAGCGATGTCATAAGGCTAAAAGGGATAATATTGAAAACTTTTGCCCCTTGGAAGAGAGATGCCATAAAAATTAATGATGGACAAAATAAAATTAAAGGGCATGTTTTAAAATAGTGTCATTTAGAAATGTGGCACCAGTGCATTTCTATTCTCTAATGTAACTTTGCTCTAGCATAATTCCTCAGGCAGATGTTTGAGAATAAAATACGCAAAGAAGGGTTTACAACATGGGCTTAATGTAGTCTGAAATATGCCATGTATTTTGGTAATCGTAGGTCTATAAGAACTAAGAACAGGTTGCTAATGGAAAGAAGATTTAATTAAACAGATTTCTCTCTTTTATCATAACTTTGATACTTTGTAGGGTCCTTATTTTTCTTTTCGTCAAGGTAATTTTGAACCAGATGAGTGACAAGTCTCAATACTCTCTGAACTTATGAGTCCAGTGGTTCTACAACCTTCCAGATAGATTGATAAAGTGATGATTGGAATACTAAGACACCTTATTTTATTAAAGCTTTTGTAACTGGACTGACCATCTCCACTGCTAAACTTTGGGGTGGAATTTCTGAAAAGAAATTTATCTTTCCTCTTCCTCTTCTGACTAATTCTCAACAAGTAAAGATATGCATATATATGTATATATATGCATGGATATGAGTGTGTGTGTCTGTTTTGGAAGTAGGGGAGAAATTTCAGCTTGCTAGAAAAGAATCATTGAATACTACTTTTAAACATTGATTATATTTTACTTTTAAATAGTTATTTTATTTTATTTTTAAAAGCCTTGTAGAACACTATAGCTATATGTCATTAATTTTGACAGATAATAGCAATGTAAGAGAAAAGCACTTGTTATCATCAAAGTTTTATAGATTAGGATCTTAGGAAACTCAAATTTAAAACGATTTTTCAGCCTCAGGAATAGATCAGACACATGCTACTTTTCAATTTCCATTTGTCTCTACAGATATTTCCTGTAATTGAGGAAAATTATATTAACAAGTTCAAATATTTTGGGTTTTCCCATTTCATTACAATTTGGCTAGATACTAGAAAAATACATTAATTGCTTGACTGTGTAATATACGTACCAAAAGAGTGGGTTAATGAGAATTATCATACATGAGGTGAAATAGTTCGGTTATTTCAATAAGAGCAATGACTCATTTTTTTAAGCATCAAAGTTCAGAAATAAACTGTTCAGTAAATTCATGTTTGAGGCAGAAAGTTTCAATTTACATAACTTGCCTGTCTTTTCTGCAACTCTAAGGTAATATTTTGCATAAAACCTGAGTTCGTTTTTGGTGCTTTTGTTGTGATGAGAGTCCTTAGGGCTGTGTAATCTGGGACTTGATCCTCCTCAGTATGTGCCTCCCTATCAGACTCCACTAAACCCAAGGCCCTGGACTGTCTGCCTGCTTCTGTCCTCACCATCCTTGAAGATTCTCTCTGAGTTCTTTCACAGGATCAAACTCACACTCTTTTCACACTACTAAATTTTTGTACGTCTGAACTCCTCCTTCTTTTTCTTTTTTTTTTTTTTCTATTCTATTTAAAGACAGGGTCTTGCTCTGTCATCCAGGCTGGAATGCAGTGGTGTGATCATGGTAACCTTGAACTCCTGGGCTCAACTAATCCTGCCACCTGAGCCTCCCCAGTAGCTGGGGCTATAGGTGCATGCCACCGTGCCTCGCTAATTTTTTTTTTTTTTTTTTTTTTGCAGAGATGATGTCTTGCTATGTTGTCCAGGCTGGTCTCGAGCTCCTGGGCTCAAGTAATCCTCCTACCTCAGCCTCCCAAAATACTGGAATTACAGGCATAATCCATCACATCTGGTCACCTCCTCCTACTTCTGCAGACCATGCTGCTAAATAAATATCTGTGCGTTGACCCTATCTCCGCAGAACGAATGTTTAGGTCCTGGGGACTCTCTCTCTCAAAAAATCATTTGTGTAAACCTTAATTCTACTTAAATATATCTATAAAGTTTTTTTTTTTTCCTAAGGAATGTATAAAGCCAGAAATACACTAGGGATACTAACAGGCTACTTCTGGGCCCTTATTCCTTAAGCCTATAGTGTTTTTTCAGAACTTTTCTACCTTCTTGGCTGGGCGCAGCAGCTCATGCCTATAATCCCAGCACTTTGGAAGGCTGAAGTGGGCAGATCACTTAAGGCCAGAAGTTCAAGACAAGCCTGGTCAACATGGCAAAACCCTATCTGTACTAAAAATACAAAAAATTAGCCAGGCATGGTGTTGCATGACTGTAGTCCCAGCTACTTGGGAGGCTGAAGTGGAAGAATCACTTGAACCTGGGAGGTGGAGCTTGAAGTAAACTGAGCTCATGCCACTGCACTCCAGCCTGGGCTACAGAGCAAGACCTTGTCTCAAAACAACAACAGCAACAACAAAACAAAACAAAACAAAACCCAGAACTTTTATACATTCTTTTCCTAAAGCTTTTCTATCCACATTAAAATTTGCAGTGTCCCTCTGCTTCATACCAGCAAACCTCAGTCTTTTCTTCCATCGATAGGTAGGCATAGAAGTCATAAGTACAGAGTGTTCCCAACAAAGATGGTTTCACTTATGATTTTTTAACTTCATGATAGTGCAAAAGTGATACGCATTCAGTAGAAACCATACGTCTGTACTTCCAGTACCCATACAACCATTCTGTTTTTCATTTGTGGCAAAGTATTCAAGAAATTATGAGATATTCAACACTGTACTATATTAATAACATAAAATAGGCTTTGTGTTTGATGATTTTGCCTAACCACAGGCAAATGTAAGTGTTCTCAGCATATTTAAAACAGCCTAAACTAAGCAATGACGGCCAGTATGTTAGATGTATTAGACACACATATCAGTACTTCTATCAAATATATTGATGTGAACCAAACAAAAAGTTGAATGCTCTTGTTATAAATGTAGCTACTTAGGAAATAGGAAAAGCCAGCATCTTTTCTTTGTAAAGGCCCTATGTTTTAGCATGACAGTTCTTACTCCTGGCTCTACAATAGAATCACTTAGAGTGCTCTAAAATAATGGTGAAGCCCTGATCCCACCTACACTAATTAAATCAGAATAACTGAGGGGTGGGGGGATATGGGACTTGGTATTACTATTAAAACTCTCCAGAAATTCTTATGTATAGCCAGAGGTGAGAACCACTACTTGGTGAAATATCAGCTTTCTAATAATTTCTTTATGAGTGTAAGTTGGTGCTAAATAGTTGGGTTCCCCTGCTAGTAGGTCATCTCTCAAGGAATTTTTATGAGCTCCTGGGACAGTAATTCCACAAAACATACCTTGGGATATGAAATGACTCTGTGTATACTGCCCAAGAGCTGACTTGACTAGTTGGTTAAGCCAGTTCATCAGCAAACAGAAGTCTGTGATTATCTCAAGGGAAGTGTCCTCTGAGCTTCAGGTTCCCAGGAATATAGTGACATCAGTTTGGACCTCAACATGCTTGAGAGTTAGAACAGAGAGACAAGAGCAAAGAATCCATGGTTCAGCTCTTTCCCTTCATTCACAGATATCTGCAGATATCTCTCTATAACCCCAGGATCCAGGCAACTCATTTATTTCTCAATTGCCCTATTTAGCAACTAAGTCTGACCAATATCTACTGGCCAGTTGAGCATACAGGTACAGTATGCCAACATCATAAAGTATTAACAACAACGTAAGTTTATATATAATCCCACCCCCCCAACCCCACAAAACAAAAAGGAAATAAAAACCCTGCAATTCATTATGTCTGAGTAATATGCATTTTGATGAGTAAGTAGATGGACAGTTTAGGTCAGAATCACTCCCTGGGAAATCATTGCTCTTTCCCCTTCCCATGCTGTGGAACCTTTTCTTAGGGACCCAAGCTCGGTTCTATTTGAGGCCTACCTAGCTCAGTCTGTTCATTTCAACCTGTCAGTGTTATATCTCATCCCCTATGGGAGGACACCCATGTCAGACTGCAGAAGTAGCCGACTGCTCTGCTGATATTTTGATCTCCTCTGCTCCCAGGGCTTGGAGTGACAGAAGCCACAGGTTCACCTCCTCCATGTCCCCAGTGTGTGCTACAAATTTGAGTGGTTTCTACATGTCCAATGACATGAAAAAGTTTGGGAGGCATATATTTTCATGTCCAAAATTGGATTTTTTTTTCAGATACATATGTGTATATATGTATATGTCAATATGTATGGGTGTGTATATATATATATATATATATATAAAAGACATTATATCTGCTTAGCAAATTCTACTTACTGGGAAACCATGCATTGACTATGTGTTGTGCTATAATGAGAGTTAATGTTTCCGTGCAGGAATTCCTTCTTGACATTTCTCAGGAAATTTATGTTTTCTGAACCCGGAATTCTGCAAAAAAAAAAAAAAAATTCCATTGAGAATTCAGGAAAATAGGAAAAGGCATTATAATTCTCCCGTGGGAACGAAAGCTTAACTATCGAGATGTTACTGTTTGAAGGAATCCACTGATGCTAAGTCAAAAGGAAGAGCAAGAAACACGGACAGGAGAATCAAAGGTTAAAGTAAACATTTCTGGAAACTGGAACAGGAGCAAGGAGGAGAGAAGTATTCACCATCTTGCAGCCAGTTATAGCTGTTGTCTGGTTGTAAGTGTGTGTGTTTGTGTGTGTATGCCCCTGTCTATTGCTAACACTGAGCCATTCTTGCAAATAAAACAAATAAGTTCATGCTCATAGTATTTTCATACAAGTCCTATGAGTGGTGCTCCAGGAAATAGCCAGTTGTGGAAGAAAAATAACCCTTTAAATTGGAACTTTTGAAATGTGATTCTGCGGAGTGCTGCTAACTTTACTAGGAGATCCGAATATTACCTTATTTGAATCCTAAACAATAATGTTCACTGGAGTTTTCCAGTATTTGATTATTCGCTAGAGGCTACAGTTCTTTGTAAGTGCTTTAACAGAAAAAAATATAAAGAAAATAATGGAATTCAATACTCATGCAAAAAGTAGAAAATCAATCAAAAATCTAAATTAGCAAAAGCAATATCACTTTCAATAGCAAAACCAAAATCACATCAAACAGAATAATTTCACCATTAAAAAAAGAATAGTTTGTATGAAGTAACATGTACCCCAACACCCTGCTGGAATGTACTTTTGGGTGCAGTCTTAGCAAGTCAATGCAAGATGAAAGAAGTTTTTTTACATTGGGGATATTTGTCATGAGACAAGGTTCAAGACTTTCAGATAGGGCAATTAATGCTTTGTGTACTTAAAATTTCATTGTAGGAGTACAAACTTCTAAATATTAAATCTTTGTGTCTTTTAATTTTTAAAATTATTTTTAATTGGTATTTTTGTACTGTTTCCTTTAAATGTTTTCAATTATTTAATATTTATAAAATTGAGATTATGTTATTAAACTTCATAATATATATTGTTTTATAATGTAACTAATTATGAACTTATCCTTACCTATTGTTATTTTTTATTTTATTTTATTTATTTTTTTTAAGTTGTTGTTTTTTAAATGGAAAAACCTCTGAATGACTAGTGGAAAATTCTATCAGAAAATTGATTTGCCTTTTATTATTATGGTCACTCATTTTTATTTCTACCATAAAGTTTTATAAAAAATACAGATTTTGGGAATTCCAGAGAATTTCTTGTGTCCTAATCCCGAAGATTAATATCAGGAATCTACAACACTAAGATATAAACCAGAGATATCTTGGGGGCCAGTACCAGGGAAAAAGATCAACATGAAGCATGAGAGGCAGGAGAGAAGTTGGAGGGTTAAGCTAACTTCAATTACAGGGTGTCAGGACAGAAGACACCAGGAACATAATGGTGTGGATACTAGAATTGGAATCCTGAAGACACATCAAAGTCAGGAAACATCAGAGGCAAATGAGGGAGCAGAAAAAGGGAAGTTAAAAAGGAAACTAATTCCAGGGGTCAACATCTTCGGGAATCAAGATTGCTTTAAAATGGCTGGGCATGGATCTCTGTGGTCCCTGAGGCAACAGGTCTTAAAGGGGCAGCCTATTGTCATGCGCTGCCTCCTGCAGAGTTTCAGTATTTAAGAATACATATTTGATAAATTCATCTTTTGGTAATAGACCAATGGGAAATATATTTCTTCAGTGAGTTTTCTTTCCCTTCTGTGGATTGTGCATGTATAACTCCTCATCTGCTTTCCTACTTTATAAGCAAAAGGCTAGGGGAAGCAAGAAGATAGAGAAGTGAGTGCACAGGAACGAGGGGACAGGTGAAATCTGTGGAAAGGAATTCATCTCATCTGGGGAAGAGAGAGAGTTGGGAATTTTTTTCTTTTCTCTTTCCCCATAGGAGAGGGAAGAGAAACATTCTTCATGCCAGTTAAGTGAGGGACCTTCCATATAATTACTTGTAGAAATTGGGGTGCTTGCAAGAAACAAAAATTGGCATCCTGGTCTTTATTTAGACTTCTGCTAATTTGGTCTCTGTGACTTCTTGGGCAGGAGGAAAAGAGAGGTGGAGAGAACTGTCATGCAGAAGGAAGAGAAGTAGAACCACCCACAAACTGACTGCTTCATGTGGCACAGGTATGGTTTGTGCCTCTGGGTCCCTGTAGTCTGGGCAAAGTGGCTAGATTTGATCCAATTCGCTGAAGATCCACCTTAGAGGACCAGAGGAGCAGACCCCATTGCAAGAAGACAGGTGGAAGCTTGCCCAGTGGGTTAGAAAAAGTTGAGCCAGTGCAAGCTTCCCCATAGGAGGTATCGGTTGAAGTGGGGATGGGCTGCACCCTGCTACATCAAAGCACTCACCCATGCCCACAGAGAGCACTGGCATTTTTTTTTTATTATTATACTTTAAGTTTTAGGGTACATGTGCACAATGTGCAGGTTAGTTACATATGTATACATGTGCCATGCTGGTGTGCTGCACCCATTAACTCACCATTTAGCATTAGGTATATCTCCTAATGCTATCCCATGAAGCCCTTTAGAAGCTTAACGTAAGCAAAATCAACAGAGTTGATTCCAATTGTACAATGGGATTCCTTTCTTTTTTAGAAATATTTCTTCTAGGTAGTTATAATTCATGGGTATTTTCATTGTCATTCTTACTGTTTTTTTTTTAACTTTTAAGTTCAGGGGTACATGTGCAGGTTTGTTACATAGGTAAACTTGTGTCATGGGGGTTTATTGTACAGTTTATTTCATTATCCAGGTATTAAGCCTAGTATGTGTGAGTTATTTTTCCTGATCTTCTCCCTTCTCCCACCCTCCAAGAGGTCCCTGTGTGTGTTGTTCCCCTCTGTGTGTCCATGTGTTCTCATCATTTAGCTCTCACTTATAAGTGAGGACATGAGGTATTTGGTTTTCTGTTCCTGCATTAGTTTTCTAAGGATAATGGCCTCCAGCTCCATCCATGTCCCTGCAAAGGACATGATCTCATTCTATTTTAGGGCTGCATAGTATTCCATGGTGTATCTGTAGCACCTTTTCTTTATCCAGCATATAATTGATGGGCATTTAGGTTGATTCCATATCTTTGCTATTGTGAATAGTGCTGTAATGAACATATGCATGCAAGTGTCCTTATGGTAGAATGATTTATATTTCTTTGGGTATATACCCAGTAATGGTATTGCTGGGTCGAATGGTATTTCTGTCTTTAGGTCTTTGAGGAATTGCCACACTGCCTTCCACAATGGCTGAACTAATTTACACTGCCACTAACAGTGTATAAGCATTCCTTTTCCTCCATAACCTCGCCAGCATCTGTTATTTTTTGACTTTTTAGTAATAGCCATTCTGACTGGTGTTAGATGGTACTGCATTGTGGTTTTGATTTGCATTTCTCTAATCAGTGATGTTGAGCTTTTTTTCATATGATTGTTGGCTGCATTGTACTGGTACAAAAACAGATACATAGACCAATGGAACAGAATAGAGAACCCAGAAATAAGACCACACACCTACAACTATCTGATCTTCAACAAATCTGACAAAAACAGGCAATTTTGTATTCCATAAATGGTGCTGGGATAACTGGTTAGCCATATGCAGAAGTTTGAAACTGGACCCCTTCTTTATACCATATGCAAAAATTAACTCAAAACGAATTAAAGGCTTAAATGTAAAACCCAAAACTATAAAAACCCTGGAAGACAATGTAGTTAATACCATTCAGGACATAGACATGGGCAAAGGTTTCATGACAAAGACACCAAAAGCAATTGCAGCAAAAGCAAAAATGGACAAATGGGATATAATTAAACTAAAGAGCTTCTGTAAGCAAAAAACCTATCAACAGAGTAAACAGACAATCTACAGAATGGGAAAAAATTTTTACAAACTATGCATCCAACAAAGGTCTAATATCCAACATCTATGAGGAACTTGAACAAATGTACAAGAAAAAAACAACAACCATATTTGAAAGTGGGCAAAGGACATGAACAGACACTTTTCAAAAGAAGACATGCAGACAGCCAATACTCTAGCTGTTTCAGTCGTACTGATCTTTTTTTGTTCCTTTAACATGCCATGTTTCCTTTTGCCTCTAGTCTCTTGCATATGCTGTTCCATTTCCTAAGGACACTTTTCCTCCTGCTTGGTGACTTGCTAACTCTGATGAATTCTTTCTAAGTTTCAGTTTAAATTTTACTTCTTCAGAGAGGTCTTCTTTGAATCTTTAGTAGTTGTATCCTCCTGTAATATGCTTTCTCATCATCCTGAAATACCTCTTTCTATAATAACAAATATGTCAGGAATCATGTCTGTCTCATTCAGAGTTGTATTCCAGGGCCTACCACTGAACTTAATGAAGTACGGGTAATAAATGTATATTTCTTGCCTCAACAAATGAAGGAAAGTAACACTAGCCACAAAAGGAAAAATGAGAAAACTGAACTCATAGTATGAATAACAATCACTTGTATACTACAGATCATTTTTCCACTTTGGAAGCATTTACTATAGCCTAATAAGAATTCTGTTTTGTCTTTAGCCATTTACTTGCAGGCAGTCATGATTCATGTATTAGCACTGACAATACTGACTTTTTTTTGGTCATCCCTCAGGGTTGGGAAATGGTTGTGGTTGTGCACAGGGAGGCCTTACACAGAGATGGAGCAAGTTCTGGTTTAAATGAACTGGTTTGAAGACCTTAAGGCATCACTTATCTCAAAGATCTTTACCTCATTGGTCCATATTGTGCCTGAATTCCCACAATTAAATTCCCTTTTAAAAGTGAAGGTACTCTAAAGGGAGATGCATTTCTGGAATGTTAGGCCTAATATAGATTATGAGGCAAGTCTCCTTTGGTCATCTTGAGTTCACATGTCCTCTTCTACTCAAGGTCTTTATCTCCTCATTCAATTAGGTGGGTCTTGCCTGGGGAAGAGAACGAGGGCTCCTAAGGAAACTGGGCACTAGCGAGTCCTTAGCTTCCTTACTGGAGAGGAAGAGCATGGTATAGTTCACCTGCAAAATCCACATTAGCTTTCACAATCCATGATTTTATCTAAAGTGGGCATTTTATTGTATTGAAATGGCACTAGACTGGGAGTCAACAGATTAAGTCATTTGTCATTAACAACCTTGGATGTCAGTTAACTTCTCTGAGTTTCAGTCTCTTCATGTGAAATTGAGGGTTACAATTTATGATGCTTTAGAATTTTTCCAACCTTCATATTTAAATAATATCGATATTTATGCCCAGTAACAGAGAATATGAAAAAAAACTTTGAAATTAATCTAGAACCCATCAAAGCCTATTAAAGAAGTAATCTCTTGAACATGAATCTTTATTGCAGTGTCTACACTTTCCTCTCTAGGAACTCAAAGGAAGAGATAAACACTTGAGAAAGATGATCCAAATAGCAAAGTCTCTGACAGGTTAAGGGGAGGGGTGGGAGAACAAGATTACCTTTATGAAATACATTTAAGAGAAAAATTCTAGATGACCTTGCCTTTGACAAAAATCTTCCCAGGCGTCAAAGGTCATACATATTCTCCAATGTGTCTATGAAAGGATTGATGAGTTATTGTATTTCTATTACTTCCTGAGCGAATTTCACAAACTCCAGGTTATTTGCTTTTGTGTTATTAGTTGAAAGGGATAAGAGGGATTAAGAAAAAGTAAGATTCCATTTACTTTTTTGTAAACATTTCAAACCAAGTTTGCCTTTGCCATGTGTAAAGAGGCATAATCGAGGGGTTTACTTACTCTTTGTGTGAGAAGTTGCTGTATGCTGCAGAAATTTGTGACTGGACTCTCAAGGTGGCCTGTTTAAGGCCAGAGGCCCCTTTTCTCCTGAAATTCAAAGGTCTGGATATAGGAGAGAAGCATGCAGGGAAGATTCCCCAACAAAAGGTCGGAATTGGCCCCTCATTTGAGACAGATACCATCACAGGGCAACAGGGAGTCTCGAGATCAGTGAGTTGAATTTCCTGCCTCTCTTTAGGGGCCTTCAAACTTACAAAAATTAATCCTTTTGATTGACTCTGTCTCCTAATCTTGAAGATAAGCTCAGAACATTTACCGGTTCTCAGCACTGCTTACCAGGCCAAGTCTTAGCACCAAATATGAATTTTGTCATCCGTGACCTTTCCAATCTTCCCTTTTTACCTGCCCACTTGGTAGCTCAAGTCGTCTTCCTTCCCTCTCACTGGAAACTTATGTCAAAATGGTTGAGATTGTTAGGGATTTAGAGATCAAATCATTCAAATTTTTCATTTCCAGAGCAGAATACTAAGATCTAAAGAGATTAGACGACTTCCATAAGGATATGCTGTTAAATCCTCTTGGTGATTTCAATATAAGACCTCAGAGTTACTGTTGTTGGAAGAATAATTATTAATTGGTTTCCCATGTAGGTCAGAAACATTGCAATTTGGTACCACCTATCATTTTCAGATATTCAAGTGTCAATGCAAGTGTGTTTTAAAATAATTTAAATATCTCTGAATATATAAATCATCACCTACCATTCATTATTTAAACTTCTTAACAAAGAGCTTTTGGAATATAAGAGTAATTTGCTACTATTTTGAAAACAATTTTAAGCTGTGAAAATAATCAACATCCACTTAAAGGGAAAAGCATCTAAAAAGAAAGGCTAAGTACATAATCAGTTTGCAAGCCAACATTAATGAGACTTTAGTGATTCAAATACTGTAGAGCATGAAGATAAGTGTAAGTGGACTCGTGAAAATCAAGGTTACTTGCTTCTTGGGAGAAGCATGTGGATAGTGTTCTTGGGGTCAGCATGCAAGGATGAACAGACAAGAAGGCAGAGGCATCTGGCCTAGGAACCCTGAAGTGTTAGAAATCTTGCTCAAGGCAGCTGTTACCACGACCTCAACAATTTTTGTAATCCTACGTGATGCAAAACTGTTCTCAGGGTGTTTGAGCTTGCCAAGGAACTCCAGCTTTTCTGTATAGCCATTAACATAGGAAATCATATGAATAGGCAACCTTAATGAAAACTTTTGTCACCAATATATTTGCATCACTGCTTTGGGCTTTCTTTCCCTTTGTCTTTGTCCCTAATGCAAAGATTTTGCTACCTGCTGAATTACTCTCCTCAAGTTTACTTTGTGAACTTTATCAAATAGAGAGTTACGATTGATTTCTAGTTTGGAAAAAATTGTTACTCTTTTAGATAAATGGTGCAGCTATGAATATATTTCCCAATAAAATATTAGTAGGTATAGCTTTTGTAAGCTTGTTACACCTTCCTTTAGGTGTCAAATATTAATTTTCTTAAAATAAACATTAAAATATTTTCTATAAATAATTAAAAATGCATTCTTAATGAGAAATAATAATATAACTATATAAGAAATAATAAATTTGTCAGAAGTGTATATGATTCTTTGTAATTTAATGATTGTTTTATAGTCATTTTTGATACTCTTTTTCTAAAAAAAGAAAATGTCATATAAGCAATTGGTTATTATTATAGTCCCTAATTCAGAACCAGAACTCTCAGATCTCTTGCCTTTGTTGTATTCTTCTCAGTGCACTCTTCTCTTTCCCAAGCACCATGGTTTAGAAGATGAAACTACAAGGGCAGAACCTTTTTCTTCTTGCTGTGCCTCCCTCCATCATTTTCATCCTTTGAGAAATTCAGTACCCATTTTCAAAACCTATCTCTAAGGAAGTAATATTTCTTTGTTGTGGAACAAATGATATTTGAAAAAATAAGTGCATACAATGAGAAAAAAAAGAAATCCTGTCAAAAGCCATGAACTGTAGATCAATTATCTGTGAAGAAAGAATCTCCCCTCTTTCCATTGCTCCCACTAGTGGGATATGCTTGTGTTACTGATATTCATGTTACTCTCCCTGTGGTCATCTTTTTCTCCAGTATCTTATAATGTGCATGGATCCTATGCTAGGTCCAAAACTGTGAATAAGCTGCTGCTGCACGTGAGAACTTGCAACTCTATTGGAACCACAAAAAGACAAGGTCCTATGTGCATCCATTGTTGAGAACAACAGAAGATTAGTCTTCTCTACTAAGGGGAATTTAAATATCGATCCATGGAAAAGAGATTTCCAAACCTGGGACTGCCAAGAACTGAAGTCTACCACCTACGATTAGAAAAACTGGACATGGTCCCATTTCTAACTCATTTAAACATGCTGACCCTTTATGGAAAGGCTGATGATGAGGCTCTCAGAATCTGGGTCTGAATGGTAGGCCAAGATACCAGTGTAGATGAAACAATATCTTAGACTTTTTACTTTTCATGAAGAGACACTGGTACCTTTAGGTCAGAACTTATATTGCAGGCCACACTTGGAACTCTCAATATGAAGGCAACAGGAGTAGGATTCAGGGACAGGGCTTCGAATTGCTGGTATTTCTTTATTGTTGTCTGTGCCACACTCATCACTTCCCTCCTGTGCTGTCTTTGTGTTTGTGTGTGTGTATGTGGGGGGTTGTGTTTGAAACTAGCCTCTGTACCACTTTTTTTTGGGTAGTGCCTGGAGCCATTACAAAGGAAGAAACTGAAGAAATCTAAATTGTTAGAATTTGTCCCCATGTAGTATGCATGCTCTGGCAATTAAAAGACACTCACTATATGCAAAGTGTCAAGCTAAGGCATAATTGGGGTTCGAAGGAGGGGAATATGATGCCTCGGCCCTTGTGGGATGTTATAATCTGGGGTGAGGAATAGACAGGCCAATTTACAAGTATTTCTCACAAGGTAGACTATGCTGGATGAGCCAACAGAGGTGAGGTAATGCATTGAGAACATAGGCTCTGGCTTCAGACTGTTGTGCAAATTCAGTTTTTACTGCTTAACATGAGTGTGATCTTGGACAAATTATTTAACCTTTTGCAGCCTCGGTTTTCTCATTTGAGAAATTGCAGTTATAATAGGACTTCTCCCATAGAGTCAATGAGATGATTAAATAAGACAATTTATGTTAAAATTTCTTTCTTTTAAAAACACAGTGCCTACTATACAGCAAGCCTTTATAGCTCAATAAATGTTACCTCTTATAATATACATGAGAATATGGGAGAAATAAAACACAGGTACCATTGAAAGAGTTAAAAAAATCCATCTCCATAGAGGGTTATAATTTAAGGCTGCCTAGAGGTGGCTTTAACTTACACACACTGGTAAGTTATGCAGGTTTTACACGTCTGTTCAGTCTGTTACTCAGTGACAAAATATGTACTTACAACGGCAATTAAAGCAACTTAAAGTACCACTGTAATACATCACAGACTACCTCTGTAAGGAAACACAGTTGCTATAGATAATTTTAGATGGTTATGATTTTATGAATATTTTAAGAAGTAAAAAAGAAACACCAGTAAGGTGTAGTGCTTTTATTTTTAAACACGGGTCTCAGAAATCTAAAACTGTGTTATAGAAGTTCTCTACAAAGCTCTTTTAATAAAAGATGATGTCTCTCACTGCATGAAAGATTTACCTTTGAGTGGGCTGATTACTGAATGAGTGAAATTTTGTAACATATTATAAAAAAACATAATAAGCATGGTTTTCAATGTTTTTTAAATAAAAACTTTTGGCTGTTTTTTTGTGCATGAAGATTGTGGCCAGTCTGAAAGCATGGAAAGACAGATAATTTTGAGATATTAATAAATATCTATTTTCTTAAAGTTCACCCAGGGAGAAGTTTAAAAGGGAAGTCCCACAGTTATGTGGACTTTATCACAAGAAGAATTACTAGTGATGGAAGACAGTATGAGAAGTATCTTTGTTGTAGGTTGTGGTTGAAGAGAAGAACTCACCTTCCTCAGAAATTAATGGAGGCTTTCCATCTTGCTGGCACTGCTACTTTATCATTCATATGACTAAACAGACAATCAATTTAGTGGCGATGTATGGGAATGAAGGGAAAGAACAAATAAGCTGTGAATGATGAGAACGGAAAAATCAAAACCCTCTCCCTTATTCTTTTTTAATGGCTAATACCAACAGGGACAAGACCAGTAAAAAGAGGTTAATGAATTGCAAAGATCCTTTAGAAAGTGATTGACTGGTATTGAAGCACAGTCAAATCAGTCATAAATATTTACTTTTATTAGCAACAGTGGGTTGCCTGTTATTTTCCATTGATTTTTAAAGCTGGCAAAAAACTACTACTGTGACTATTATCAAATGTTCCCAATTTTGTCAGTATTTCCCTGCTCTAAACAATTCCAAAACTCACAGCCTCTTAAATCCTTATTTCAAATGTATTTTTTCAGCACAATTTCCAAATGATTGCAAATGACAAGCTAAAATGAGGGTCCCTACGTCATTAAGAATAATTATAATCTTTTCATTTTGACATTTGTTCAAATGGGTGGAATGGCTGCAATGGTGGGGTTAATGTTTTTTGATAATCCAAATTCCACCAACATTGACTTGCTAACCTGCAGTTGTGTTATGTGTTTTACCAAGTGAAAATGAGCCATAATAGAAATCTCTTCTTTTTTAAATTTCCAGTCAGTGTAGCAGTGACTAGAAGCACTATAAGAGTTAACAGGGCAACATCGTTCCGGTTTTTGAACAGTGTGCAATATTGCCGTTTACGTCATTGAATAAAATACTGCTTTATTTTGGTAAAATTTGATTCGATATAAGGACATTTTTCTGAAACTTGCTGTCTAGACCATAAGAAAGATGGAAATCGCTTTTAACACGGTGTTTGTAACATTAAGATCCAATAATTCAATTCAAAGGAACATAACAAAAGGAATTTCCTACAGATAACAACAAAGAGTTAACATTTCCCAGGGCAGACAAGTTTCCAATTCAATTAGTTTTAATGAACCTTCTGCTCACTGGTTACTGAACTAGAAAGAACAGCAATAAATGCCCAGAGGAAAGAGAGTGAGGATATTAAAGGAGGGTTAGCGTATAGTATATAAATTTCCAAGTTGACTAAAAGAGTAGCCTTGATGTAGTTTTGGGAGCTAAAGCCACAGAATCAGATCTGTCTTCTGAGTTTAGTGTACAGGGGCAGTAAATTTCAGCCAGTTGTTTTATGTGATGAAACAAACACACTAGTCTATACCCTCAGTCTGATAACACAATAGATAATAGAATAGATAATACCATAATACAGCTCCTTAAAATAGATAAGCGTATTCCATAAGAAAAACATAAAATGATTTTTTTCTTCTAATCAGCAAAACAGATTTGTTAGTTGATGTATGTATAAGTGGATATATATGTATGCATATGTACATATATCTTTCAATGTATTTTTTCCAGAAAATTTAGATAGATTTTTTAGTTTGCATATAACAGAAATTTTATATTTACTCACACAAAGAACAGCATAGACATAAAATTATGAAAGCAAAAAGCTGCCGAACACAAGCAGTTAGCTATTTGAGATCCAGAGAATGAGTTTTACTCTAAGAATTTAATGGATTTCATATTTTTATTTGATTCTGATGGTCACCTTAAACCTGTACTATAGCATGGCAAACTTATATTTCCAGGATCGAGCTGTAAGTCATACTGTGGTTAAACATGACTATCTTCACAGATATGATTGTATAAATATACAAATCCACTCCAGTTAAATATTTGATATAAATAATAGAGTCCAGCAAGAGCCTCCACTTATATTATTGTTTCGAGTCAGCATTGTCAGATATTTTTTCTTTCTTGAACATCTAAAATATTTTTCATTTCTATTCACATTCTCATTATGTTGCACTATCTTTTTATTTTTAGTTACACCCTCATTCCCACCAATGTTTTGGAAATCATTTTCTGGATGCTGAATATAAAAAGTTCTAAATGCACAGTAATAGATAGAACCTATATACTGCATTCCATATTGCTTAAGGATCTACCTAGCCTGGAGGTGCCCACTTTTTTTTCCAAGCAAGTGTTAAAAGAGCACAAATGTGTTCTAAAAGTAACTTGCAGCTTGTATCATCGAGCCAGTTTCATAAGCATCATACTTGAGGATATGATTGTAAATTTGATCAGCAGCTACAGCATTTCAATGATGCATTTTTTTTTTCAGATGCATTCCTTTGATTGAATTTAAAGTCAAGCTTGTGCTTCTGGATGGCTGCTTTGTCAGTGAACACTTGGATTTGGAAAATACAGCACCTAGGCTGGTTTTGAGAGAAAATGGTTTCAACTTTATAATTACAGTTTTAACCACCACCGCAACAAAATTAGGATGGTAGTGAAATGGAACTAAATCAAATGCAAGGTATTAGTTTAATAGAACAATGTCATCCTTTAATAATCTTTAAAGAAGAACAACTAAATAACCAATAACAAAACTGAAATAGGTCAACTTTTATCTAAATTCCATAGAATCTATATACTCTATTGTCCAGTTGAAGGAAAGGCTGCTGCTATACCTTAACAGTTGTTATTAAAATTTTGAAGTTATTTAATGGTCTTTTAAAATTTATTTTAAGTAGTGTGATTTTAACATATAGAGAAAATATTCACTGTTTGTATAGTTCCTAAGAGATGATTAAACAGGTAGAAATAAAAAACAGGAAATAAAATGAAATATAGAGCATAATTTCTACCACAAATCCTTTTCCTTAAAACTATCTCTGTCCTGGCCACATAGAAAATTATTATAATTATACAATGCAAAAGTGATCTCTATCTAGTTAAAAAATAGAATATGATAGGGCTAACTTCTTTGAAAAGGTAAATATTAATATTACTCAAAACAGGTTATTTAGGGCTAGACTTTAATAATTCATTTCCATTTTGGACAAATGTTTTACTTTGTCTTAAATCCATTTGAGGTTCTTGTTGTGCATAAGTGGTTGGTTGGATTTTTAGGGTTCCTGAAAGGAAAGGGTTGAGGAATATAAAATTCACATTTATACTTTTGGTAGTGGTATAGGAAATAAACCTTTAGAGAAAGGGGGAATTCTTTGTCAAATAGCAATTGGAATATAAAGTATGATTATAAACATATTGGTGGAAAAATCATCTTTCTTATAAGTGGAATTAAGGGCATATTGTTGGATGGTATGACAGAAGCAAACTCCTCCCACAGAATAGTAGAGGCTTATGAATAGGCAGGGGTAGTCATAAAAGGAAACAATATCTTAGTTTAAGGCATTTAATTGCAAAAGGAGAACACAAGTGTGGAATACACTAAAGACCTCTGATTCCCAGTTTTCTTAAATAGCAAAAGAAACTCTAGAACTTTGCCTTTAAGGTATTACAAGAACTTTGTCAAGTTGCACATGAGAAAATAGAGCCCATAGCCATATAGTAAGCAAAAAAATTCTGTTTGAGTATTGACATGACAGTTTTTGAAAGTTCAAGCAGAAAACCAATTATAATGAGCACTGGAAAGCCCGGAGCCCTGCTGTTCAATAAATAAAAAGTACAACAAACTATTTTCCAAAAAGGTTCTAGAGAGTTTCTTCTTGTCCCACTACTTACAATCTGATTACATAAATAGTCTCTATTTGCTGTTGAATTGCCAGGCAGCTGTATTAAAGTACAAATCAAATCAAGTCAGGATTAGAAAGTAAAAGAGCATGGTTTAAAGTAATCTATCCCCCAGGAACTGTGCTCAGATTCATCAAACAGAGCTTAAAGTACAGTATATCTTATACCCTTGTGTTTCCATGCTGCATTGCTGCAAAACCAGTTATTATTTTTGATATCCAGAAAATGTTGCTTGTTGCTTGAAGAAGGCTCACTTGCTTATTTAAAGGTACTATTCGTATGTGCCACTTATTTATTACTTCTTTTGGTTGAGATTCATGGGGAGGACATAAGTACTAAAGACTAGTAGGCTTTTTATTGATCGTATCCTATCTGGCTCAGCTGTGAATTGTCATGAATATTTCTTATAGATAGAACGACTAATTTATTCCAGATTTTAGGTAATACACAATATGATAGTATTAAAGAAAAGTTATAAGCCTTTAGATGCTATTGGCTAATAAAGTATTATGTATACCTGCCCTTATAAATCCTGCTCCATCTAATTATGACCAAAAAAAAAAGATTTAATCATTTCAACTTGTAATTGTTTTTGATGAAAAGCTCTATACGTAGTTGTCAATGTACTCATCTTAGTCATCAATTCTTGTATAGTTATGAAATTTGTGTTACCTTAAAGTAGAATGAACATAATTAAATATTTATAGAGATATCAATGATTATTTTCTTCTTTATTCTTATAGAACAAACTTATTTAAATCTACAAATATAAATTTCTGTTTCATCATATTCCTTGTATCTATATAATAGCTAAATATCCAGAGATGTTATAGTGGTTTCAGTTATCATATTCTATATTTATCTCCACAGGGCATAATGTAGCCTGTGAAGATAGCTAGATATTGATTTATAGTGATAAATATATATATTATGTGTAACATGGAGGAGAAAACACGCAAAAGTGTTATTTCTGTGAGCTGAACAGCTTCAAGAAAATGGGTAATGTGTGCTTTAACCAGACAACCCAATGATCATTTTTCTTCTTACATCCCTAAGCTAGGGAAGAAAAAGTGGATGGTTGCCATTAGTTAACATTTCTCTTGTAAGGAGCTCCACTTGCAAACTATGCCACATTAAAACAAGCATTCAGATTCATGATTGTGCATCAGAATGTTGAAAATGCTGGCTCCTCCCCATTGCAGTCTGAGGCTTTTTAGCCCAATTTAAAGTTTAGTTCTCTGCACTTTGCTAACCTAATCATTACCACTGACACAGATCACCTGTAGTGCAATGTAACCCAGTTACTTGGCAGCTATAGGAAGAAACCTGCATTCATGCAGGTTGCTTGGTGCTTTCTCTATATGGGGACAGAGACTCTTATCTGAATTGTTTAAAGAAAAAGTGGGTAGGCTTAGTAACCGTCCCCTCATCATCCTCTTCCAGATTTATCATGAAAAGGTCAAAATTGAAATTTGCTATTTATAGCCCCTCTTAACCATGTATTGTGAGTAAGGACCTTGTGAATTTGCCAGGGAGGTAACTGCCGACCAAGATCCCACACAGAAGGTGTTTGTGGGGGTGGCAGGGGCTCGTGGAGACATTTATGTGAAGAGCCAGGAAAGAGGTTGCTGCTAAGTAACTGGCTACCAAATTGGTCTGGTTCTGTGTTTGAAACAAACAATTTTTAAAAACCTTTTAATGAAATATTGATTTTATCAAGCACATCAAACTAAAGGCAAATGTACCATGGTGTCATGATTTCAAAAATAACAATATATTACGGTAAACTAAGATAAATGAGTTAAGTGCTCAGTTTGTGGTGCAAATTGAAACCATATATCACAACCTTTCACTATATTACATTACTGCTAGAGTACAGAATATGGAAGTTGATTGAATGGTAATATCAAATTAGTAGGGAGCTTTACCCTGCTTCAGTTGATGGTGCAATTTGGAACAAAAAAGGGATCATTTTCATAACAAAAGTAGCTTAAAAATATCTTTTAAGTGAATGTGACTGATAACCAAGAAGCCTATGGCACCCTGAAATTGCCCTTCCCAGATCTCGCATGAAGCAATGAAGGGATCTGTATTAATTTTAAACCTCCCTTTGATTGGGTGAACCTGTCTCCGTTTTGTATGACATTGTTGCCACAGGTCATTGCCTGGTGCGGTGTACCATGAAACAAACAAATAGAAAAAGGCACCTTCTGGCACTTTAAGTCTCACTGCCATCTGACTACTACTCTTGTGGTTGAGAATGATGAAAAGCAGAAGCTTGGAGAAATCTTCCTATGGTTAGATTGGGAAAAATGAGCATGATGATCACATGTACTGGGAAGGGCAGGAGAGACAGCCGAAGTCATCTCAGAACTCGAGAGAAAAGAAGACAAGAGGTCACAATTATATGCTAGTATCACACTCCCTTTCACAGAGATCTGATATATTCAGTTTGTTCTTGTATGGTGCTTAGGGAAGTTCTAATTAAGGGAAGAAAGAATTTTGACACATGTGAAGCAGAGATCAATATTTAGCACTATAATCAGCAATTCCTGATGGTTTGACAATGTCACTATACACATTGTAACTATCCATTATTCTCTCAGAGAGAAGAGCCAGGCAGAGGCTAACAGGCTTACGGCAAGCTATCATGAATCACATAAAGCAGTGTCTCATTCGCTTCTATTTGTCTTGCTTTTCATCTTCATTCATCCTTATAAAGAAGCCTGTACTGCCACCAGCCCTGAAAGCCATCCTACCTCTGAACTGCAACAACAAAAAGCAAAAACTGTTTCTAAAAATGTCTACCCTATAAAGTACAACAGCTACTTTCCAGATAAGTGAAAAAGAAAAGTGGTGGCTGTTTACTCTCTGAAAATACACATTGTAGGCTCCCTTCACATTTAACCCAAAGGGACTCTATTAGCTGCTAGAAAAATATTAAAATACGTTGGAGGGAGGTTATGTTTATAGTAAGTTACAGGTTTAGAATATATTGATCACGTTTTCCACCCAGACTAAACAGTGTCTGCTGTATAACAAAGAAATCCCACCCTCACAGAGCTGAACCAAACTCTGCATCTGATTTTATTTTTGGCCATAGAGATAGAACTGTAATATGATATCACAATAGCTAGTTGCCTTAACTTTAGGGGGCAAGTAGGTGATAGAGTTTTATGTTCAAGTTTTCACCTTACAAGAGATTTATCATGTTGTAAATCTTTCTTTATGTTCATGAGCTATAAAAAGTTTACTTGTGTAAGGCATCTCCCCCAACTCAGATTTTGGCTAAGAAGTACGCTAGTTATGTAGCCCGCTGGATATAATTTTGTTTCTGTTTTTAAAGTTACATATGTAGTTTTAATATCCTAATAATCAGTGATCATTTTAGTAATTCAAAATACAAATTCATTGGAATTTAAGTAAAATATATTCTATTGCTCTTTTTAGTGAATTATAAAGTGCTATTCTCTGTTCTTTTGAAAATGTTAAAAATTACCCCAGGTCTAGTGAATTAAAAAAATTAATTGTCAGATAAGTAATTTCAAGGTTCATTTTATTTACTTTTGCACATTCGATTTTGATTGGAGAGCATGTACTTGGATAACTTAAAGAAATAAACACCCTGTAAAACGTGATGGAATAATTTGACTCCAATTTACATAAAGAACATAATTTCCAACATTTCTCATAACATTTGTGGGCATGCAGCATGCATTGTATGACTGTAGGTGGAAGTGAAAGACCTGGTGTCTTGCATTTCAAACTGTCAGCTGATCCTCACTGCTCTATTCCTGTTTAAGTGAGATGCTGACACAGGCTCACACACTGACTATCCCAAGTAGCACTAATTAAGGGCTGTCCAACTGTGCTTTCTGTTGAGCAGTTTGCTCCAGTGGGTGACAGGAAACAGCCTGAGCTCTGTCTGCAGGATGACATAACAAAGAAGGTTTTTTTAAAAAAAGAACACAGATCTAGTGGGCTGGATAAAAAGCCCTAAGAAAGATCTAACTTGCCTATTTGTTGCTGTGAATATGCAATTTTAGATTAAGAAAACTTGCTAAGTCACTGTTTATTGTAAGTTTATTAGGACACTTCTTGTTAGAATTAGTAATAATTATATGAGAAGAATGTGCATTAATAGGAAACTTGGTGATCAAGCATTCTTCTTATTCAAAAGGTTATCAATAAATCTCTTTTAAAACATGGTGGTCAAGGGTTGTCATTATGGTATAATAGCATTATTTGTAACTTGCAGAATTTAGTTTAAAAAGCAAAGACTTGAAGGGTATATAGTTCCCTTGGGTAGGGCTGTGAAAGTCAATTTATTAGTGGCCAGGTTGATTAAGAAAATGTTATCAAAAAAAAAAAAGGAAAAACCAAAACTGAAACAAAAATTCCTACAATTAGGAAGTAATGAGAGCAATATTAACTGTAAGTTCCTTCTGTGTTTCTGTGCATTTATTTTCCTTAAAACTCTAACAAATTTGAAGCTGAGATTAATTTTTTTCTCTACTCCCTCTAAAAATAAAAATATTCTCAAGAAAATAAAACATTTTCTTGAGAAAAATGTATATAAAAGAGCCAAGTACTTCCCATGGTATGATAACATTACTTAGAAGTAGAGCAGATCAGCATTGATATATGGTTGAAACTAACAGAGAAAAACAGCAAAGTGTGTTCTGGATGTGTTACTGTGTATTTTAATGAGGGCATCATCACCATCTTCATCATCTACCAGAAGACATAAGACTTAGAAACAAAACCGAATGCAGAGTGAATTTCTTGACAGCACTAAGCGATAACGCCTCCTGGCTGCTGCAGTGTGCTTGAGAAATTGGCTGGCCCACTACTGTCCTTTTACAATGGTTTCATTTAATTGTAAACCAAAGATCAAAGGTCTGTAACTCTTTAACCAAATTCCAATGTCTGCCAAATTCAATAGCTGTCATTCTTATAGAAAAAGGCAGTGTAATATGTGTGTTCTGATCTAATTTTATAGAAAAAGACACAATTTACATACTGTTTATTTAGTTAAGTCCCTAAAATCAATACCTTTGTCTGTACTTCTTTTGTTTAAAATACATCATGACATGGCAAACGGTTATATAAATGAATTTTTCTAAACCACACGCATTGTTAATGTCTTTCTATTGCACATTCAAAAAAGAATAGTTGAAATCATAGCATTTTATAGATCAACTTAAATGTATTTTAATATTAGATTACTAAAGAATGTTAAGTTTTACATTTCTTAAATTATAAATTTTGTTTGAAAAGGTCAGTCATTTTCCTGAGCCACGTTTGCCAACAGAAAGACATATTTCAACCATTGAAATAAAAGGAAAAGTGATTATGTTCAATTTTAACAGAAAATAATTCTTAAAAATGTGTCTGTGTAACAAGTAAGCAAACAAACAATGATGAGCTCCTGAAAAAGTTTCTGGATGGAATAGCACTATTCTCAAGAGAGAAAACCCCACTTTGCATTAGTAAGAAAACAATTCATTCCAATAACTGTAGAATAATCTGCAATTCATTACAACTGAGGAAGAAAACCATGGTTTTGCTTTTACTGTTAAGAGTCACAGACATTTCTTTATTGAGTTTCCTATGGTCATGGTAATATTTGTTGAGAATGTAAAGCAAATCACTACCTTTAGAACAATTTTTTCCAACTCTAAGAATAGCTATTTATGTGTTAATTTTGCATTTTTAATGACATGTGGCTTTTATATTTTGATAAGCTCTTTAGAATAATTTTCTTCCTTCATCTCTGGTATGTAACCATAATTAGAAATATTAAGCAAGATGGATCTAAGTGACACATACACTTTTGAACACGTGACAGTAAATATTTAGACATACCTATGGGAAGACCTCCAGTCACTCCTTCAGTATTAATAAAATTCGTTAATTTTATGCTTAAAAAGCCTAAAGTTTGATGTTGTTTCCATTTCGATAAATCAGATCTAAATGGCCAATGTAATTATAGATGTTCTCTTTTTACATGAAATATTTAACATTTAGTTTTCTGCTAACTTATTTATTTACTTATTAAGAGTTGGAGGCTTACTCTGTCCCAGGCTGGAGTGCAGTGGTGTGTTCATAAGTTACTATACCCTCAAACTCCTGGGCTCAAGCACTCCTTCCACATCAGCCTTCTGAGTAGCTGGAATCATAGGCATGAGCTACCATGCCTGGCCAACTTAGTTTTTCTAGAAAGAGTTTTTCCAAGCTGTAATGAGACTACCTATTTTAACATATGATACCTAAACCATGTTATCTCCAACATAAGGATAATTAGTCAACCTAAATAATCTAGTGCTTTTTTCATGTGATGCAATGGTCTTGAAGAGTTTTAATAAAGGCGTCTTGGGTGGCAGCAGTGCCCCAAATCGAGGTACGAATGTTTTTATTTATACCTTGGACTTTTAATTTGTATTATTTTGCCCTTAACCTTGATAAAATTGCTCTTCTACTTTTCTGTTCATCTGCACAGACTGTACACTCTCACTATATTCTAGTCTTTCTTCTTGGTGCCTTAGGTCCTAGTATTTAAGTTCATACACTGGCTCTAAGGCATTCTGTGGGTTAGTCTGGACATCAGAAAACCCTCCATCCTCCAATAAAGAAAATACCTTAGGAATTTCCATGCTTCAAGCAAGAAAGTTTGCTGGGGGAACTTAACAACATAAGCCATTTCTCTTAATTGCAGGATATTTCTAAATATCCTGTCATTGCCACAACTCATCCATGAATAACTACTTATCCATTCATCTTACTCATCCATCCATCTAATGTATATCGAATATCTTCTATATGCTAGGCATCATGACAGGAGTTGCAAAAACAAAGATGAATATATCAAAGTCTCTGCTCTCAAGAAATTCTTACTATGGGGAAGGAAATAATCACATTAATAAAAACAACAAACAACAAAAAACCTAACCACACAATTTGACTAGAGCTATGTTTCTGTGTATTTTTTAAAATAGACTTTATTTTTTAGAGTAGTTTTAGATAGACAGCAAAATTTAACCGAAGGTATAGAGATTTCTCATATATTCACTGTTCCTATACATGCATAGCATCTGCCATTATCATATCCCCCACTAGAGTGGTACATCTGTTACAACTGATAAACTTACATTGATACATCATTATCATCCAGAATACACAGTTTACATTAGGGTTCACTGTGGATGTAGTACATTCTGTGGGTTTGGACAGATTTATAATGACATATTCATGATTACAATATTATATAAAGTAGTTTTACTGACCTAAAATTCACATGTATTTTAAAAATAGTTCATATTTTTTTGGTAGACTGAAGTGTCAAAATTGTCTGCAAACCTGGCACATATACCTTATTTCCTGAATCTGAAAGATTTAATGATGCTAATGTAGGGAAAAGGGTGTTAACTTAGTAGAAATTGATGCTTTTGAAGGACTCAACAAGTTGCCATTTTCCCCAGCCTAACATAGAAGAAGTACCATAATACTGAAGAGCTATGAGGTTTATCATTTATTTTCACTGTACAATTAAACTTTACATACATGGACAATTGATAAAACTTTATGTCACTCAATGGTTGTGTGCTAGGAGTCATTCAATTGTCTCTGGGTTTTGATTGTAATCCATTTTACATACACATGTTTTGTTTGAAATATTCTTCTAGGAAATCTGTTAGGGCACAAAATTTTAAATGGGGTAATTCTTGCCCTCTGGATTCTCATAATCTAGGGTGATAAAGAAAAGGGCTTCTGAAGTAGGAAAGATTATGAAAATGAAGATTATGTCTTTTTCTATAGTATCAATAAAATCACAGAGTACTCCACACATTTCTTGATGACTCATCCATATTGAGCTCTACTTTTTAGACCCTGGAACATGACCATTTGCATGAACGTTGCTCCTTCAGTGTCACACAGTAAATGAACTCACTGATTCCTGTATTCAATGCAGTGTTTCATTCACTACACCATATAATCTTTTTTGGTGTGTGTGATCTAGTGTTCTTCTCCTTCTATTACTCCTCCTCCTCTCTCTCTTTCTTTATGGATCTATGTTCCTTTTATTAGACATGTTTGCTCAGTTCCTTGAAATTTTTCAAGGCTTTATTGAATTAGCTCTTATTGCTTGCTCTGGGGCCAATCTGTCCGATGATTTAAAAGCAGTTCTTTTCATTCCCAGTAGACAATAAGAATAAAAGAACTAATATCACTTAAAATATTTTTCTTTGAAAATTAATTCTTATTTTTGTTTTGTATGATATAGACTATTTTGTCTATTACTTTAATATAATGCTATCATTATTTGGAGCTTCACTTAATGCTTGAAGTGGGCAATAGCACATTAGAAAATTGGGTTTTCTAATCTAACCAGGAAGGATTTTTTCCAGTCATCACTGGAATTTTGAAAAAGAGGAAAATGTTACATAAGAAGACTTTTCTATAGTGGTGGAAGAAGGGGAAGTAGGGGCCGGATGGTGCCCACTTATCTGATCCATTTGACAGATTATTTCAACTCTAACTTCTTGAGACTGTGCTAATTATAAGTTCATATTCAAGTTGAGAAAATGTTTTAATCTATATCTAAGATATTTAGATAATAATTACATATTGCATTATCTTTAAAAAAAAGTGAAAGGAAGGAAAAAAGAAATAAAGAAAAAAAAGAAAAGAAAGGGCAGGCCAGTTGTCAAGCTGGACATTTCACAGGCATTATTTCTATGCAGGGCAGAGATCAGTTCAACGTTCAGTTAAAGAAAGACTCAGGTAATTTGAATACTTTGTTCAAGATTACACATGCAGTAAGTGTTGAACTGAGATAGAAACCCAGGTTATTATGACTTTAGTCTGTGTCCCCTTTCCTTAATGGTAGAATTCGTAAGGAAATTCTTTGAGAGGCCTGATAACTGCAGATGTGCAAAGTACTCAGTCTAAACAATAGGGAGGGTCAGAGACTGTGATAAATTGCAGAATTCTGAATAGACATCTGGTTGCAGAAATATTTAACATCCTGTGCTGACTAACAAGACATTTTAAAGAACAACAGTAATAGCAGCAGCAGCAGCAGCAAGAACTATTTTCCACATTTTAGCCTGCTTTGTGCCTGACTATCCCTTTAAATCACTGTCCCTGCTTTCTGGATCTTTATTTCAGGAACTCATAACTGGAGGAAATATTCATTGCATTTCAATAATATTTTCTTTTGCTTGCTGCATAATTTACTATGTATAAGTACAGTCAGAAAAAAAAGGGAGATGACTTGAGTCATGAGGGAATTCACAGGTGTAGGTGGATGGACAAATGGCGGATGTTGTGAGTTGGGGAGAAAAGGTAATTTCTTCTTCTCTCTATATTTTATCCTTCATAAAATCTGTTATACCTTTGAATTTAGCTTAGATGTAACTTCCTTCAGGAAGTATTTCCTGATCCTGCTATGTTGGTGTACTTCCTTAGCACCTATTACTTACTCTTTCATAGAATGTCATACTCTAGATTTAATGGCCCATGTATTTGCCTTTCTTACCCTCTTACTATCACTCTGTGTTGGTGGGAATCCCATTTATCTTTCTCATTACTATAGTTCTCATATTGTGTATTGCAACTCCCACAAAATTGGTGCTCAATAAGTGTTTGTTGAATGAATAGGGAGTCAGTAAATATTAAGTGTTATACTTTTCTCTTTATGCACATTTAATTATATTGCTTTGGAAAATATTTAACTCTTCCATGACTCCTAATTAAAGAAATGAGAAACTTACAAAGCTTTTGGAATGGAAATATTTTATATTCATTCTAATTAAGCCACTGGCTTTTTAGATTGTGGATGTTATTAGTCAAGGTTAGTCCAGAAAACAGAAAGTACTTTAGTTGTTTCAAACAAGAACGGTTTAAATTCAGAAGCTTAAAATCAGCTGGAAGAGCTGGAGGTGTGTTAAAAGTTATGGAAAGCTGTGTCTAGGTTTCAGGAAATTAGAATTTTTCAAAAGTTGCAGCTACCCACTGCCAGCGCATTCAGTTACCTTCATTATGAAACGGGCTGAGTCATGGGAGAAATCATGGAAGCTACTGTTAAGTCCCCTGTGCCTGCACTTTACTGCTATAATAATAATGGCTTGGATTATGTTCCATCTTCCAAATTTCATGTGAAAGCTCCTCACATAGAGGGGGTATATTAGTTTCCTGTGGCTGCTGTAACAAACTACTACAAACATGGTGGAGTCAAACAATATACATTATTCCCTCACAGTTCTGGAGGCCAGAAGTCTGAAATGGGTTTCACTTGGCTAAAATCAAGGTCTTGGTAGGGCCATGCCTTCTTCAGAGATTCCAGAGGCAAATCCATTTCCTTACCTTTTCCAGTTTCTGGAAAATATCCCCATTCCTTGTTCACAGCCTTGCACCACATCACCTGGCTTCCTGTTCCCATCATCACACTGCCTTCTCCTTCTATCTCAAATCTCCCTCTGACTCCATTTCATAAGGACCTTTATGATTACATCTAGGGTCAACCTGGATAACCCAGAATAATCTTGGCATCTCAATATTCTTAATTTAATAACATCTGGAAAGCCTCTATTGTCATATAAGGTAACATTCACTGGTTTCAGGGGTCAGGAGCTGGATATCTTGGAGGGGGAAGTGATGAATATTATTTAGCCTACCACAAGGGGAGATAATCTAATTTCAAACCCTACTGAAAAATATTCTGGAACTTGAAGTCTTCTTGGATTTTGGCTTAGCAATATAGTAGAGGGCATACAAGGGAGTGAAAATGAATGCTGGTGATAAAAATTAATATCCAACACAGAATTCAGTAAGAGTAAGTTGTCAATAAGGTTAATAATGGGTTTTGATTTTTGGGCGCTAATAGAAGATATGTGTCTTGAACAAAGGGGTCCATACTGTTTGAGTCTCTATTTGTTGGATCACATAAAGATCAGTGGGTTTAATTATTGTTTTTTTTTTTTTTTTTTTTTTTTTTGAGACAGAATCTTGTTCTGTTGTTCAGGCTGGAGTGCAGTGGCGTGATCTTGGCTCACTGCAACGTCTGTCTCCCGAGCTCAAGTGATCCTCACACTTCAGCCTCCTGACCAACTGAAACTACAGGTGGGTGCCACCATGCCTGGCTAATTTTTGTACTTTTTGTAGAAATGGGGTTTCACTATGTCACCCAGGCTGTTCTCCAACTCTTGGGCTCAAGCAATCCGCCCAACTTGGCCTCCCAAAATGCTGGTGAGACAGCCAGGTGGAAGAAGGTCCCTGGAGAAACTCCAACCAGCCTTCCCTCTGAGGTGGAGCCTCGGGAAGTTCACAACGTTTGCAGCAGGGAGGAGGCTGGCCTCTCCTCTTCCTGTGTGGAACCTGGGATTCGAACTGCTCGGCAGGAAGCGCTCTAGCGGAGGGACTCTGTCCTTGCGAGAGTTCCTGTTTCCCCCTTTTCTTCCTTTACACCCAATAAAACCCTGCCTCACTCACCGTTCAAACCGTCTGCGAGCCTAAATTTTCGTGGCCATGGGACAGACAAGGACCCCATTTTTAGCTGAACTAAAGGAAAGTCCTGCAACATTGGGATTACAGGCATGAGCCACTGCATCTGGCCGGTTTAATTTTTTAAATGGATTTTTCTCCTGTGTGTTTGTAAGGTAGGATGGAAGTAACCAGCTTTTAGCCGAAATTTAAGAAGGACTTTGTAACCAACAGAGTTGTTTTATAATGGAATATGCTGCTTTGTGAAATAATGACAAAGACATTGATGATGTTTCTAAGGCAGGATGGAAGAAACTAGTTTATAGCTTAAATTTAAGAAGGACTTTCTAACCAACAGAGTTGTTATATGCTGCCTTGTGAAATAATGACAAAGACATCGATGGGCACAAAATTAGAGGGCACAATTAGTGTCCATGGAATCCTTAAAGTTCTAGGCATGCCACTTTCACTTAATCATTCTGTAATTCATAATGGAAATATGTTTTGGGCTTTATTTAGGTCTTCAGGTTTACCACTATTAGGCTTATGAGTTCCTAACATTTATTATTAGCTGAGGTAAGTAAAATTTCTTTTTATTCTAAATTTAATGGGCTCCAATTTCAATGGATATATTTTACCCTATTCTGAATTGTGCAAAGATCATTACTATCGGCTAATCTTTAAAATTAGTGGTTCTTAACTTCTCCCTTCTTATGCTATATGCACTATTTTTCAACAAACCTCTGGTTTCTATTTAATCTATATTTGTTCTCTTATATTGTTTATTAATTAATAAATTTCTTTGGTACATTTTTTTTCAGTCAACACTTACCCAAACAAAAATGTATAATGCTTTTAGTTTTATTTCTCCCCCCCACTTCAGTCTGTACTTTAACTCAGTGGTCCCCAACCTTTTCAGCACCAGAGACTGGTTTTGTGGAAGACAATTTTTGCATGGATGGGGTGGGGGTAAATGGCTTTGGGATGATCCAAGCACATTACATTTAGTGTGCATTTTTATTTCTGTTATTACATTGTAATACATAATGAAATAATTATACAACTCGCCATAATGTAGAATCAGTGGGAGCCCTAAGCTTGTTTTCCTGCAACTAGATAGTCCCATCTGGGGGTGATGGGAGACAGTGACAGATCATCAGGCATTAGGTTCTCATGAAGTGTGCACAACTGAGATCCCTCGCATGCACAGTTCATAATAGGTTCATGCTCCTATGAGAATGTAATGCTGCCACTGATCTGACAGGCAGTGGACCTCAATGCGAGGGTTGGGGAGCAGCTGTAAATAAAGTTGAAGCCTCCCTCACTTGCCTGCTGTGTGGCTTGGTTCCTAACAGGCCATGGACCAGTACTGGTCTATTGCCCAGGGGTTGGGGTCCCCTGCTTTAACTGGTCTTTGAGACTATTCTGGTTCCACTACGATATTCTTAAGGTGAAAATATAACATTCTAAAAGAGTATTCAATATAACTTTTTAAAGTGTTTATGTTTTGTTTCAGAACTCATGATGCCTAGTAATCTGTTGAGCAAGGTATAGTATAATATCAGATTGTAGCTGCAGAGGAATACTTCCTTGTTAGGGTGTCTTTTTGTGAAAATGTTGTAGGGCTCATACAAGAGGAAAGCTGATGCCCTGACATTGATGTAAACCTATACAATTTTGTTTTATTGTGCATTGACATTCCAGAACTTTGCAGAAAAAGGGCACTTTCCCCAAATTTCTCTTTTTTTTTAATCCTTCCTATTTCTGTATACATTCTAAGTATAGAGTTTAATTGTTGTATATTTAGTGAAGCCCAGTGTGGTGTTCTTCCTGGCATCCCTTTGAACATCTTCTTGGATGTCCTCACTCTCTCCCCATTTTCAGCTCATTTGGTTTGGTGGAGCTTCACCCTGACCTATAACCTGAGCATCACTCTACTCTTGACACAATTATTGCTTTAGGTTAAACATGACACCCAATCAGAGCAGTGAGACAAAATAAATCACTTGCTGAAAATGCTGGGAAAGAGTCTCTTACTTTTTTCTATCAAAATTAAACGTCTTGTCTGGGAGTGGTGACTCATTCCTGCAATTCCTAGCAGTTGGGCAGGCCAAGACAGGAGGATTGTTTGAGGCCAGAAGTTAGAAACCAGCCTGGTCAACACAGCAAGACCATGTCTCTACAAAAATACAAATAAATATAAAAAAATTTAGCAGAATGTGGTGGCACGTGCCTGTAGTCCTGGCTACTCAAGAGGCTGAAGAGGGAGGATAGCTTATACCCAGGAGCTCAAGACCACAGTGAGATATAATCATGCCACCACACTCCAGCCTGGGTGACAGAGTGAGGCCCTGTCTCAAAAAGAAAAAAAAATAGACATCTTGCTACCACAAGAGAAAGCCTGAAACTGTCAGAATTCAACACATTGTACTTAGCAATTGAAGCCAGCAAACATCAAGGCAGAGCTGCCTATTTTGGTTTCAATGACATCATTTGAACTTCTGAACTCTTGTTATATCTGAAGCTCAGTATACTCCCTGGGACCTTTCAGTCATGTGAACCAATAAATTATTTTGCTTAAGTCAGTTTAAATTGGGTTTTATAAGTAAGAGGTCTCTTAATGGATACATCCTGGTAGATATCCAAATCACTGTGTGTAGCTCAACTACATGTCACAGCTTCATCCAGACTTACTCTTCATTTTTCCATTCACTGGTCTTTCTGGGCTGTCTTCCCCAGAATCTAGCTGGGTATTCCATTCCTTCCTACAACACTAAAACATTTCTGCAGTTGGCACTCCAGTACATCTCTGTATCATTGTTTATCTAACTGTGCTCTCACAACATCTTTACTTTCCTGACATCATTCTCTCCACCAGAAGTAAGCAAAGAATGAGTCTCTTTTAATTTACACCACTTCTTCCCTCTGAAATCATGTGCTGTCTCTAAGTGCTGAGAAGAAGATTTCAAAGATTTTCTGAAGAGAGAAAATGTAGAACAACATATAATCCATCACAGCAGTTATATGAGTTCCTGCTGGGGAAATTTGGATTCTTGAGAGTTTTCATAAAAGGTGGTTGCCAGTTTATTAGGGCTGAGTGTTTTTAGGGTGGTGATGATTACCCAAAGAACCTTCCTTGCTGATTTAAATTATGGTCAATTTTCACAAAGATATTTTGCTTTTTTGTACAAGGTGTCACTGAAAAATTGGGTATTCCCTATTGCATGATATGCATGAGAAGCTAGAATCTCTGAAGAATCTGCTGTTTTGTACTCTCTGAACTCTACAGTGTGTGGTTGTCTGGAGTATTGGTTTGGAAAAAGCTTCTACATTTCTAATGGTTACTTGCTTTGAGTGTCTTAGTGCTGCCAAAAGTTCACCAAATGCCATGTTGTTTGAAGATAATACTTTTCTCATTTCATTTTGAAACCCTTTCCCCAGACACTTTCCCTGACCATACAGTCTGAAGTGAACCTCTTCCTCATGGCTGTTTATTATTTGTGTTGCATCCATCGGTATTTGTAATTAGGTATTTATTAGTGTGTTTACTTTCTACTCCATAATACTTCAAGCTACATGAGGGTAAGGCTCACATGTATTTTACGTACTGCTGTATGTAGTACCATGTTTGCTATGTGGTAAATGATCAATATTATTTTGAATGAATGAATATATAGTATACAGACATGTAACTTTAGGGTTAAAAACAGCATTTTTGCATGATTTCAGTTTCCAGCTGCTATTTTTTTTTAACCGTAAGAGCAAATCCTAAACTAATGGGTATGGAGTATGAAAAATGCTTGTTTTGATATGTGCGTAATAAACAAATGCATGTTGAAGTAACTCCCATTTGAGACAGTAGGCTTTACTGAATCACAGCATACTATTTTCCAGATAAATGCAGTTCTGTGTTTCTCTCTTTTGGAATGGGAAACGTAATCCCTCTTGGGAAAACATTGTGAGAGTCTATAAGCATGTAAATAATCTCAGTTTGGTTGTGCTCATAAAGAATTTTCAATTTAGCAAGTAGGTAGATTCCTCATTTCATTACTTGGGGTTTTCTCCATTATGGAACTGAACTTTTCTTTCCAAAGAATGCAAATTTGATTAGAGGGAGCTATGCATTGATATTTTGTATTCTTCATTGTTTTATGGTGATGGAATTATGAAGCAACTTGGCTGGGCTAGAGTGGTATTGGGGGTTTTGCCGATCAGTGTTGTTCCTTTCTTGAGTTCTGTGAAATTACATCACTGGCATGTAGAATCAGTTTTTCAAGGATCTCTGCCATGGACAAAGAGTAAAATGTATTCACATTTACTGGGCGGAAAACTCTATATATGTATACATTCGAGCTCAGGTTTAAGGCTTTGGTGTTGACTGCAAAATATTTACCTCTATTAATGTTTTCCATTGATACCTGAGTGCATCTTGAGTGAAAATTTGTAGAGTTTGAGGATTTAAATTTTAATCCTAAATAAAATAAAAATTTAAATCCTAAATAAAATAAAAGTCAAGTTCTTTTGTTTTGTTGCTTGCAGGTGCAATTTAATTTAACATATATTGCTGACCCTACAGTTTTGTCATGCATACATACACAAATACACACATAGTCATACATGTAATATTCTTTTCGTAGTTTTGTAACAAGAAGCATTTTCAATATAAATCCAAGTTAAAATGAAGCATTCTTTTGGTGGAGAGTTGTCAGAAAAGCGTTCAGGGCTTCTTTCTGTCACCTCTTACTCTAGCAGCATTTAAAAATAAGAATGGTTTGGAAAAAATCAACTTATTTGGTGGAATTCAGTGTTAGACTGCTAAATTTGGGGTTTTGAATATGACCTTGGTCAATAAAATGTAAGCTCCATGAGAGTAGGGGCTTTGATCACAATTATATTCTCACTGCTTAGGAGAATGCTTGGCACATAGAGGGCACTCAGCAAATATTTATCCAATGAATGCATTTTTCTTCCATAGTCCAGGCTGCTCATATTTGTTTGGTGATACTGTGTAATGGTGACAGCAGCAAAGCTGAGAAAATGGTTTCCTTTGGATGACTGATCAGAGTTTCCACAGCTAATAGCAAGAGCTGTCTGAACTGGACTGAATAAGCAGCCATGGGAGTTTTGGGGAACATCTGGAGAGAGAATGCTAATCCTAGTTAATGTTTGTGCAGCAATTTACTCCTCTAAGGGCTTTACTTATGTTAACTTGTGTTATCATTAGAACACCAGAAACAACAGTAGGGAATGTTTTCCATTTTATAGAAGAGAACCCAAAATACAGAAACTTGTGACTTTCCCAAAGTCCTCTACCTAGTAAGGGGGAGAAGTCCGATTTAAACCCAGGTAGTCTGGCTCTAGAATCTGCATTCTTAACTCACCGTGCTATGGTGCCTCTCCAATTTGAGAGATGGGGGTTTGGAAATATATTAACTTAAATATTAAAAAAGAAATGAGCGTATTTTGAGGCCCAGGATAAAGAGGGACATGTAAGTTACAGGCATTTAGGAAAATCAGATAACTTCGCGATGACATCGTTTTATGATTTCATGATCTCTCAGCACATTCTTCAGGGATGTCAATACACACTCACACACACAATCATATATGTCTATATGACTTTGTCTAATTAAATATTTGACTATATATGATCTTTTTGTTTTTTTATGTGTATATAATATATATGTGTATGTAATACATATTAAATTTAAAAAAGCTTGTAGACACATTTTTTAAAATTATACTTTAAGTTTTAGGGTACAAGTGCACAACGTGCCGGTTAGTTACATATCTATACATGTGCCATGTTCATGTGCTGCACCCATTAACTTGTCATTTAACATTAGGTATATCTCCCAATGCTATCCCTCCTCCCTCCCCTCACCCCACAATAGGCCCCAGTGTGTGATGTTCCCCTTCCTGTGTCCATGTGTTCTCATTGTTCAATTCCCACCTATGAGTGAGAACATGCGGTGTTTGTTTTTTTGTCCTTGCGATAGTTTGCTGAGAATGATGGTTTCCAGCTTCATCCATATCCCTACAAAGGACATGAACTCATCATTTTTTATGGCTGCATAGTATTTCATGGTGTATATGTGCCACATTTTCTTAATCCAGTCTATCATTGTTGGACATTTGGGTTGGTTCCAAGTCTTTGCTATTGTGAATAGTGCCGCAATAAACATACGTGTGCATGTGTCTTTATAGCAGCATGATTTATAGTCCTTTGGGTATATACCCAGTAATGGGATGGCTGGGTCAAATGGTATTTCTAGTTTTAGATCCCTGAGGAATTGCCACACTGGGGAAACGATTCCCTGTTTAATAAATGGTGCTGGGAAAACTGGCTAGCCATATGTAGAAAGCTGAAACTGGATCCCTCCCTTACACCTTATACAAAAATTAATTCAAGATGGATTAAAGACTTAAATGTTAGACCTAAAACCATAAAAACCCTAGAAGAAAACCTAGGCAATACCATTCAGGACATAGGCATGGGCAAGGACTTCATGTCTAAAATACCAAAACCAATGGCAACAAAAGCCAAAATTGACAAATGGGATCTAATTAAACTAAAGAGCTTCTGCACAGCAAAAGAAACTACCATCAGAGTGAACAGGCAACCTACAGAATGGGAGAAAATTTTTGCAATCTACTCATCTGACAAAGGGCTAATATCCAGAATCTACAAAGAACTCAAACAAATTTACAAGAAAAAAACAAACAACCCCATCAAAAAGGGGGCGAAGGATACGTAGACACATTTTTAACAATGAAAGGTGAAAAAAATATAATCTGTCTAGGTAATCAATTGTTTTATATTCAAAACAATTCTTCAAAAATAATAATCAAATATATTTAGAAAATTAAAATAGTACAGAAAGAAAAAATTAAAAGTTGAAAAACATCCTCTTTCTCACCACAAACCTCAAACTTACACTTCTTCAAGAAGACATGTTTATTTAATTAAACTAAGTATTTTCAATTTTTTGTAAACCAGATATACTTTCTTCAAATGAATTTTATAATTTATTGGGAAATAATTACTATAATATATACAAATTTACATGAATGTAGTTGTGTTTTCCATGTGTAATATGTGTTTTTGTGGATATAGCATGTATTAGTTAACCAGTCTATTATTGATTGATGTTTGGTTGTCTTTGGTTTTTGATTTTACAAAATTAGCTGCTATACCTTTGTGTGTGTGTGTGTACATTTTTGTACAAACATGTTGCAAATTCTTGTAGATTTCCTCAGTCTAATAGTATATACATTTTTCATTTTGAAAGGTATATTTTTTAAAGTGTAATATGTTTTATTTTTTATTGATTACATGCCAAATTGGTAACATTTTAGATATATTAAATATTATACACAAGTTAATTTTATATATATATATTTTTATTAGACTTTAAGTGCTAGGGTATATGTGCACAACGTGCAGGTTTGTTACATATGTATACATGTGCCATGTTCATGTGCTGCACCCATTAACTCGTCATTTACATTAGGTATTTCTCCTAACACTATCCCTCCCCCTTCTCCCCACCCCACAACACGCCCTGGTGTGTGATGTTCCCCTTCCTGTGTCCAAGTGTTCTCATTGTTCAATTCCCACCTATGAGTGAGAACATGTAGTGTTTGGTTTTTTGTCCTTGCGATAGTTTGCTGAGAATGATGGTTTCCAGCTTCATCCATGTCCCTACAAAGGACATGAACTCATCATTTTTTATGGCTGCATAGTATTCCATGGTGTATATGTGCCACATTTTCTTAATCCAGTCTATCATTGTTGGACATTTGGCTTGGTTCCAAGTCTTTGCTATTGTGAATAGTGCCGCAATAAACATATGTGTGCATGTGTCTTTATACCAGCAAGATTTATAGTCTTTTGGGTATATACCCAGTAATGGGATGGCTGGGTCAAATGGTATTTCTAGTTCTAGATCCCTGAGGAATTGCCACACTGACTTCCACAATGGTTGAACTAGTTTACAGTCCCACCAACAGTGTAAAAGTGTTCCTACTTCTACACATCCTCTCCAGCACCTGTTGTTTCCTGACTTTTTAATGATCGCCATTTGAACTGGTGTGAGATGGTATCTCATTGTGGTTTTGATTTGCATTTTTCTGATGGCCAGTGATGATGAGCATTTTTTCATGTGTCTGTTGGCTGCATAAATGTCTTCTTTTGAGAAGTGTCTGTTCCTATCCTTCGCTCACTTTTTGATGGGGTTGTTTTTTTCTTGTAAATTTGCTTGAGTTCTTCGTAGATTCTGGCTATTAGCCTTTTGTCAGATGAGTAGATTGCAAAAATTTTCTCCCATTCTGTAGGTTGCCTGTTCACTCTGATGGTAGTTTCTTTTGCTGTGCAGAAGCTCTTTAGTTTAATGAGATCCCATTTGTCAATTTTGGCTTTTGTTGCCATTGCTTTTGGTGTTTTAGACATGAAGTCCTTGCCCATGCCTATGTCCTGAATGGTATTGCCTAGGTTTTCTTCTAGGGTTTTTATGGTTTTAGGTCTAACATTTAAGTCTTTAATCCATCTTGAATTAATTTTTGTATAAGGTGTAAGGGAGGGATCCAGTTTCAGCTTTCTACATATGGCTAGCCAGTTTTCCCAGCACCATTTATTAAATAGGGAATCCTTTCCCCATTTCTTGTTTTTGTCAGGTTTGTCAAAGATCAGATAGTTGTAGATGTGTGGTGTTATTTCTGAGGGCTCTGTTCTGTTCCATTCATCTGTATCTCTGATCAATAAATGTAATCCAGCATATAAACAGAACCAAAGACAAAAATCACATGATTATCTCAATAGATGCAGAAAAGGCCTTCAACAAAATTCAACAGCCCTTCATGCAAAAAACTCTCAATAAATTAGGTATTGATGGGATGTATCTAAAAGTAATAAGAGCTATTTATGACAAACCCATAGCCAACATCATACTGAATGGGCAAAAACTGGAAGCATTCCCTTTGAAAACTGGCACAAGACAGGGATGCCATCACTCACCCCTCCTATTCAGCATAGTGTTGGAAGTTCTGGCCAGGGAAATCAGTCAGGAGAAAGAAATAAAGGGTATTCAATTAGGAAAAGAGGAAGTCAAATTGTCCCTGTTTCCAGATGACATGATTGTATATCTAGAAAACTCCATCATCTCAGCCCAAAATCTCCTTAAGCTGATAAGCAACTTCAGCAAAGTCTCAGGATACAAAATCAATGTACAAAAATCACAAGCATTCTTGTACACCAATAACAGACAAACAGAGAGCCAAATCATGAGTGAACTCCCATTCACAATTGCTTCAAAGAGAATAAAATACCTAGGAATACTACTTACAAGGGATGTGAAGGAACTTTTCAAGGAGAACTACAAACCACTTCTCAATGAAATAAAAGAGGACACAGACAAATGGAAGAACGTTCCATGCTCATGGATATGAAGAATCAGTATTGTGAAAATGGCCATACTGTCCAAGGTAATTTATAGATTCAATGCCATCCTCATCAAGCTACCAGTGACTTTCCTCACAGAATTGGAAAAAACTACTTCAAAGTTCATATGGAACCAAAAAAGAGCCCACATTGCCAAGTCAATCCTAAGCCAAAAGAACAAAGCTGGAGGCATCACGCTACCTGACTTCAAACTATACTACAAGGCTACAGTAATCAAAACAGCATGGTACTGGTACATTTTGAAAGGTATTACCAAATTACTCCTAAAAAGTAACACTGATGTATATGCTCACCAGTAGAGTATAGGAGTCTAATTTCTCTACATCATGGTTATCAACAAACATAAATTGCCAATTGGTTAGGCAAAAATTAGTATCCTATTTTAACTATTTAACTGTGAATGAGTTTGAACACCTTAAAAGTTTATTAGTTATTTTCCTGTTACTCTAAATTTCCATTATCCATTTGTATTGGGTTGTAGGTTCTTCTTTTTACCAATTTATTTTATTTCTCTAACAATTTTTTTCTTAATGTTCTTCTTTTACAAAATCTTCTTGGTTATAACTTTGGCCTTACAATAAGAAACTTTGTTAAGCAGGACTGTAAAATGGAATAAAGATATTCCTAATTCATCATAGAAAATGTTCTTCACAATAGATACTGGGGGCTATAAAAATGGGGAAGAAGAGAGAGGAGCAAGGATTGAAGAGCTATCTATCAGGTACTATGCTCACTACTTGGGTGACGGGTTCAGTTGTACCCCAGACCTCAGCATCACACAATATACCCTTGTAACAAACCTGCACATATAACCCTGAATCTCAAATAAAAGTTTGAAAAAAAAATTCTTCAAAGGTTTCACAGAGAGGACCTTATTAGGAGAATGAATAGACATGTTCCTAAGAAAATGCAATGAATAGAAGGGAGCTAAGCTAAAGCGAAGAAAGTAGGTCTTTATCATTCTTAAAAAGAATGATACTTCTTTTCAATAGTCTTCTATTCTTTAGGTTTGACTACTACTTTTAATCATATTTTGGCTTATAGATTTATCTGGTAATACATACTTTATCATGTTTTCTCTAGAATTATTTTTTAAGTTCAGCCTTACTTGGGTAAATTCTCCATGTTCTTTAGTTTTCTATTTATCCTTTAAATTTTGGGAGATCAGAACCAAAGTGAAAACATTTTAAAAAGATTCTATGAGTAAGACATGAACAAAATATTCTATACTGTGCTCTGATTGTAATCAAAATCAATCTTCTTTCTTTTACTTACAATTTTAGCTCTGAAGAACCAGCGGGCGCAAGTGAATCATTTCCTTTTTCTCCGTTTTTATGCATTATACAAATTTCCATATTATTCTTGATATAACAACAATAAAAACATATCCATTGAACCCTTTAATTTATATATTTATCTCGATCAATTTTTTTTAGTCTTTACATGCTTTACCATTTTAATTTTAAAACACTTAAAAAAATTCCATGGAAATTCGAATCTAATGTTTTCCTTAATACCTGTGGTTGACATTGATTACTTAACAATGGAAGATATTTTTGGATAAATATACCCCATAAGAATCCTTTAGTAAAGATACTTGCATAGTGTGTATATATATATATATATATATGTTTCAGTCCCTGTTATTCAATATACTTTTTCTTATTTGAATAAAGAAATTCCAGATATTCTTTCTCTTCTTTTTACTTTTTTTTTTTTTGAGAGATGGAGTCTTGCTGTGTTGCCCAGACTGGAGTGCAGTGGCGTGATCTCAGCTCACTGCAACCTCCACCTCCTGGATTCAAGTGATTCTCCTGCCTCAGCTTCCCAAGTAGCTGGGACTACAGGCGTGTGCTACCACACCCAGCTAATATTTGCATTTTTCAGTAAAGACAGGGTTTTACTACTATATGTTGGCCAGGCTGATCTCAAACTCCTAACTTTAGGTGATTGGCCCGCCTTGGCTTCCCAAAGTGCTGGGATTACAGGCGTGAGCCACCTCTCCTGGCCCTAAATCCAGGTATTCTATCATGAAATATTAATCTTGAGAATTTTGATTGCTACAGTATATCAACTTCATGAACTTCAATGGGATCCAAGCAGTTAACTCTCTTTTTGTTATTGTAAATGGTATATTTTAAAATGCTTTAGTTGTTTTTGAATATGAAGCCTCCCATAATAATAATTTTATTCTTCCTAATTTTATGCTAAAAAGTATTTTTCTTCTCAGTGTCCATGTCAATATTGAGCAGATAATTTCTCAAGTAGTAGGGATTATAATGGAATTTTTCATGATAAAATTGATGTCAGTCTCTTAATTTTAGGACATCAAATTTATTTTAAAAATTGGATCCTTTGGTTTAATACCAATTGATTTAAATATATAATTTATACAGAGGTCACTATTTGGTGTTAAATAATCAAAATGATTCTGGCTGTAAAATTCTGTGATCGACATTTCTTGACATTTTTAAATTTCACTGTAAGATTTTCCCTGAGTTCAAATAATTTCCGTATATTTTTTCTCTCAATTTTTTTAGTTAGAACTTAGAATTTTGACTTATGTATTATTAAATTTTAAATAAAGGAAAGTTTATTTGAAATATTAAGCCAAATTTTCTCTAGAAGTATATAATGTTCAGTTAATATCTATATTTAGAAAGTTAGCATGAAGAAAAAATATATTTTTCATATCTTATCTGGAAAAAATACATTGTTATTCTAGAATTATGAGATTTTAGAAATATACTCTGAATGTAATAATCAGAACCTTTATTTCTTCCATATTGAAACACTAACAGCATGTATGTTTTAAAATTACTAAACATATACAGCACACATAAATTTTAAAAAATATTGCCCCTGTTTTCGCCAAGACCTAAAAACTTTCTTGTACTATACTGTCTGGATGATTTACTGAGCCCCTTCTAGAGGCCAAGTATCTTTTGATTTATAAAAGTGATATTAAGGAGATTAAATTGACAGTTGTTAAAATAAAATGATGGATTATTTTGTATAATCCACATCATTGAATTAATGACCCCTCTTAATTTAAAACATCATATTATAAATATGCCACTGATTGTGTTATCTATTCATTCATTCCATAAAGATTTGCTTATTTGGTTAATGGTTTTAGAGACTGTGTGTTTGGGAATATTAACAGAAAAAAAAGATATCTCAATTTGTGGAAAAGGAAGAAATACAAATGCTTAAAATTATAGTATAGTTAATTGCAATGGCAAAATGTATCCACGGAGGGCATGGGAAACAAGTGGATGACAAACCAGTCTTACTAAAAGCAGTAAATATTATATGTAGGCAATAGAATGGGAAAGAATGAGAGCAGATGTAATGATGTTTTGTGTCTGGTAGAAATCTTGATGGGTTCTGGAATATAGAAGTCAACTCACAAGTTTGAGGCAAGAAAGTGACTAAAAGAAATAGCAAAATTATCCAGCACAAATTAAAACACTATTTTAAAAATATCCTCCATAATTTTGAAAGCATTACTTCATCTATCTTAACACTGCTGAAAGTTTCTGCTCACATCATTGGGGGAATATTTTTTCCCTAAGAGAATTAATCTCTAGTTCTTTATTTAACTTGCTTAAAGAAGAGATATTAGCAAGGAATATAGGTGGTCATTTCAGGTTTGGGATTTCAAAGCTCAGAAATTTTCACCTTAAAGAAACAAGTGTCTATGTAACTAACCTGCACATTGTGCACATGTACCCTAAAACTTAAAGTGTAATAATAATAAAATAAAATAATAATAATAATAATAAAAGAAACAAGTGCCAAATTGTAGAATGAAAGTTAATTAAGTCAAAATGAGAGCACCAGTCCTAGTCAACTTAGATATTAATAATCAAAGTTCTAAAGTTTTGAGTACACATAGCCCAGCTTTTTGAGTGTTAATTTGCTCTAAAACACAATAAATTGTACAATGCTTAAAGCTCACTACTAATTCTTGTGACACTTGAGAAAACTGAAGTATTTGTAAAGATACACTTTACTTGCTGACTTTTCTTTAGTAATACCGTACTATTCAGCCTAGTTGTTTTTTTTAATTGTGCTCCTTCAGTCAAAAACTGACACAACTTGTGAAATATAGTCACTCATACGCTAGTCAGTCACACTCCCATAATGTGTCTGTCATCACGTTAAAACAGTCATTTGCTGACATATTTTATGGCCGTGAACATGTTTCAGAAACCAGCAAAAAGGATTGGCCTTTAAAAAATAAGCAAGAGCAGCATTTCCTTCTAGTGAAACGACATATAATTTGAAATAATAGAGTGTCAATAGTGACTATAGGAAATTGCTAGAAGGTGGACATTTCCAAGTCCACTTTTATCTGGGAAAAAGTAGTTCTTTTTGAGCCAGCAAACACTATATTGAATTAAAACCATCTTTGTCAGATTCTGAAAATGTTTATAGCATGAAGTTTGGAGTTCTGAATTTCTCTAAATATGTGGAACAGCGATTTTGTAAAGAATAAATGTTAATGCTGTACAGAATAGGATTCTACTCTCCATACCTTTCCAGTTATATTAGACTAGTCCAAATTGACTTTTGCATTTAATGACCTTTATCAGAAAAAGTAAGAATAGTGAGGGAAAATTTATAGATGGAAACAAACATTCACATAGATCAGCTTGTGTCCAGTGATTTTATTCATCCCCAAAGCTCTTAAAATACATAATGGATAAACTCCAATTATTTAATAAGTAGAAAACAGCTTTGGAAATGATAAAGCATAGCCAAGTCCGGCAAGATTATATGCAAGTTCACAATAATTTTTACATGCCATTGAAATTGGCAAAATAAATACTTTAGTAGATCCTTAAATACCTATGAGTAGTGTCTCTTTAGAATGAATAATTTACTCTTTAAAAATACTTGTTAGTTCCCACTCTGCATTAAAGTTTATTTCAAGAAGAACTCACATTCTGTTCATAATACGATTCTATTTTGATTAATCACTATAGTCACATAAAATTCAAAGATCTTATTTGTTTAAATGGAAAAATTATCAAATATGAAAATTTACTTATTTTGTAAATTGCTTGCTAAATTAGGAAACATCAAAGTTCTGAAAACTGTTTAATCTGCATTTGTACTCTATTGGTGTTGTGGATAAGAAGATCATATACTTTTACGTTAAACATTGTTGAAGTTATCATGAGTTTCTTATCCAACAAGATTTAATAGGTCTTTTTACTCAATTATTTAAAAGCATTTTAGAGTTCCTTATTAACACAGACATTCAAATCCAGTATCAGCTCCCTAGAAAGCATGAAAAGCTGTTTTACAGATGCTTTTGTCCACAGAAGCAATTTTTATAGGAGAAACATTATTTCACTTTATTTCACTTACTTGTCTTCTTTGTTCATTAAGCTAACTACTCTAGTCTACATTTATGCCTTTCATCTACCTTGTTTCTTGAGCTTGATCTTTTTCCAACCCTGAATCGACTGTTACTGAACAGTTGAAGCTGAACAGGAAGGAATTGCAGGTGTCAACTCACAGTTTACAAATATGACATCTCCTCTGGCATAGCTGGAAATATGAAATATTGATTTATGTGCAGTAAAAGGTCTTATAAAAATGATCACATACACATGAGAGATTAATGCGCAGGAGATCAATAGAAATTTCATTCTTGACGCTAGACTGTCACCTATGGTGAAATGCTAAAATACAGAAATCAATATTATCTATGAAATGTCAAATTTATTATAATTATGAGGATGAAAGCTGGCCAAGTGGCTCCCAGGAGAGAAGGAAGGATAGGTTACTGTGCTGAAGCATCCTTCATGTCCCTTGTTCACTTGCCGCCAATTTGAGAGCAATATTGGTGCAGGAGGTTTTCAGGCGTTATGTACTGCTGTGTAGTAACAAATTCCTGCTGGAATATTTAACTCTTGAAACTGACAATAATACAATGTTCACATAGTCAAAAGGTGTAGAACTTTTAGCTCCAAAATATAGAGAACATTTTAAGCATAGATTTTAATGTGGTATGTGTACCAGAGCCCATTGCTTAGGAAAATTGAGCTTTTACAGACAGAAGATTAATAAGATCTTGGTGCAATTTTATTCAAGCTCATGTTCATTCTCTCCAGTGGTGGTGGTGGTGGGGGGTGGAGGGTGGAGAGGGGAAATCCTAAATTATCTATTAGTAGGCTTCACATTTTCTATAGTTTAAGCCATTAGCTTGATTCTTAGAAATTGCCATTCAATTTCCACCACTAGGCAGCAATTCTTTGAACAGATTTTTATGAGTTTGTGGCAGCCTGCTAGTCTCATGTATCAAGTTTAATAGAGTCTTTGAAAAAGTAACACAAAGCTAAAATTTTATGAGCCTATAAGAAAACAATAAAATGAGAGTATTTGGTCTTTCCTTTAAAGCGGGGAGGGGGAATTTTAGAATTTTCAGTTAAAAGCAAAAGGAAAATATACTTCTTTTGACATATTCTCCATGTCTACAGAAAAAGTTTTAAGCCCTTGTTAACAGTATCATTGATGCTCATAATAAGTGTAGGTTTTACTAGTGAATGTTAGTGATGCTGCACTGTAATTCTTGTAGGGATTGGGGTTTGGTGTGGGTGGGCACAAGGGAAGATAAATGCATCTGACCAAGGAGCAAATTAGGAAACTTGGAGGAAAATCTTGATTCCATTGTAGGTGGTATAGGTGATGAATAGGTTGTGTTATTCACTATCAATTAACACTATTCATAAAACTCCCTTGTTCAGATTTTAATGATTCCCAATATTAAATACAAGCAGTGTTCTCTGCCAACTAAGCCTAGAGAACAGCAGGAATAGCATGTTCATTTTATTATCCTGTTGCTCCACACAGAAGGACCTCAGAAATTGGAGAAATGAATGAGTGTGTGAAACATTAAGTTTTTCCATCCTGTGGTGCTGTGGTACCAACTGAGGTGTTTGGGGATAAAATTTCTTCTCATTTGGAATTAACATTTTGTTAATCTTTAGAATTTTGATTCGCTTTTCTTTTCATCCCCTTCTCAGGTCTAGATAGCTCTTTGGTAACAAGTAACTTTACCTGGGATCCAGACAATACTTCTGGTTGGGACATGGACTTGGGAACTAATGACTACGTATCAAAATCTCAAAACAAAGTCTGCCTAGTATAGACACCTCTTATTATGCATCCTTCAGTTGATGGTCCCACTAAATTTTTAACTGGAATTACACACAATAGGTGGAAAGGTACTTCCTCTTTAAATATTAGTAATATTAGTAATATTGATTTGTTTGTAATGACAATCTTATTTGTTTTCCTATGATTTCTTGAATCTTCTTGGCTTATATTTATTTTAGAGCTTTGCTTATCATGATGTCCATGTGCCATTTCTTTAATCTGATTCTTAGGGAGATGTTTCTCATCTAGACTTAGATTTAGTTAAACATATTTTGATTGAGGGGACATCTAATCAGTAATACCTAGCATTTATTCTGAGTTTTTAGCTGTCAGTATAAAAATTGAATGGCACCGTTTCAATTAGTGACATTCAGGCCCCTCACTAGCAAATTACTTTTTTTCTAGAGTTTTGGTTTTTCAGTGCCACTGTCTAATGCTATTGTTTTGTTCATGACATGTATTTTCTAATTATTACTTCTGTATTATCATGGAAGAACATGTCATAGGTGCCACGGTGACAGCAGAATTTGACATCTCTCACAGATGAACACATGAGGAAGTCACAGGAAGATTTCATAGGAAGTCACAGCAAGGCCCCATTCCATTCAGTGAGTGAATGCCATTCCATTCAGGGAGCATTAGTTGAATGTCTACTGTATGCAGGAAGCTGAGCTAGAAAGATGAAAAGGCCTAGATAGAGCTCTCAATGAGTTCACAAAATAGTACAAATTCAGTGATATTTAGAAACGGAAAATATTCAGAAAAGGAAATTTTAAGACTTAGAACCTGTACAAGCATTCCTGAATCCTTGGATTTGTGCACCCTTTGCTCAAATAAAAACCGATTTTCATATCTTATAGAAAAGAGACAGTCCATAGACATTCCAGAGACATAAAACACAAAGTTTTTCTTCTCATCTATTGTTTTTGAATTATTTACTCTTCCTAAATATTATCTATTTTGGCCAGAATTGTGGGATTATTATTACTGCCAAATACGATGGAGGGTTCACAAACTTTCTTCCAGTTGGTAATACAAACACTGTTTTTAATCTGGAAAAGAGATAAAGATTTATTTACTTTTAAAAAAACGCTGTAGCATTTATACAACTTATAAATAAATAGGGATTTGGGAAGATTTTCCACTCTACACAGCTTCTTAAGGCTTTTTTTTTCTCTTCTGTACCTCAAGTACCCAAAGCAGTTAACGTTAATACTTAATGCAACCCAGTTGAAGAGATAGGCATTTTTTGCAGTCAGGTCTCAATTAAGAGATAAAAGACAAAAAGTGCAAAGCGCTTGATAAAGCTAAGAATACAAGGCCAGCCATGGATGTGCTTGAAGCTGTCCATAGCGATAACTGGATAGTCAGCTGGAATCTTCTTGAATTGAAGTGGGTGCTCTAACTTATCAAATTCCACATATGGGGAAATTATTGGTGCCTACAGTGGTGATTAACACTAACCCACTGGGTCAGAAACAAGCTGGGATAAAGGTGAAAACTGTATCTGACTATCAACACCAAATACATCCATTTAGAGAAAGATAGCAGAGGGTTTTTTCTTTTTTTATATCTTCAGTTGTGCAGGTTGTCAGGCTGGTCACACAGTTAACGCTGCATATAGCGTGCTCTCTATAATGTGCAAATTGCAATGCACATTAAAATGTAATCTACTTTAATAAGTCACATGAAGATTACATTTTAAGATAATTGTTTGCATGTTTATGCTACACACCAAAATATTTTCCTGCTTTGTTTACAGTATTTTCTCTTTGCCTTTAAATCATAATGATTGCAACCATTAGCACTAAATAACTTCCTCCCTCGTATGGTTGGGGGTGAAGTTCTGAAGATTCAAATTTTGGGTTCCTGGAAGCATGGTTTAATAATATAATATTCAAAAATCTGCTTGATTTTATTGAATTTCTCAAAGTCAAACTTGTTATGATAATCAAAAACCCTATTTTGCATCAATAATTAGGACACTTGTCTTGAATTATACAGATGATTTTATAAGTTGTCCACTTTCCAATTCCTGTGTAGAGAAAAATATGTGACTGGTGACAATTTTTGAAATACTTATAATGAACATCATAACCTGGGTTTTCTGGCAAATCTGTTCACTTGGAATATGGCCAATTAGCAATGATTTATTAGAATAGATGAGAAGAAAATTAAAGGAAAATGGAAATGACAAATAATCTCCAAATTTCACATTGTTCATTCATTTAAAAGTACTTTTCCACTCAGCCACCAGTAAAATCATTTACAAGTGATGACATTTAACTGAAAAGATTTTCATCTCCTTTTTTCCCCATCTTATCTATCTTGTAATGTAAGTACCAATGAATACTAAAATAACCCATTGGGGTCATGAGCCAAAATAAGTCCTTATTAGTCTACGTAGATATTATGACCTCAGCAAGTAGCAAGATGACTGGCCCAGAATTGGTACCTAATAAATATTTCTTAAATGAATGAATGAATGAATAAACAGAGATTTGAAAATATAACCAAGTTATGAGTTGACTGAGCTGTGTAGTTTTTAAATCTGGCAGTTATCGCAATGCTCAATTGAAACTTGCTGAATTGTTTGGGTTCTGTTTACAAGGAACCTATTTTTGAAGAATCAGTTCATGACTTGATCACATATACCCACTTATTTATTTATATTAATGCTATTAAAATATGTCATTACCCAGAAAAATTATAATAGCTTTCTTCCTGAGCCATCACACCCTAGGTTACCATACTTTTTTCTCAAATGATCTCTTGATTAACAAGCAAAATTTCCAATCTACTCTCTATTGAAATAATTCAGTGATCTTTGTTCATTCTGTAGAAGCAATGGAGCCATATATTGAGAGAAATATTTAAGTTCCAGGTGCTATAAAACCCAATTGAAATATGCTGCATAAAAAAGAAATATTAGTATATATCTGTAACTGAAAATTTGGCAGAATGTATTGAGACATAGCTAGATATAGGTGCTCAAATAATGTCATCAGAATTCAGACTATCTCTTGCCTATGATTTTCTCTGTTTTGGCTTCTTAGACAATTCTTCCTACAGAAGGTTAAGCTGGCTCTCAGGAAATCAAGGCTGCCTTTTTCTTTTCTTTCTTTGTCTTTGTCTTTTTTTTTTTTTTGAGGCAGGGTCTTGCTCTGTTGCCCAGGCTGGAGTGCAATGGCGCAATCTCGGCTCACTGCAAGCTCTGCCTCCTGGGTTTACTCCATTCTCCTGCCTCAGCCTTCCGAGTAGCTGGGACCACAGGCACCCACCATCATGCCCGGCTAATTTTTTGTATTTTTAGTAGAGACGGGGTTTCACTATGTTAGCCAGGATGGTCTCAATCTCCTGACCTCGTGATCTGCCCGTCTTGGCCTCCCAAAAGTGCTGGGATTACAGGTGTGAGCCACCGTGCCCGGCCTTTCTTTCTTTTTCTTTTTTTTTTAAACAAAACAAAACAAAAGAAAACAAATCTCAGCCAAATGGAAAATGTATCTCCATTCCAGTGTACTCACCAAAAGTTCTGGAGTTGAGCCTCATTGCCTTACTTGGGTCTTGTGTCCATCCTTAACTCAAATGTTCTGGCCAGCAGACAGAATATGCTGTTTGTAAATGTCTGGATCACAGGTCCTTTTCCACATCAATTTGTGTTGGCAGTGGGATGTGGTGCTCTGTTGTGGGTATTGTGTCTATGCTTGGATTCAGGAGGAGGGTCACTATGAACTGAATCACAAGAACTGGGAATGAAGGAAGATAGCTCTCTAGGAAACATCCAAGTACATTTCCAGAAGAATGAGAATGAATGAATCTTGGAGAGACAGAAACAATAGATGTACGTTGTAAGAAGTGTAAATGAAATAATGAAAGTATCAGTAAAAGGATTATAAAGAAGGAAAGCCTATAGAAGCTCCAAAATTATACCTACTGAACAACTGAAGTTTTCCAAAAAATAAGCTATATCTAACTACTGTATCAAACACTGTAATGCATTACTAAAGACCCAGGTCTACCAAAATATTTTGTTATGTATTCAACTCTGTCATTTAGAAATGTAGTCAGTATGGGTATTTTTGGTGTTGGTGAGGCTAGGGGAAAAACAAGCATATATATACTTTCCTGTTTTTAATGTAATCTCTTTGTGTTGAAAGGCAACTGACAGTATAAGCTGGGGAAGAGGGGAAATGGCTCATTTTCCCCATCTAGGGTACTATTCAGCTGGGGGTCTTTGCTGATTGCTAACACTTCACTGAGTTCCACTGCCCATAGAGGGCGTTATTTTTAATGTCGAGAATTAAAATTGCGTTACTGAATGAGAATGGAAAAAGGAGAAAAGTCATCACCTTAATGAATTTCAGTAGATGAGCTAAAATAATATTCAGATGTAAGGTCTCATCAATAAAGTTAAGCAGAATTTTAGTCTTGACTTTTAAAATGACTTAATAAGTTAAGTAAAAGACAGCATGTGATAGTTTGGAATATAGAATAAATTAATTTAAACTTAATATAATTTGTTAATAAAACCCTTTGTTGTATACTTTATACTTTAGTTCAGAACCTTTGTTTTGTTAAACTTTGTTCTGTCCTTTGGCAGCTATGACCAAAAGAAGAAATTATTCTTTATATTTATACCCTATTGTTTCTAGCAAAATACGTTCTTTCATCACAGTTTTAAGTGCTGTTTTTTTTTCTAGCTAAGTTCCAAAATTTCTACATGTCTAGACTACATTCTAGACATTTGTTAATAAAACCCTTTGTTTTATACTTTATACTTTAGTTCAGAACCTTTGTTTTGTTAAACTTTGTTTTGTCCTTTGGCAGCTATGACCAAAAGAAGAAATTATTCTTTATGTTTATACCTTATTGTTTCTAACAAAGTATGTTCTTTCATCACAGTTTTAAGTGCTGTTTTTTTTCTAGCTAAGTTCCAAAATTTCTACATTCTAGACTTTAGAACATTATTGAAGTCTCTGTGATCTTAGTTCGATTGAACAGATTCAGGATTATAAATCTGTTTTGTAAATGATTCTCTATAACTTCTTCTCTATCTACTATTACGAATATACAATGTTTCTCTTCAGCATATCATCAGGATGTACTAAATTGTGCCAAATCTGGTAGCCTATTACAGTTTTTAATTATTTTCGAAATAATCTCAGGTCAAAATCTATACATTTCTGGAGCATTTTATATGTTGAATTAAAATGATAGCACAGGGCTTGTGTTGAGTTTTAGATAAGGCATTACATTTCAGTTTATCATGAATTATTTTCACATTTTCCAAGCAGTTTAGTCTGGACCAACTTTATAAGCAGGCATCTCAGTGCTGTAGTCGAGTGGCAGCCAAAAGATCCTCTGGTCCTACTGAAACTTCCTTCATCATATAATTTCTTGAAACAAGCACTGTGATTCCCATAAAGTAAGCCACCTTGTCTTAACTTATTATTCTTAGAAAGCCCTGTGAAGAGGATAACATACAGTCATTAACAGAGCCATTAACATTTGATGCAAGCAGAAATATGGGGACTGGAGAGGGGATGGGTGAAGAACTGAATCTCACGCCCTGTGCTTTGCAGAGGAAAATTCCTGTTTAATTGCAAAAAAAGGAATAACTGCAATTTTGCCTTTATAAAAAATCATTTTGTGTAGGTTAGATTCTAAACTGAGATATGAAGAAGAAATTGGCTTGAGATACAAAGACTTTATGTAATATTTACTACATATAGTTTTGGAAGGTAGCCCAATGGTTGCTTTTTTATCTGTTCATTATTTCATGTACCAATAGCTAATGTTTTTTGAGTTTACTATATGCCAAATGTTGTCCTAATTGTATTACATGAATTATGTAATACATAATCTTATTTAAACCTTCTAAACAACCCTCTGAGGTAGATATTATTATCACATTTTACAGAATGAAACAGTAAGATGTAAACATATTGCATTGCCAAGGTCACATGGGAGTTGGGGAGGGTTGAAGCACAGTGAAAAAGTAACTAGTACATGAAAAACTAGTAGATGTACAAAAAACCAAAATGGGTGATATGACAGAGTGATGGGGTCAGGATACAGGAGGACAGGATTATAATGTGTCAGGTGGTCAGGAAATAATTTCAGAGGAGGTAAAATTTGAGGAAAGATCTGCAGTGTAAATAGCAACAAGCTATGCAAAAACTTGCAAGTATAATACAAACCTCCTAAAGCAGAAAGAAGTGCGATGCGTTTGATGAGAAGAACAGGGAAGCCCTGTTAGCCATGTTGTAAGTATAGCCCTTCTTCTGCAAAAGCCTTGTCCACTTGGAGATCTATCAAGATTAGAGGAAGAACAAGTAGTTGTCTTTCTGAGTTATGTTTAATTTTTCAGTTTTCCTTGTTCTCTGGAATCACAAGTCTTAGACGTAACAATGTGCATTGTCAGCGTTCTCCAGACAAACAAAACCAATAGGATCTAGATCTAGATATAGATATAGATGATATAGATATAGATATATAAGAGGAGATTTATTATGGGATTGGCTCCTGTGATTATGAAGGTCAAGAAGACCCATAATTATCCTCTGCAAGCTGAATAAGCAGAAAAGCTGGCAGCGTAATTCAATCTGAGTTCAAATGCCTGAAAACCAGTAGAGCCAATAGTATAACTCTCAGTCCAATGTCAATGGCCTAAGAACTGAGGGACTGCTAGCATAAGTCCTGGTTGGGTTTAAGAACTAGGAGCTCCCAAGTACAAGGGTAAAAGAAGATGATATGGTTTGGCTGTGTCCCCACCCAAATCTCATCCTGAATTGTAGCTCCCATAATTCCCATGTATTGTGGGAGTGACCTGGTGGGAGGTAATTAAATCATGGGATGAGTCTTCCCCATGCTGTTCTCATGATAGTGAATAAGTCTCATGAGATCTGATGGTTTTATAAAGGGGAGATCCTCTGCATATGCACTTTGCCTGCTGCCACATAAGACATGACTTTCCTTCTCCTTTACCTTCCACCATGATTGTGAGGCCTCTCCAGCTGTGTGGAACTGTGAAACCATTAAACCTCTGTCCTTTATAAATTACCCAGTCTCAGGTATGTCTTTATTAGCAGCGTGAGAATGGACTAATACAGAAGATGAATGTTTCGGTCAAGAAAAGAGAGAGAGAGAGTTTGTCCTTTCTTCACCTTTTCGTTCTATTTAGGTCCTCAATGTGTTGGATGATACTCACTCACATTGGTGAGGGCAGATCTTCTTTACTCTGTCTACTGATTCAATTGCCAGTCTCTCTGGAAACACTCTCACAGACACACCTTGACATCATGTTTTACCAGCTATCTGGGCATCTTTTAGCCCAATCAAGTTGACACATAAAATTAACCATCACAGAGTGTCTTCTCTTCTTTTGGATTTCACATGAAATTTCTTTCTCTAGCCTTTCTCATCCAAATACGTTTCTTATTGGCATACACATTAAGGGTCACACCATTTAACCAAGAAGCAACTTCTGTACTCAGTCTTTATTAAGGTTAGAGTCTAGATTTCATTAAAAAACAAACAAGCCAAACTTTATTTAATTCACAGGTTTACTCAAATGTTCACTGAAGGCCTATTATATATATTTTGGCTAATAACAAAATAAATTTGTCACGGACATTATCCTTAAGAAGTTTAAACCCCATATAATGAATATTTTAAAAATGCATATATATAAAGTAAAAATATTTACCTTATTTTTCATATCCCATCAGTCTTTTTGCCCAGTGAGTCCATTATCCCTGGAGCACAAGGGTCACTCAGAGAAGGCAAAGAAGTCATTATTCAGGCCTAAGTTGCAAAAGTGATTTTGTCATGTAAGATAATAAGAGTTTTAAAAAATAAGCTTTGTTGAGAAAGAAAATGTCATTCTAAATTCCAGAAGTTTGCCTTTATATAGCAGGAGCAAAACCTGATGCCTTAGTGTTTTATTATACATTATAATGTATACAGATTATAAGTCCTAATGTAAGAGAGGTTCTTATCCAAGTAGCAGGGGAAAAGTATTTTTGTTATGGCGTTTAAAGAAAAAAAATTGAAGAACTGAGTGGAAAGAAAGACATTAAAAGGTGGCGCAAATCTTTATATCAGTTGCTCTCTTTGGCCGTGGCCCGAGAAGGTGGTTGTAGAAAGATGGAAGAGATGAAAACAATATACAGAGATGGAAGCTAAACGCGGTGGGGTTTTGTGCCTCCTTTCCTCCTAGAAACTCTGGGAGGAAAACTATCATGATGGGTTGCTGTGTACTGTGAGCACAACACAACTCTAGGGAGTATTAGTTAAATTCTAACCTATCTCAACTGTGCTCCTGGTGTTGTACATTGCTCAACTGAAAGTCCGAATGTGGTATCCTTGGCTATCTGCTCATCATAGAGCAGAAACGGCTGCATGAGATGTTTAGGCAAAGAGGGGCCAAAGAGAACTGTCATGAGTCTCCCTCCTTCCATGTGTGATGGAAGGAATTTGAAAATTTCCCACATACCTTCAGTAGGGGAATGCAGAAGGAAGATGTTAATTGCTGAGTTAAACAGAAGCCAGGCAAAGCAAAGAAGATTTGTAACGACAATGAGAAAAGAAGAGGGGTCCTGAACAGCAAGGAGGCAAGCAAGTTTTCTGGGATAAATCACAATTCCCTTCTCTAAAAAGAGGTCAGACCATGAGTGAAACTGCAGCCACTTCAGCACTGAAGCCGGTGAGGACAGAGGCCACTTACCCCCCACAGGCTAGCAGGATGAGACACTGAAAGGGAAGTGGGGCACAGGGATGAAAGGCCCCTTTCTCAATGACATGAGCTGGGGCCAGCTTTTCCTCGCAACTTGAGAAGGAAAAGAGGTGCCTTGAAAGGGAGCTGAACTTTGAATCGTTTGCATATTTACCAGAAATGGATGATTATAACCAGAGGAGACAAAGTTGCTATTATTTGGTAAGATGGGGTGGGGGAGGTATTAATTTTTCCTATTATTATTATTTTTTTAATAAAGATACTTATCCCCCACCCCTCAATTCTGAGTTTGTAGTTTTAAAATTGTGTATGTGTGTGTTTGCGTGTGCACCAGTCACTTCCATATACTATATGAACCTAAATATAAAACAATTATCTAGGAGGTTTCGATAAAGTGGTAATAAGATTATTTATAGCTAGCTAAAAGTGATCTGATTTTATTCAAACCTGTGTGCTGTTTTTGTTTTCTTAACTCTGAAAGAGGATTGCCCACTATGGAAGTTCAGTAATTTGTGTAATTGGAGCTCTTTACATTTTATTGATCTACTTTCAAGGTTCATTTGGATTTTGAATACATTGCGCTTTCAATAATTAAAGAAGGATTAGTTTTATTGCTCTGAGTTGGAATCCATTTTATTTTCCAAATGTATTATATTTCTCCACTGTGTACAGAAAGCAGAGAGCTAGATGGTTTTTCACTGACTCAGTGAGTTAGTTACATAGTGCTAACAAAATTGCTTTGGGGATTTCCACAGAAAATGAGGTAAATGAGATCTTTTATAGGTATACTACATTACACTCAAATTAAAGTTTTAGCAATAATTTTAAAAGTTAGTTCCATCTGGTAAGGTTTTGGTTTCAATTTTTGTTTCTTGTTGACTCTAGAAAAATCTCCTCTAACAACTGTGTTCCTGGGGTTAGTCACATAGGATTTTGAAAATGTTTATCAGCTTCTGTGTCTCGTCACTAATGAATCAGGGCCACCATGGGCTGACCAACCAATATGGCTCTGTCAGCCTATGCCATCAGATTGTCAGCCCTGATTTAGGCTAAATAACTTTAGCTTGACATCATTTATTGGAGTTACACTAGTAGTATTAAAAATTGCTTTTATTGTGAAAATGAGATTTTTCTGATACCCCAATTCACTTTTCTGGGAAAGGGCACATATCTGTCCCATTTCTGAAGTCTTGGGCTATACAGAACTAGGATAATAATAGAGTTGCTTCATTTATTTATTCTTTGTTTAGTTTGATAAGGCAGAGAAAAGACATTTTGATAGTATAACAGAGGAATTATGCAACAGAGACAATCAACCTCAGCTGTAAAGGGCTTGGTTTGTGTTATAAATAGATTATTTTTAGTGGACACTGGACTAGGAAGAACACTTTTCCTTCATCTCTTTCACCAGAGTCCTTAAGTCTTCTCCCCATTCTTCATTTTGCGACAGGAGAAACTACATGGGCCAAAGCATAGTGGAGGAAGACACAGAACCCTGGTGGAACAAACAGGGAATAAAGTGTAGGGAGATTTAGGAGGACAAGGAGAGGAGACATCAGAGAAAGAAAAGCTCCTCAATGTCCAAAGGAAACAGACTCACTGGGAATGATGGGCAACTGCTGGAAGAAATAACTATCTTGTACCATCTCTTGGACACTCTGTGTTTTTGATTGTCCAATAGTAGTGTTTTGTGGAATGGAGTGTGCATTTTCACTCTTTCTAATATTAATGGCATAGCTTTATATTTTGTGTGTGTCTCTCTTCCTTACTATAAACCATTAGTTTGAGGATTATGTTGCCTTAGTTTTCCACCAGTACCTCACATAGTATCTGTGCTACACATTTACACATTCTCCGTTAATGACCAAGTTACAATGGGTGAAATTTCAAAATTACCTATTTGTTCTTTATGGCTCTGAACCATTTGAATTATAGTTATTGGCCATTTGGTCCTTCTATGGAACTTTAAAATTCAAGATAATCAAGATGTAATTTGATATAAATCTCTTTAAAAGTAAACTGCAGTGGCTCGTGTCTGTAATCCCAGCACTTTGGGAGGCTGAGGTGGGCGGATTATGAGGTCAGGAGATTGAGACCATTCTGGCTAGTATGGAGAAACCCTGTCTTTACTAAAAATACAAAAAATTAGCCGGGCATGGTGGCAGGTGCCTGTAGTCCCAGCTACTCAGGAGGCTGAGGCAGGAGAATGGCATGAACCCGGGAGGTGGAGGTTGCAGTGAGCCGAGATCATGCCACTGCACTCCAGCCTGGGTGACAGAGCAAGACTCTGTCTCAAAAAAAACCAAAACAAAAGAAACAAAAAAAAGTAAACTGCAAATGTTAAATGAGATTTTCTTTAAATTGTAAAGAAAAAGAAACTTGAAATAACTTCAACTGTTTTAGCTTCCTGTATTAGTCCATTCTCATGCTGCTATAAAGGACTGCCCAAGACTGGGTAATTTATAAAGGAAAGAGGTTTAATAATTTACTCACAGTTCCACATGGCTGGGGAGGCCTCAGGAAACTTACAATCATGGCGGAAGGCACCACTTCACAAGGCGGCAGGAGAGAGAATGAGTGCCGAGCAAAGGGGGAAGCCCTTTATAAAACCGTCAGATCTCATGAGAACTCATTCACTATCATGAGGACAGCAGCATAGTGATAACCACCCCCATGATTCAATTACCTCCCACTGGGTCCTTCCCATGACATGTAGGGATTATGGAAACTACAAGATGAGAATTAGGTGGGGACACAGCCAAACCACATCATTCTGCCCCTGACCCCTCCCCAGTCTTATCTCCTCACATTTCAAAACATAATCATGCCTTCTCAACAGTCCCCCAAAGTCTTAACTCATTCCAGCTTTAACCAAAAGTTCAAGTCCAAAGTCTCATCTGAGACAAGGCAAGTCTCTTCTATGAGCCTGTAAAATCAAAAGCAAGTTAGTTACTTCCTAGATACAATGGGGGTGTAGGCATTGGGTAAACACACCTATTCCAAATGGGAGAAATTGGCCCAAATGAAAGGGCTACAGGCCTCATACAAGTCTGAAATCCAGTGGGGCAGTCAAATCTTAAAGCTCCAAAATGATCTCCTTTGACTCCATGTCTCACATCCAGGTCACGGTGATACAAGTGGTGGGCTCCCACAGCCTTGGGTATCTCTGCTCCTGTGGCTTTGCAGGGTACAGCCCTCCTCTCAGCTTCCTTCATGGGCTGACATTGAGTGTCTACAGCTTTTCCAGGAGCAAGGTGAAAGCTGTTGGTGGAACTACCATTCTGGAGCCCAGAGGATGGTGGCCCTTTTCTCACAGCTCCACTAGGCAGTGCCCCAGTGGGGACTCTGTGTGGGGGCTCTGACCCCACATTTCCTTTCTATACTGCCCTAGCAGAGGTTTTCTATGAAGTCTCCACTCCTGCAGAAAACTTCTGCTTAGACATCCGGGCATTTCCATACATCCTCTGAAATCTAGGTGGAGGTTCCCAAATCTCAATTCTTGACTTCTGTGCACCCGCAGGCTCAACATTATGTGGAAGATACCAAGGCTTGGGGCTTGCACCCCAAGCATGCCATGAAACCATGATGTGAGCCCGACCTTGGCCCCTTTAAGCCACCAGTGGGACACAGGGCACCAAGTCCCAAGACTGCACAAAGCAATAAGCAACCCTGGGTCCAGCCTATGAAACCATTTTTTTTTTATCCTAGGCCTCTGGGCCTGTGATTGGAAGGGCTGCCATGAAGACCTCTGATATGCCCTGGAGGCAGTTTTCCTATTGTCTTGGTGATTAACATTTGGGTCCTTGTTACTTTTGCAAATTTCTGCAGCCAACTTGAATTTCTTTTCAGAAAATGGGTTTTTCTTTTCTATCACATCGTCAGGCTGCAAATTTTCTGAACTTTAATGCTTTGCTTCCCTTTTAAACATAAGTTCCAATTCCAAACCATAACTTTGTGAATACATAAAACGGAATGCTTTCAGAATACTCCAGGTCATGTCTTGAATGCCTTGCTGCTTGGAAATTTCTTCTGCCAGATACTCTAAATCATCTCTCTCAAGTTCAAAGTTCCACAGATATCTAGGGCAGGGCCAAAATACTGCCAGTATCTTTGCTAAAACACAGCAAGAGTCACTTTTATTCCAGTTCCCAATAAGTTCCTCATCTCCATCGGAGACCACCTGAGCCTGGACTTCATTGCCCATATCACTATTAGCATTTTGGTCAAAGCCATTAAATAAGTCTCTAGGAAGTTCCAAACTTTCCCACAACTTCCTGTCTTCTTCTAAGCCCTCCAAATTGTTCCAACCTCTGTCTGTCACTCAGTTCCAAAGTCGCTTCCACATTTTCAGATATCTTTCCAGCAGCATCCCGTTACCCAGTACCAATTTACTGTATTAGTCCATTCTCATGCAGCTATAAAGCACTGGCCAAGACTGGATAATTTATAAAGGAAAAAGGTTTAATTGACTCACAGTTCCACATGGCTTGGGAGGCCTCAGTAAACTTACAATCATGGCAGAAGGGGAAGCAGACATGTTCTTCTTCAAATGCTGGCAGGAAGGAGAAGTGCCAAGCAATAGGGGGAAAAGCCCCTTATAAAACCATCAGAGCTCATGAGAACTCACTATCATGAGAATAGCACCATGGGGGTAACTGCCCCCATGATTCAGTTACCTCCCACAGGGTCCCTCTCACGACATGTAGGGATTATGGGAATTACAATTCAAGATGAGATTTGAGTGGGGACACAGCCAAACCATATCACTTATCATAGAGTAAGAATGAAATGAGCTATTTTCCTTTCTTTTTTTTTTTTTTTTTTTTTTGAGACGGAGTCTCGCTCTGTTGCCCAGGCTGGAGTGCAGTGGCGCAATCTCGGCTCACTGCAATCTCCGCCTCCTGGGTTCACACCATTCTCCTGCCTCAGCCTCCCAAGTAGCTGGGACTACAGGCACCCACCACCATGCCCGGCTAATTTTTTTTTTGTATTTTTAGTAGAGACAGGGTTTCACCGTGTTATCCAGGATGGTCTCGATCTCCTGACCTTGTGATCCACCTGCCTCGGCCTCCCAAAGTGTTGGGATTACAGGTGTGAACCACCACACCCAGCCAAAATGAGCTATTGTTTTTATGGCATGTTGTTATAGCACTATGATGAAATTCATTGGACTTTGTTCATTAGAGATGAATAGTAATATAAATAGTAATATATTAATCCAAGATCATGTTAGCTGCTTTTCCTCTTGGAACATTCTTTGGATGATTAATTTATTCATTATTATTTCACAAATAATGTGCCTTTATTATGCACAATTCACTTTTGGTTAGGCTTGCAAGAGGATTGAACAAAATGCATTTTTGTCCTGGTGAAGCTTACATTCTAGTAGGAAACACAAATTACTTATTTGTAAAATATATTATATTTGTTCCTACCTTACACTATCCATAAAAATTAGCCCAAAAGGGATCAGAGAAACTATAAAACTATTGGAGGAAAATCTAGGAGTAAACCTTCATAACCTTAGATTTGACAATGAATTCTTACATGTAACACCAAAAATGCAAGCAATAAAATAAAAATAGGTAAATTGTATTTCATAAAAATTAGAAGATCTCATAAATCAAAGGACATTATCAAGAAAGTGAAAAGACAATCTAGAGAATGGGGCAAAATATTTGCAAATTATTTATCTGATTAAGGTCTAGTGTGCAGAATGTAATAAAAAATTCTTATAATTTTTTATTCAAAAAAATTTTTGTTTTCCAAAAACAGAAAACTTAAATCTAGTTCAGAAATGAACAAAGACTTAAATAAACACGTTTCTAAAGAAGACGTACAAATGACCAACAAACACATGAAAATATGCTCAAAATCATTAAAAAATGCAAATCAAAAATTACAGTGAGATACTACTTCATATCCACTAGGCTGGCTATAATGAAAGAAAAAAAAAAAAGAGAGAAGTTTTTCTTATTCAAGAAAAACTTGTGATCTCATTCAAGTCTCACAGTTTTAAAAAGTGCTATGAGTCCAGAACACTCCCCTGAATATCAAACTAGTGTATCCAGCTATCTACTCTACATAGCCCCTTGAGTGCATGCTAGTCTTTCAAACTTAACATCTCTAAGACTGAGTTCTTCAGCTTTCCCCAAACCTACTCTTCTTACACTCCTCCTCATCTTAACAAATGGCAACTCAATTTTTCCAGTTGTTCAGACCAAAGAAATTGAAGTCATTCTTTGTTCCTCTTTTGCTGACGCAGCAATATTATCCATTGTCAAATTCTGTCACCTGTTTTATAGCCCATTCTGAATATTTCATACAAATTGAGCTATACAATATATGATCTTTGTGTTTGGTTACTTTCACTTATAATGTTTTCAAGAATCATCCATATTGTAGCATGTTTCAGTACTTTATTGCTTTTTTATGGCTGAGTAATATTCCATTGTACTGATATAACACATTTTGTTTTTCCATTCATCAGATGATAGACATGTAGATTGTTTCTACCTTTTGGTTCATCAATAGTGCTGCTGTGAACATTGATGTGCAAGTTTTTGTTTGATTACTTAGTAGTCCCAGCTACTTGGGAGGCTAAGGCAGGAGAATCGCTAGAACCCGGGAGGCAGGGGTTGCAGTGAGCTGAGTTTGTGCGACTGCACTCCAGCCTGGGCGACAGAGTGAGACTCCGTCACAAAACAAAGAAAGAAAGAAAAAATATGTAGGCATATGTTCCTAATATCGTATTGTAACCAAGAAGTCAGAGAAATGTTTAATACAGGTGAGTAGCAATCACGGGTGCGGCCAGGCGCGGTGGCTCACGCCTGTAATTCCAGCACTTTGGGAGGCCGAGGCGGGCAGATCACGAGGTCAGGAGATCGAGACCATCCTGGCTAACATGGTGAAACCCCGTCTCTACTAAAAATACAAAAAAATTAGCCCGGCGTCGTGGCGGGCGCCTGTAGTCCCAGCTACTCTGGAGGCTGAGGCGGGAGAATGGCGTTTATCCAGGAGGCGGAGCTTGCAGCGAGCCGAGCGCCACTGCACTCCAGCCTGGGCGACAGAGCACTCCATCTCAAAATAAATAAATAACTACAAATAAAAAAATAAATCACGGGTGCAGAAGATGTCCTAGGCCTGGGGAGAAGCCTGAGGAAGTGGCCCATGCCGTCTTTTTTTCTGACACACACAGTGACACATCGTAGAGGTTCAATAATTTTGGCCAATAAATAAAGAAATAGAGTCTAGCTACCACCCTTGAACCTGAATTATATGGTATAAAAACCCAGTGGTTTTATTCTTTATTACTTACTAAGTAGATTTGCTACCATTTACTGTTTAGCAATCCTTAGAGTCAAGAATGTTGGGGTTACGTTTCATTGATATGTCTTTTGTTGCCAGTCAAGATTATTTTTTTTCTTTAGTTCAGTGATATATGGAGTTGGAGAATGGCAGCTCAACACCTTCTTTATAATTTAAATTCATTAATGTAGAAACCTCTCAGACTTATTTTCCCCTCTAGGTTAAGTAGCCTTAACTCCTCTGCAAACTCCCAGCATCCATTTTTTTTCCCCTAATTGCTTTTCTCTGGATATTCTTCAGTTCCTCCAAGTGCTTCTTTAAAAAGTGCAAAAATTCATTACTGGCAGCTTTCTGGACAATAACAATTCTATCCCTTGCTCATTGGTTGACAGAATAACATGCCCAATGTTGTGATCCTTGGGCTAAGGGATCCTAGACTTGCTTTCACCCTACTCAAGTGAGAATTTAAACACTAGCAATGTTTCCAGGCTTACTAACCTGTGCTTTCACATCTACCAAGAAGATTCTTATATGCAAGTAAAAGTTTCCATCACCACCCACTAGTCCTTACAAGAGAGGCAGTTTTCCAGTTCTTGCAAACACATCTGTAGGCTGGTGCCCCAACATCAGGTGCCCGCAGGTCAAATTCATTCAACCTAAGAAACCTGGTCAAATACGAGCACCTTTTGTCAGCATTCCATATGGTTTTTCTCCCAGAAGGAATGACCAGCCTGAAGCAGCTATGGGTAATTCTGTTAGCCAAAACAAGCTGGAAACAAAAGGGAAAAAAGTAACAGTGAAAATTCTTAAAGGAACCAAGTACAATCTCACTAATAAGCTACAAAACACTTAAATGACTAGTGTCTGTGTGTGCTTGCTAGTATTATTATACCATCAGAAAGTAAAAATGGACATACATGTTATGCATTAAACCCACAAGATAGAAAACTTGAGGACCGATTAATTTAAGTAGTAAATGAATCCAAGAAGTGTGGATCACTTGATGGAAAATAACGAAGAAAGCCAATTATTATCTCTCTTGCTGGCTTGGTGTATGATGAAGAAGAGACATATATTAAAGGGTGCTGCCAGAAAAGAATAAATTTGTATCTTAATAGAAAACTCAAGGCAAACTTGTGGGGGTTACCAAATCAAGGAACATTTCTTGAATTCCCACTGACTATGGTGTTTCTGTCACTTTGTTGATTGCTGCAGACATTTCCTAAACTCTAGAGTGCCAAACGTCAAGAAAATGTGCACAAATAAACAATATTAAGAAACGCCGGTGTGGTAGATCGTTAAAACTCCCCCCATTCCTGTATGTACATCTCTTTGCAATGTGACTTTGCTGCTTCTCTTGTAGTGGACTTTATTTCTCCCCCAACTGAATCTGGGCTTGTCCATGTACCTTGCTTTGGCCAATGGGACATTAGCAAACATAACTCAAGCAGAGCCTTGAAAAGTCTTTTTACATTGAGACTCATGCTCTCTCACTGCTGGGAACCCTGAGAGCTCCAAGTGAGAGCTTTCAGGAAGCTGAAAGCTAGCTTTCACCTGAGAGGATGAAATTCCACGTATAAAGACAGGCTGAAACATTTCAGCCATCCTGGCCAGAACCTCAGGCATTAGAGTGAGTACAAACTAGATCATCAAGTCCTTGACAAAGTTACTGCATGCCAGAACTGCCAGATCACCAACAGACGTGTAAGAAATAAAAATCTGTTTTTGTTTTAAGTCACTAAGTCAGCAGCAAAAACTAACAGACACACAATGAAATAAATGTGTAAAGTTCAACTTTAAGACATGATATGTGATGGAATCATTGGAGAAATCATACAAAGTTGAGGTTAGTATGGAAAGGCTTCAAAAAAGAGTGAGATTTTGGTGATTCTGTGTATAATATTTTGCAGAGATCTTTTTCTGCTTCATTTTTTGTCACCAAATCAGCTGCAAATCCTGATCACTTACGTTTAGGTTACTACATGCATCTTCACATGTATCTTCCATCTCTTTTTGTCTATAATTCAAATAAGTATGCTTAGAGTCATCTGAGTTATATACAGGCATACTTTGTTTTATTGCACTCCACAGATATTGCAGTTTTTACAAATTGAAGGTTTGTGGCAACCTTGCATGGAATAAATCTACCAGTGCCATTTTTTCTAACAGCATGTGCTCACTTTTTCACTTTGTTCACTTTTTTAAAGAACATTTTTAGATTAAGGTATGTATGTTGATTTTTTGGTCATAGTGCTATTGCCCTCTTAATAGACTACAGTATGGGCATAACTTTTGTATGCACTGGGAAACCAAAAAAATTTGTGTGACTCACATTATTGCAGTACTTGCTTTATTGTTGTGGTCTGGAACTGAACTCACACTATCTTGGAGGTATGCCTGTTGTATTAGTCCATTCTCACACTGCTACAAAAACATACCTGAGACTGGGTAATTTATAAAGAAAGAGGTTTAATTGACTCAAAATTTCTAATGGCTGGGTGACCTCAGGAAACTTACGATGATGGCAGAAGGTGGAGGGGAAACAAGGCATGTCTTACATGGTGGCAGGAGAGAGCGGGGCTGGGATAAGGAAGTGTCATACCTTTAAACCATCAGATCTCATGAGAACTCACTTGCTGTCATGAGAACAGCATGAGGGAAATTGCCCCCATGATTCAATCACCTCCCACCAGGTCTTTCCCTCAACACCTCGGGATTACTTGGTTCCATGTGACTTCTGAGTCTAGGCCATTGAAGGATAGAGCTTCTGCCTGATTCTGTCTCTCAGATCGTATCCTACATTCTAGAGGAGTCCAGCAAACATCTTGTGAGGACAATTAAGCAGTCTTATGGAGAGACTCACATAGCAAGTAATCACATCCTCCCATCGTCAATCAGCATCAACTTTTTGGTCATGGGAATGAGCCACTTTGGAAGAAGATTGTCCAGCCCAAGTCCAAAAACTATAGCCCCAGTCAGCATTTTGAATTCAGCATCATTAGAGTCTCTAAGGCAGAACCACTCAACTCAGCTGCTCCTGAATTCCTAACCCAGAGAAATTCCGTGAGATTCAAAATATTTATTACTGTTTTAAGCTACCAAGTTTTAGGGGAATTTGTTTCACAGCACTGGATAACTATTACACACAAAAGAAAAAGGCCAAAATTTGCATAGTACTTTTAAAAATAAAAATTATAAATCAGTCAGTCTGATTTTGGGCCAACAGCTAGATCAGAGACATTAGTTATATTTACTTATTTCGGAACCAAATGTGAAACCACACACATTGTTAAGCTTAGTCTTTGGGTGCCTTAGCTCTTTTCTTTGTAAATTTTAGTTAATGAATTAGCCAATATCCAAGTCATTTTAAAAAACTTTGGATTCGTGGTAGTAAACTCCCTCTTGTTTTATCTTCAATGTAATTAGTGTAATTTTATGCCTTAACATTCTTATGATCTACCTTCCTTTCTGTATTTCAGTCGTGTCTATATTCATACCCTTGTCTAATATTCTATGGAATATTTAGGAACTTAAGCCTCCAATCCGTCAGTAAAGTAACGCTTCTAAAAGGTACTATTTACAGTATATCATCTAAATGCTTTCGCTTGCTGCAAAGTGACCAGGCCCTAAATATCTCTACAATAGTATATTTTGTCCATATCCCACTTCTTATGGTCTAACTGATTACAGTGCTCCAATCAAGCTAGCTGTTTCATACTTCTAGTTGGCCTCTGCTTGGAATGCTGTTTACCTCTTGTTCATCATTCTTGAGTACTTGTGGGCAGAGAATCATTCGTATTCCTTAATTGCTAAATGTAGGTTTGTTCCTGAAGGGAATTCATAATCTGGAAGGGGGATTAATTAACTGATCCCAAACAGAAAATTACAAAGTGTAACCCTCACAAACAAAACTTCCATAATAAAGACTCTTGTACTTGTGTAATTAAATCTTCAGCAAAATTGCCATCAAATATCAGTAGAAATAAGAATCATTTGAAGAGTTTGGTGATATTCATGTACCTGAACTCTATTATTTGAGATTCTAACTTCACTGGTCTGTGGGCCAAATAATTGGCATTTTTTATTTCACAAGTTCCACGAAAGCATTAAAGATCTCATAAAAGGTCAACTTTTATTGTTTAGGGGAGGCAATAAATGACGAGTAAGCTTGTAAGCCAAACTCAATGTATTTAGTATCCAAAGTGAATCTTTTCTTAGTAGCAAAAACTGAACAATAAAAAGTTGGGGCCGGGTGTGGTGGGTCACATCTGTAATCCCAGCACTTTCGCAGGCCTAGGCGGGTGGATCATTTGAGGTCAGGAGTTCGAGACCAGCCTGGCCAACATGGTAAAATGCTGTCTCTACTAAACTACCAAAAATTAGCTGGATGTGGTGACACGTGCCTATATTCCCAGCTACTTGGGAGGCTGAGGCAGGAGAATTGCTTGGATTGGGGAGGTGAAGGTTGCAGTGAGCCAAGATTACGCCACTGCACTCCAGCATGGGCAACAGACAGAGACTCCATCTCAAAAAAGAAAAAAAAAAAAGAAAATTGGAGTGGCTATACAAATGTCAGACAAAATACACTTTAAAATTAAAAATGTGACTAATGATAAAAAGGGGCGTTTAATAATGATTAAATGGTCAATCTATCAGGAAGAGAGAACAATTATAACATGTATGCATGTGACAACAGGAAACTAAAATACAAAAATATAAGCAAAAAAAGAAAATGTTAAAAATTTTTGTGCATCAAAAGACACTATCATGAAAGTGAAAAGACAACCAATTTAGTGAGAAAAAAAGTTGGCAAATCATATGTCTGATAAGAGACTTTTATCTAGAATATATAAAGAACTTTTGCAACTCAATAATGAAAATACAACAGCCCAATTGCAAGTGTGCAAAGGATTTAGATAGACGTTTCTCCAAAAAAGATGTGCAAATGGCCAATATGCACAATATGCAATGATACACGTAACATCATTACTCATCAGAGACTAATAAATTAAATTATTATTAATATTATTACTGACATATTAAATAATTAAGGCATTATACATGAAATCAAAACCCCAATGAAATAGCACTTCATATTCACTAGAATGGCTATAATCAAAATGTCTGCTAATAACAAATGTTGGCAAGGATGTTGAAAAATAACCGTCATATGCTCCTGGTGGAAATGTAAAATGATGCAGTCACTTTAGGAAACAGGCTGGGAGTTTTTCAAAAAGTTAAACAGAGTTGTCATATTACCCAATAATTCCACTCCTAGGTATATATCAAAGCAAAATGAAAGCATATGTTCATGCAAAAAATTGTACATGAATATTCATAGCAGCATGATTCATAATAGCCTAAAGGGAGAAACAACCCAAATGTACATCATCTGATGATGAAAAAACAAAATGTGTTATATCAATACAATGGAATATTACTGGGCCATGAAAAAGAATGAAGTAGTAATACATGCTACCATGTGAATAATTCTTGAAAACGTTATACTAATTTGAAGAAACCAGACACAAAAGACCTCATATTATATGACTCCATTTACACAAAATGTCCAGAAGAGGCAAATATATGAATATAGAAAGTAGATTAGTGGTTGCTTAGGGCTGGGGTGGGGGCTTGGTGGTAGATAGGAAGATTGAAAGGTGATAGCTAAAAGCATCTTTTCAAGAGTTTCTTTTTGAGGTGACAAAAATGTTCTAAAATTGATTGTATGCTAATCTGTGTGAATATATTAAAAACCATTGAATTATATACTTTATGTGTGTAAATTGCATGGTATATGAACTTTAACTCAATGCAACTGTTACCAAAAATTTGACTAATATTGATAACATGCTTTCAGACTCTTAAAGGGTATTGTGTAGTTACAAAGATTTTTATCAGCGTTAATTTTCATATTTGTATTTTATGTTAGATTCATGTTAGAGTATACATACTTTCCAACTTCAAGAAAAAGTTTCCCAAAGAAAGTTTTGTTAGATATGTAAGAACAGAGTTGGGCTAAGCAGGGAAGGCTGTAGGTAGGAGGTTTTGTTCAAACGCAACCCAGATTGGCTGTTTACATATAAGCAAAGACATCATAAAGTCACAAGGCAATAGTAATCAAAATCACTAGCTAAAAAAATCAAATTTTAACAAATTTGAGGTTTTTTTCCCTTCAAAATAAAACATAAAGCAATTTCTAAACTTTCTGGATAAAATCTCAAAATACAAATAATGATGTTGTTTTATAAAACGTGTTAAAGCACACATATCAATGCATCAACTCTACCCACCACCAAACCTTCCCGTCCCCAGGACACTTAACTGAAAACTTCTGCCAGGTCTTTTTGGCTTTTTTTTTTCCTTTTCCTTTGACTTCTATGTTAATCTATCATTAAGGATTATTAAATGTTCTTTAATAAGTATTAAAAGACTTCTAAAAATGTGGCTTCTTAGATTCTTCTCTTCTCATTAAAAGTGTATCATTTAAAAAATCTTAATATATTTTTTCACCTTGATTGAGGTATAATTGACAAATAGAAAATTTATGTATTTAAGGTATACAACTTGATGTTTTGATATACGTATACATTGTGAAATGAACACCACAATCAGCTATCATATTTTTAAACTCCACACATAGAACTCTTTTATGTTGACAGACAGTTTCACTTGGTACATTATTGCCCAAGTATGATCAGTTTTTTTACTACTTGAGGCCTGGCAGGACTAAGGATTCCTTAAATTGGTACAAAATCTGGAGAAGAGGTGGACATGGCTAGAAAGACAAGCAGACATGACGTGGGGAGCCCTTGGGAGAAAGAGGAAGGGAAAGAACATGAATGAGAGAGGGATAAGTGTGTGATGGAGTGAGGCAACTACTATGTTGGTGATTTTCTTTTCCTTGCTACAGACCATTAGTGCCGATGGCAACCTCTCCCGTCACTCTCTTCTTATATACTTCTCCTCTCTTAGGCTGCACTTGGGATTTCTGATCAGGAGAATCCTCGGGATGTTCCTGAGGGCCAGAATACCCAAATGCCTAAAGAGAATGGTGAAATACACATCCAAGATCAGGTGCTTAAAATCTGCAACCAAATGCCCTAGGAAGACAGGAAGAACTGCAGCATCCAATTCCCAGACAGCCATTCTGGGGCTTAAGAGAGAGTCTGGAAGCAGATTTTTGCCCAAGTCATGGCTTTACAACATACTAGTTGTGTGATCTCAGAAAAATCACTTCACTCTTCTGAAAGCAATTTGCTCTAACTGTAAAGCTGCGTTAATAGTAAGATTCACATAATATTATTGTTGTGAGAATTAAACAAGATGTTATATGTAAAGCACCATTAAAAGTGCCTGATACATAGTTAATAGTCAATAAATGATAGCCATTATTATTAATGTGTTCAGACATCACATAGCCAGGGCAGTGGAAATAAGGCCCCAAATCTTATTTTTCCATTCAGACAACCAACAAATGCTGAAAACTGTTTGGTCATCTGAGCATCCTGGCTATATAGCCATCTAGAATATTCACTGAAAGTATTTTAAATTCCATAAAGACACTTGAAAGACTTGATAAACACCCATCTTAATATTTTTTCAAATGAAATTTTATATAGCTGTGAATGAATAAGAAACACTTTCCCACTACTTTTTGTATAGTTCCAAATTATTTAACATATTCAGAAGAAGAACAATTCTGGGATCGCTTTAGATGGTTTCTTGACACAAAATTTATTGAGCAATGCCACACCATTTGTTTAGGAATTAATTCTCAGGATTCAACTATTCAGAGAAGAAAGACAAGTATCTTTTACACTTTCTTCTCCCATACACCCCCAGTATTTGACGTTTCTTGGTACTTACTAGCAGTGAATTTAAAAAAGTAAATAATCCTATTGACATAGACTCATATCCCCAAATAAGGGACATTTTGGTTAATAGTATCAACCAATCCTAAGTAGTTCCATTCTTTTCATTGAGGAATTTATTTTCTGGTATACATTACTAGAATTTGTATTTTGTATGCGGGCAAGGGTAACTGGTTTTAGTTTCTGTCAATGATATAAGAAGTTAAAAAGGTAATTTTTTTAAGTGAATTGATTTAAAGAACAAAATAAGAAAATAAGACAGGTAGTATGTGAATATGACATGTCAGAACCCAGGCATAGATTTATATCTTTAGTTTTTAGCATCTATTATGTGCATAATAAGTGCTTTCTGAGGGTACGAATGAATGAAATTCGACTTTGCTTCTCTGTGCATCCCTGCCATGTTCTCAAGTTCTTATGAAAATTGCTGTCACTGCCGGGCGCGGTGGCTCACGCCTGTAATCCCAGCACTTTGGGAGGCCGAGGCAGGCGGATCACGAGGTCAGGAGATCGAGACCATCCTGGCTAACACGGTGAAACCCCGTTTCTATTAAAAATACAAAAAATTAGCTGGGCGTGGTGGCGGGTGGCTGTAGTCCCAGCTACGCGGGAGGCTGAGGCGGGAGAATGGCGTGAACCTGGGAGGCGGAGCTTGCAGTGAGCCGAGATCGTGCCACAGCACTCCAGCCCGGGCGACAGAGACAGACTCCACCTCAAAAAATAAAATAAAATAAAAATAAATAAATAAATAAATAAATAAATTGCTGTCACTAAATTTGCTATTTTTTGTGTGTATTTATGTCTTGGGTTTGCACCTATCTGCCTTTGAGTCTTTCCTTATTTCTTTTTTATGATTTTAAGCATTCTTGAACAATTTGAGGTCCAGGATAGCTCTGTATTGATCTTTGTCTTTGCTTTTTAGATCTTCCTTTCTCTACCTGTTGAAAGCTCCAATCTCCAATTTCCGGGGCCTTTCCTGTTATATGCTTTTTGTATCCTCCAGGACATAGCACAAGGCCTGACATTTAAGTGCTAAATACAAGTTTATCTGGTAAAACTATCTGAGTTGCTTGCATATTTAGATTGGTCAGTTCTCAATCCTCATTTCTCTTCATCTTCTTATCACTTGCCACTCCTTTCTTACTATTCCTTTCTTGAAACACAGTTTCAACTCAACTCTTCTTTCAGAATACCATACTCTACTGTTTTTTCTCGCACCATATTTGCTAATCCTTCTCAGTCTTTTTTGTTGATTCTCCTCTTCTTTTCAAACTGTTTGTGTTGATATGTCCTAGGATTCAGTGTTTGGACTTATTTCTTATTTATTCTCATAGTTTTATCAATTAAATTATTTCCATTGTTAAGGCCAAAAACCTTGGGGTCATTTTTGAGTCATCTTTTTCTCTCACATTATACATCTAATCCATGAGCAAAATTTGTGGATGCTATTCTGAAATATGTTCAGAATTTGATTACTTCTCTCCACTACACTTCTATCATCTGGATACAAGCAACGATTATATTATGCCTAGTTTATTGCATTAACCACTTAAATTACATCTTTACTTTTATCTTTATCTCTGCATAGTTTGTTTTCAAAAGAATGATAAAAAAATAGTCATATCGCATGGCACATGTATACATATGTAACTTACCTGCACATTGCGCACATGTACCATAAAACCTAAAGTATAATAATAATAATAATAATAATAATAAAAGAAAAAAATAAATAAATAAAAAAATAAAATATAAAAAAAAAAAGTCATATCATGTCAGGCTTCTTTTGCTCACATGCTTACTATCAATTTTAATTGTTCTCCATTTCTCTTATATTTATTTCTAACAACTTTATTGATATATAACAAACTGTACATACTTAAAGTATGCAATTTGATAAGTTTTGACACATATATACACCCATGGAACAATCACTGCAATCAATGTAATGAAGACAAGCATAACCCCAAAGGTTTCCTCCTGCCCCTTGCACTCCATTCCCCATGTTCTTCCTTCATCCATCTGCATTTCCCAGGCAACCACTCATCTGCTTTCTATGACTATAGGTTGTTTGGATTTTCTAGAATTTTATATAAAAGGAGCAATAGAATATGCACTCTTTCTCATTTATTTATTTGTTTTGGGTCTTACTTCTTTCTCCAGCATACTTATTTTGAAAGTCATCCATGTTGTTGTATGCATCAGTTGTCCATTTCTTTTTACTGCTGAGTACTGTTCCATTAAATGAATGTACCAGTTTTTGTTTTTCCATTCTCCTGTTGATGGACATTTGAGTTGTTTCCAGGTTTGGGTAATGATAAATAAAGCTGCTATGAACATTCATGTGCAAGTCTATCTATGACTACAGGCTTTCATATCTTTTAAGTAATTACCCAGGGATAGAATGGCTAGCTCATAAGGTAGTTGAATATTTTACTTTTTATAAAACTGACAAACTGTTTTCCAAAGTGTTTCTATCACTTTGCATACCTACCAGCAGCATTTAAGAGTTTCATTTTCTCCATATTCTCACCCACATTTTGTATGGCTGATTATTTAATCTTAGTTGTCCTAATATATCTGAGGTGATATATTATTGTAGTTTTAATCCATTCATATTTAAATTATTAATAATTTCTTAAATTACTAATGATGTCAAATATAATTTTATCTGCTTATTGGTCATCCCTGTATCCTCTTTGCTGAAGTATTGTTAACATCTTTTGCTCATTTTCTCATTGGGTTGTTTGCTTATTGTTGAGTTTTGAGGGTTTTATTTTTTTTCTTTTTACTTTTTTTTTTAAATTACACTTTAAGTTCTAGGGTACATGAGCACAATGTGCAGGTTTGTTACATATGTATACATGCACCATGTTGGTGTGCTGCACCCATTAACTCGTCATTTACATTAGGTATCTCTCCTAATGCTATCCCTCCCTCCTCCTCCCACCCCATGACAGGCCCCGGTGTGTGGTGTTCACCTTCCTGTGTCCAAGTGTTCTCATTTTTCAATTCCCACCTATGAGTGAGAACATGTAGTGTTTGGTTTTTTGTTCTTGCGATAGTTTGCTGAGAATAATGGTTTCCAGCTTCATCCATGTCCCTACAAAGGACATGAACTCATCCTTTTTTATGGCTGCATAGTATTCCATGGTGTATATGTGCCACATTTTCTTAATCCAGTCTATCATTGATGGACATTTGGGTTGGTTCCAAGTCTTTGCTATTGTGAATAGTGCCACAATAAACATACGTGTGCATGTGTCTTTATAGCAGCATGATTTATAATCCTGTAATGGGATGGCTGGGTCAAATGGTATTTCCAGTTCTAGATCCCCGAGGAATCACCACACTGTCTTCCACAATGGTTGAACTAGTTTACAGTCCCACCAACAGTGTAGAAGTGTTCCTATTTCTCCACATCCTCTCCAGCACCTGTTGTTTCCTGACTTTTTAATGATTGCCATTTGAACTGGTGTGAGATGGTATCTCATTGTGGTTTTGATTTGCGTTTCTCTGACGGCCAGTGATGATGAGCATTTTTTCATGCGTCTTTTGGCTGCATAAATGTCTTCTTTTGAGAAGTGTCTGTTCCTATCCTTTGCCCACTTTTTGATGGGGTTGTTTTTTTCTTGTAAATTTGTTTGAGTTCTTCATAGATTCTGGCTATTAGCCTTTTGTCAGATGAGTAGATTGCAAAAATTTTCTCCCATTCTGTAGGTTGCCTGTTCACTCTGATGGTAGTTTCTTTTGCTGTGCAGAAGCTCTTTAGTTTAATGAGATCCCATTTGTCAATTTTGGCTTTTGTTGCCATTGCTTTTGGTGTTTTAGACATGAAGTCCTTGCCCATGCCTATGTCCTGAATGGTATTGCCTAGGTTTTCTTCTAGGGTTTTTATAGTTTTAGGTCTAACATTTAAGTCTTTAATCCATCTTGAGTTCTGAGGGTTTTAAACAAGTAATATTAAATACAAGTAATTTATCAGGTACAGTATTTGCAAATGTTTTCTGCCATTTTGTGGCTTGTATTTTCATTATTTTAACAACATCTTTTGAAAAGCAGAAGTATTAAATTTGGATAAAATAAAATTTATGAAGTTAGCAATTTTACTTTAGGTATTATATCTATGAAATATTTGTCTAACCTAATCACAAAATTTTCTCTTACACTTTCTTCCAGAATTTTACAGTATTAAGAGATATTTTGGTCTATGCTTCTTTATTAGTTAAATCTTTTAATAGATTATTTTTTGGAGAAGATTTAGGTTCAAAGCAAAATTGAAGGGAAGATACAGAAACTACCCATATGCCGTCTGCTTTTATACATGCACAGCCTCGTCGACTGTCAACCACTTGCACCAGAGTGGGACATTTGTTACAATTGATAAGCCTACATTGATAGGTTATTATTAATGGAACCATAGTTTACATTAGGGTTTACACTTGATGTTGTACATTCTATGGATTTGGACAAATTTATGATAATATATATTCACAAGTATTTTATCCTACAGAGTAGTTTCACTGCTCCAAAAATGCTCTCTGCTCTCCCTATCTTTCCCTCCCCTCTATCCCCTCACAACCAATGATACTGTCTCTATAGTTTTGGCTTTTCCAGAATGTTATAGAGTTGGAATCATATAGCTTGTAATCTTTCAGATTGACCTTCTTCACTTAGTAACATGCATTTAAGTTTCCTCCATGTCTTTTAATGGCTTAATAGCTAATTTATTTTTAACTCTGAATAATATTCCATTACCTGGATGTATCATAGTTTATTTATCCACTCACCTACCAAAAGGCATCTTGGTTGCTTTTAAGTTTTGGCACTTATGAATAAAGCTGCTATAAACATCTATGTTTAGGTTTTTGTGTGGAAGTACATTTTTGACTCTTTTAGGTAAATACCAAGGAGCAGAATTCTTGGATCATATGATATGAAAGAATATGTTTTGTTTTGTGACAAACTACCAGATGATATTCCAAAGAAGCTATGCAATTTCACATTCCCACCAGCAATGTTTGAGAGTGTTTGTTGCTTCAAATCCTTGCCAGTATTTGGTATTGACAGTGTTTGGGATTTTGGTCATTCTAATAGCTGTATAGTGGTATCTCAGTTTTTAAATTTTATTTTTAAATTTATAATTGACACATAATAATTGTATAAGGTAGGTGCAAAAGTAATTGCAGTTTTTACCGTTACTGTCAATGGCAAAAACTGCAATTATTTTTGCACCAACCTAATACATATTTATGGGGTACAATGTGATGTTTTGACACATGTATCTGTAGTGTAATAATCAAATTGGGGTAATTATAATTTCTATTATTTTAAACATTTATCATTTTTTTCTCTCAACATTATATATTCTTTATTCATACATTCATTGAAAAAATATGTGCTGAGTACAGGCAGGTTCATAAATGCATAGAATTTTATGCATAAATGCAAACATCAATAATTTAATTTAATTTAAAGTTCTGGGATACATTTCTTAGTGATAAAAACATTAAAAATCTCTTCTGGCTATCTTTAAATATACATGATATTATTATTTGCTATAGTCACCTTACTGTGTAATAGAACACTAAAATTTATACTTCCTGTCTAACTGTAATTTTGTACCCATTAATTTGCCCTTTCCTGATGACATATGATGGGGAGCATCTTTTCATTTTCTTACTTATCATCTGTATATTTTGATGAGTTATCTATTCATGTCTTCTGCCCATTTTAAAATCAGATGTTTATTTTCTTATAGTTGAGTTTTACGAGCTCTTTGTATATTTTGGCTAACAATCCTTAACCAGATATGTCTTTCGCAAATATTTCTTTCACAGTTAGTGGCTTGTCTTTTTTATTCTCTTGATAATGTCTTTTGCACAGCAACATGTTTAGTTTTAATGGGGTCCAGCTAGTTTATCAATTCTTTCTTTCATGAATTGTGCCTTCATGTTGTATCTAAAAAGTCATTGTCAAATTCAAGATCATTTAGATATCTCCCATGGGAATCTTATAGTTTTGCATTTTACATTTAGTCATTTTACATCCATTTTGAGTTAATTTTTGTTGAGGGTATAAGGTCTGTGTCTAGATTCATCTTTTTGCATCTGGATATCTAGTTGTTCCAGCATCATTCATTGAAAGGATTATCTTTTCTTCATTATATTGCCTTTGCTCCTTTATTAAAGATCAATTGATCAAATTTATGTGGGTCTACTTATGTGGGCTCTCTATCTCTTTCATTGATTGATTTGTCTGTTCTTTTGCCAATACCATGCTATGTCAATTACTGCAACTTTACAGTGAGTCTTGAAGTCAGGTAGGGAATGTCCTCTGACTTTGCTCTTCTTCAATATTGAATTGGCTACTCTGGGTCTTTTGCTTTTCCATATGAACTTTAGAATCACAATTGGTGGAATCACAATATCCACAAAATAACTTTCTGGATTTTTTTTTTTTGACAGGGTCTCACTCTGTCACCCAGGCTGGAGTGCAGTGGTGTGATCATGGCTCACTTCAGCTTCGACCTCCTGGGCTCAAGAGATCCTCCCATCTCAGCTTCCCGAGTAGTTGGGAACACAGGCATGCACCACCACACTTGGCTAATTTTTAAATTTTTGTAGAGACGGGGTATTTCCATGCTGCCCAGGCTGATCTTGAATCCCTGAGCTCCAGTCATCCTCTTGCCTCAGCCTCCCAAAGTGCTGGGATTACAAGCATGAGCCACTGCACCCAGCCTTGCTGTAGTTTTGATTGGGATTGTGTTGAATCTGAAGATCAAGCTGGGAAGAACTAACACCTTGACCATATGGAGTCTTCCTAACCATGAATATGAAATCCCTCTCCATTTATTTAGTTAAAAAAACTCTCATCAGAGTTTTATACTTTTCCTCATGTAGATCTTGTATATATTTTGCCGGATTTATACCTAAGTATTTCATTTTTAGAGGGTACTAATGTAATTATTATTGTGTTTTTAATTTCAAATTACACTAGTTCACTGCTGGTGTATAAGAAAGCAATTGACTTTTGTGTATTAACCTTGTATCCTGCAAACTTGCCATAATAGCTTATTAGCAACTGGAGTTTTTGTGTGTGTGCCAATTCTTTCAGATTTTCTACGAAGACGATCATCAGTCATTTCATGTGTAAACAAAGAAACTTTAATTTTTTCTCTCTAATATTTATACCTTTTATTTTCTTCACCTGTAGCATTAACTAGGACTTTCACTATGATGTTGAAAAGTGATGGTGAGAAGGAACATCCTTGCTTTATTCCTGATCTTAGTGGGAAACTTTGAATTTCCCACCACTCAGTATATTAGCTGTTTGTTTTTGTAGAAATTCCTTATCAAGTTGAGGGCTTTTCTCTCTATTCCCAGTTTAATGAGAATTTTTATCATGAGTGAGTGTTGGATTTTGTCAAATGTTCTTTTGTATTTATTGATGTGATCATGTGATTTTTCTTTTTTAACCTGTTACTGTGCTGAATTATATTAATTGATTTTGGATGTCAAAGTAGCCTGCATACCTGGGATAAATCCTATTTGGTCGTGGTACATAACTCCTTAAATACATCATTAAATTCTATTTTCTAATCTTTAGTTGAGGATATTTACATCCATGTTGATGAGAAATTTTGGTCTGTAGCTTTCTTTTCTTGTGATGCTTTTGTCTGGTGTGGGTATTAGGATAATGCTGGCTTCATAGAATGAGTTAGGAAGTATTGCCTCTTCTTCTGGAAGAGATTGTAGAGGATTAGTATATTTTCTTCCTTAAATGTGTCATGGAATTCGTTAATGAACCCACAAGGGCCTCATTCTGTTTTTTTGGGGGAAGGTTACTAATTATTAATTCAATTTCTTAATATAATCCTATTCAGACGGTCTATTTTGAGCTAATTTTTATACATGGTGCGAGGTATGGATTAAAGTTCTTTTTTGCATATGAATATTTAACTCTTCCAGCTCCATCTATTGGAGACACAATTCTCTCTTTACTAAATTGCGTTCTCATTTTTGTCAAAAACCAGTTGACGTTATATGTACACATAGATCTATTTCTAGACTTTTTATTATATTTCACTGATTTATTTGTCTATCTTGATGCCATATCCACACTTTATTATATATGTATTATATTCTAATTGAACATATTATATACTTTTCTTATTTATTTTGTTTGTTGTCTGTCTTTCTTACACCCTAAAATGCAAACTCTACCTGGGGAGAGATTTCTGTCACCTTTTTTGCTGCTGTTCATTTATTGCCCAGAATACTGCCTATCACATTGTGGTCACTTAACACATTTGGTTAAATAAATGAATGATGGACAGAAATAGAGAATTCAAGTGAAGATATGTTTAGCTTCTGTCAAATTGAAGTGACAACAGAGCCTCTAGCGAGAGCTAGCTTTTGAAAATCTGAAAATGTAGAGAGGTCTGATTAGAGATGGAGCTTTGGTACATATTGGCACAGAAGAGAAAATTCTTGGGACCTTTTCATTGTTTCGAATAACTTAAAGGCAACAGTAGGGACACCCGTATTCTTAGTGTCCATCTCTAGGAAACCAGTCACTGGTTTCTGCCTGGTATGAAGAGTCTTAGAAGCAGGATTTTCCTCTTTAAGGTATTTGGTATATAAGACTATGCATGCTTCTGGTCTCTGCTACTTGTTTGGGTTTGAAGCCCACCCTACCATCTTGACATTTGTCAGAGGCATGATCCTTTCCTTTTTATTTTAGTCAGCCTGGTCTTCCAATTGATCTTTGACTGCTGACTCCTGTACTTGTCTTGGTTCCACACTGTCTCCTTGGCCTGACTCTGTGTTTAATTATTGACCTTTTTGTGACTCTTAGGAACCGAGGCCTGAACTCTAGATTGACCACTGTCCATAGTTCAGTCAGAATATGGAACCCTTTACAGTTAAATGAATTATCGAAGGAAGAAGGATATATATTAATATAAGTACAGGTCCCTGGGTGGAATCTTGTGGAATGCTGAAAGTAGAGGAAGGAACAAAGAGAATATAAAGAGAGTAAAATATACATATAAGGTGAAAGTGTATACAGGAGAGTTAATATTTTAATGAAGAAGAGATTAACCAACTGAATGAAATTTTACTGAAATATCATGGAGAATGAAGAATTAGTCAAGTCCATTGGATTGCACAAACAGGAAGCCATTGGTGACCTTTAATTACATCCTGGAATTTACTTGCTAGATAATTTTGGTACTGGTTTCAATGCACTTGAAAATGAACATATGTTTCCGTATGTGTAAATGTAAGCTTTTCAAAGAGATGGTTTGGCTTATTTTTTACTGGAGGTAAGAAATAGTGTTGTGTGTGTGTGTGTGTGTGTGTGTAGGTGTGTAGGGAGGAGAAGAACTTCAGATTTCTAGTCTTTTTCTTTGTCTTCTTTTTTCCTCTTCTTCCCCCTTTTAACACATCTAAATGGCACAGAAGTAGGAGGACATGGTCTGGTTTGAGGGGATAAGCTCTGGGTCAGACAAGTATCTTTATGTTTCCTGTAAAGAAAAAAATAGCTCTTTGTTCACCGATCTCAAACTCTGATTTATTCTCTTAAAGGCTAGCAGCATTTGGGGATCTGCTGTGTTCTACTGCATTCGACGATCCTGCTCATATGGTTTACATGACGGAACGGTCTCACACAGTTCTTTCAAAAGTTCAAATCTGGGCTTAAGAAGCTGAAACTGGCAGTGAGATGTGATTAAGCATATTGGAAGGACAAAGATAGTCTTGTGTTTCCACAACAGCCCGGGCTTAAAAGAGCTTATTTCAGCAAGAAATACGTGTATTTAAGATATATGTACATATGCAATATACATAGACTACGTATATAATTTATTGCTCTCATTTTAATAAAAATATTACTTCTTGCTAATGTAAAAAGATAACTTATTTAAAACCAAAAGTATTTGGGCAAGCACATCTCAGTTTTTGGAATTAAAAATGTTTTTGGTCAAAATGTTAGTGGCTCAGCTTATAGGTTGCTTTGTGGTGTACACACGCATATACATTTAAGATGTAGGCTAGAAGAAAAAGTACTAGTTTTTGGGATCCTGCTTGATTGCATGCCACAATTCAAGGTAAGCAGGTGGCTTAGGGAGATATAAAAGGCTTGCTAAACAAAGAATTTTATTTCCTGGATGGTGCCTGCAGGGGAGAAATTATGAAAGGAAAGCAGAAACCTGACAGTTAAAGAGAGTCCAGAATTTCGAAATGAAGTGTTTTTATTGATTTTAAAGGTATGCAAATTAATTATAATTTACAAACAAACATAAGCTTTTGAAAATGATAGATTATTTTAAGCAATAATAACAGGTGAAAAAATAGTTCATTATCCTCCATATGAAATCATAACTATAGCTCAGTAGAATGGTATGACTATTTTATCATAGATGACAGATTTTGTAAGAAACCAAACAAGTATACAATTTGAAAGAAAGAGTGGTATATTGCTTAGTTATCCATTCTTTTGCATAAGCTATTAATAAATAGATCAAATGAAAAAAATCTTTAGGAGATTTTATCATGCCAAATTTTCAGGTGTTTTGTTGCACCGATTCTAGCTTTAAATTATTTTTAAATAGTAAAGGCCATCCACCTCGAGCTAAAGAAAATCTTCATTTTAGTAGACATAGTAAATAAACACTGGGCACTTCTTGCATTTCTGAAATTAATAGTTATTTGGAGCCCCAAATGTGCACATTTGTTTTCTTATTTTCATAGGTGATTTCAGTAAGCAAAAATCCTTGTTAATCCTACATTCACATAGATAGAAGGTTAAAGTTGGTCAGTGAGCCAAGAAATACCATATCAGGGTTTCTTTCCCCTCCAATTGAAAAAGGTATAAATTGTGGAATTAGTGTATTGATTGAAGGCTACAACTTCAAGAAATCAGTTTTTCTGGCTTGACAAGATTATTTTATCCTACTTTTCTTTTATTATTATGTGTAGTATTTGAGTCATCCTTCAGGCAGATGAAGTGACAGCTTGATTTAACTCAATAAAATCCACCAGTTAGGTAACCTACTGAGCCGAACAAAAGATGAAAACGATGGCAAGGGGCAGGTGCCCTGTTAGTTTAAGCAAGCAGAGGAGTCTGGAACAGAAGAAAATATTAACAGAAATTATTCTCTAATCAATGCATTTCTATGGGAACTTGAAAGAAATTTGTAAAACCTTCTTGCTAGGCAATTGAGCAGATAATGCCTTTTCTTTAAATACAAAACAAAATAAACAAATCTTTAAAACTAGACTACATGCATGAAAAACAATACCTTCATAATGGCTGTGCTTTTGTGTAATTGCAGCAAGTAAAATAATCTTTAATTTCGTAGTATATCTGAGACGAAAATGCTGCACGATGGATTTGTAATAGCTTGGAAGTTAAAACTGTAATTTGTGTATCTTTCATTGAACCTAACATTTGCTTTCTTACGTCGTATCCAATTGATGCCTTACATGATTTCTTCAAATTAGAATATTTTAACACTTACAAATAATATCAATTTGAATTTTCCTGAGAAACCCAAATACATAAGCCATAGTAGATGTTTTGTTTGCAGAACTAGGAAAAGAGTCTTATAATTTAAAACGCTCACTTAAAGCGATTGAAGTTTCTTAGGATGTGCATTGCTCTTTGGTTACATATAAAGCTTTCGTTACTGACAATGAGAGCAGCTCCATAGGCAATTGGGAACAATTTGTATGAGCAGAAGTTTGATGTTAAATTAACAGTTTCATTAATACTCACTTTTCGAGCTTTAGAGGCCACACTATATTTCACATTACCTTAGTGTGCTGACATAAATACAGAAATCTTGGAAAAGTGTGCATGAGGTTTGTGGTGGGTGGGGTTTGAGGTTTGTGGTGTGGTTAGGGAGTGGAAGATAGGGAGTAGTTTAATTATTTTATGGAAATTTGGGAATTCCTTTTAAGGCAGCACTCTCAGGTTTCAAATGGGTCTGATCTGGTCTTTGCAGGAGATATATGTTATGTAACCCAAATATGTGAGAACCAATCCTTTAAATGCCTCCTAAAGTTTATTTTAATAAACAATACTGGTATCAAATAACTTTCAGAAATTTTTTGTGTAAAGTTAGCATAAATCTCTCATAGGATGGTAAATAAATTTTTCCTTGCATACTAATTTTAACCAGTTGGTAGCGTTTTCCCGACATTGTGAGAGGAGGATGATTCGGAGTTTCTATCCAGGCACAGCAGGAACAAATGAGATTTTAGCCATAACTGCCTCAAGTCCAGGTGGGGGAATTCATGGCCCACGGGCTGCTATTTTTTAACTACTTGTTTTTTTCAAAAGGATGTAAGTCATCTTTATTTGTTTAAATTTGTATTGTACAATTCTTATCTTTGCTCTTCTCTGACTTTTCCCTTTGACACACATTCGTCTCAGCAGAACTTTCCACAGTTAAGGGGAATTTCTGCTGGGAAAGGGAGGTAGTATTGAGGGGGTGTGACTTCTTGGGTTGGCAGCAGCCGTATTGTCTCCACTGACATAACAATTGTGTTGGCAACTTAACATCACTGAGAAGGAAAGCTAGGCTGGTGGTGCTCTGGGGCAGGTACCCCATTCACTGGAGGACCCGGCATTACAGGGATGAATTATTTCCAAATACTTCTCATTTCCTTTTTGACCCAACGAACTGGAAGTACCTTGAAAAGCTGTAGTTAACATAAAGGAAATTAAAATCTCATGCCTATGGGTATAAGATTTTTATACCCTTAAATCAAGGAGAGAGAGAGAGGGAAAAAAGGAAATATTTTTCAAATAATCCATGCAGGATTTCCCTCTTATAGCCAAAACAAATAGCACGTGTTTTATAAGCAATCACCTGCATATGCATGTAGTGACGTTATCTCACATATAATTTAGAAGGCAACATTAGATGTCCAAAACAGGATTCAGCTCTTATTAGCTCAAGAAGTTGAAATTAATTAAGGTGAGTAATTTTAATAAACTTCATTTAAAGAATGAATAACTTGTTAGGGCATTCATGACGAATGCTGACTTTTTGATCCCCACCCCTCCACATGTGCTCAATTTTATGTTTGTGATCAATACAAGGATAAAGCTGTTAGAGTGCCCCCCATTTAATTTCAAAATTTATGTAGGTTTTTTCCTCTAGCTTTATTTTATTTTATATCTAAGTATACATGTTTAGTGTGATGGGTTTTGATGATATATACCCACATTATCATTACCCAGAGCAATATATAGAACATACCTATCACCTTGAAATTTCCTTCATGTCCTTTTTGAAATTAATTCCAGATTCCTCCCCCTTTTTCATATGCACAAAGTCAATCAATGTTCTGATTTCTAGTTTTGTATGTATATAAAGTTTTGTTTGATTTTGGATTTCTTATAAATGGAATGATTTATAAGATGAATTATAAATGCATATGTTCTGTGCCTGGCTTCTTTCACTTAATAATATTTTTAAGTGAATTTTAAGATTCATTCATGTTGTTCTTTTTTATTTCTTAGTAGTATTTCATTATACAAAACATCACAATTTGTTTATCCATTCTGTTTTCAGTTTCTGGTTACTATGAATAAGGCAATTAAGTATAAGCCTTTTGTGGCGGCATAATGTTTTCACTTATCATGGTAAATAGCTAAGAGTGCAATTGATGGGTCATAGGTGAGATGTATGCTTAATCTTTAAAAACTCATTTGAAAATTTATGTGTATAAGTTAATTTTATTTTTTGGTGTGCAGTTTTATGAATTTTAACACAATATTCAGGATATAGAATGGTTTTATTACTCCCAAATACTCCTTTTTGATGCCCATTTGTAGTCAAACACTTCCTCCTTTTCTAACCTTTGGGAACCACTGATGTGTTCTTCATCCTCAGAGTCAAGATGAGATAAAAAACCGTTGAAGAGTTTTGAAGAGAGGAATTACTTGATCTAACTACTGCTTTAAAAAGATCACTCTATCTGCTATATTGAAAATAGACTGTGGGTTTATATATGCATACACATCAAGATAACATATAAATAGAATCATATTGTTTATAACCTTTTGAGATTGGCTTCTGTGATTCAGAAAACTGCCTTTGAGATTCATCCATGTTATTGTGTAAAACTATACCTTGTTCCTTTCTATTGCCGAATACTATTTTATTGTATGGATGTATCAAAGAATGTCATTTACTTGTTAAAGGACATTCACCTTGTTTTTAAGTTTCGGGCTGATGTTAGTAAAATTGTTATAAATAGTCAAGTACAGGTTTGTATAGGAATAGCTTTATCTCTTCGTTTTTAAACTGTATGCATTTTACTTAATTTTTTCTTACTTCACTGGCTAGGCCTTCCAATAAAACATTGAATAGAGGCTGTGAGAATGGACATCCTTGCCTTGTGACTGATTTTATGATGTTAGCTGTGTATGCGTTTTTAAAAAATTTTTGTTTTTACATTTCCTTTATCTGGTTAGGGAAGTTTCATTCTATTCCTCATTTGCTAAGAGTTTTTGTCCTGAATGGATGTTAAATTTTGTCAACCTCCATCACGTTAACAGACTAAAGAAGAAAAACTAGGCAATCATAATAATTGGTACAATTAATAACTGTACCAATTAATATGATGAATTACCAAAATTGGCTTTCAATATTGAACTAACCTTGCATTCCTGAGTCAATCCAACTTTGTCATAATGTGTTATTTTTGAAATTTATTGCTGGTTTTCATTAGTTAATATTTTGTTAATAACTTTTGTTGGTGAATTTCATAATGGGTATTGGCCAGTAGTTTTATGTCTTGTTCTCTACTTGTCAGTTTTGTGTGTTATTCTGGCTACTTATAATGTGTTGGGTTTTAGTCCATCCTTTTCTATTTTTCTGGAGAAATTATGTAGAATTGGTATAATTTCTTTTTTAAATGTTTGGTAGAATACAACAATGAAAACATGTGCTTGGAAGGCAATTCCCTTACATTTCTGCACATTCTGTGATAATTTTTATTCCAGGATATCTTGTCAAAGGTGTTTGCACAATGAACAAACTTGGAAAATAGACAGTGTTTTTGACCATAGCAGAGGGCAGATTGATTTTCTATCCAGAATAAAAAGAAAATGTCTCCCTCTGGGCAGAGCTTTGGGCAAGTTTGCTAACAGTTCCCTTGTAAGATGGGGTTTCCTAGGCTCAGGATTCCTCAGCTATGACACAAACACACTGTGTGCACAGCATCTACCTGGGCTCCCTTCTATAACATTGTCATGTGATTTAGAGGCCAAGGGGAACCAACACAAACGTGAAGATTATGCTGCCTGCCATGCTGACAGTTATAAAGTCCTTTGTCTCTGAATCCAGAGCCTTGTGCTTTCTCCCAGCATTGAGGAAAATGACAAGAAAACTTTTTATCTTTCTAGCAGGGTAAAATCTTAGACCCTTCTCAGTTCTTCACCCTGAGAATAAGTTTCCTGTTATAGACAGGGCTCCTCTTATTTGAATTTGTTTATAATTATATAATATGAGCATGTTCCATTGTATAATGCTAACTGTTAATTTCAATTATTCTTCATGCATTCCTTCACATATTTACCAAGTGTTATTTGAATGCCAACCTTGTGACATGCACTATTTTAGGGTCTGAAGATACAGTGGTGAATAACAGAGAAAAATGTTTGTCTTTATGGAGCTTATGTTCAGGTGAGGAGAGACAGGTAAACAAATAAAATACACACTATAATATGTCAGATAATAATTAAAGCAGAGAAAGAGGAGAGGGACTACTGGTGGGGGTAGGGTTTTTTTTGGTTATTTGTTTTGTTTTTTATAGGGTGGTTACTGTTACAGAAACATTTGTGCAGAAATCTGAAGGAGGTGAGGCATGAGCCATGGCAACACTGGGGGGAAAGAGACCAGCAAAGAGACCAGCAAGTTTATAGGTCTTGACTTATGAGTGTAACTAGTGTTTCAGTAATAGTTAGGGACACAATTGCCAGAGCAAAGTAAGGGAGAAGGATGTGGTGGCCGATGAGATCATTAAGGCAGTAGAAACTGGATTGTATAAAGACAAACTTTTACTCTCAATGAGATAAGAAAAATTGAGTTTTGAAGAGAGTAATTGCTTGATCTAACTAATGCTTTAAAAAGATCACTGTATCTGCTATATTGAAAATAGATTGTGTATTTGTATGTGCATACGTGTGTGTGTGTCGGGAGGGAGAAGTGAAGATGAAAAGAGAAAAACACATTAAAAGCTTATTATAATTATTTAGTTGACAGAATATGGGACTGGGTTGTTAATGTTGGGGATGGTGAGAAGTGGTTAGATTCTAAGTTATATTTGGAATGTTTATCTAATAGAATTTACGGATGCATTGGATGTGAGTATGAGGGAAAGAAATGAGTTAATCTAGCTTCCAAGGTTTTTGACTTGAGGAATTTGAAAAATGGGAATGCCATTGAGATAAAGAAGATGATAGGGAGACCAAGTCCCAGACATGGTATCTTTGAGATAACTCTTGGACAACCAAGTGAAGATGTCAGGTAGACAGTTTGACAAATAAGGAGAAGATCTAGGTTAAAGTTGTACATTTTGAAGACATCAACGTATAGAAACTGGATATGACTACCTTGGGAGTGTGCATAGATAACAGAGAGAACATTCAGTGGTTGGCTAGAAGAGGAGAAAGAAACAAAGGAGACCAAAAAAAGAGACCTGAAAGGTAAAAGGGAAACCAGGAGTCTGTGTTCTTTCTAGCCACCTGAAGAAAATATTTCAAGAGGGAGTATGAGCATGTTTTAACAGATGCCATAGGTGCTTCACTCACATCCTTGGACCTTGCTATTCAGAGCATTCCTGCCAACTTTCAGCTTCTTTGTACCTAAGGATTTCCACATCTTTGTACCTAAGGATTGTTTCCAAAACCAAGGAAATTCACTCTGCCTAAGCGTAAACCAGGCCAGAAATGCTGGTTAATTAATATAACTCTGCCATTCAGAAGGCCTTAACCAATGACTTGAGGGAGCCACTGTATAAGTACCCCAGATCTCTAGATCCTTAGGTGGAAATGATGCTGAGGTGAGTGTTCATACTCTTTCTATGTGTTTCCTCATGGAACTTAATTCCAGTGATAGCTGTTTTAATAATAAACTCTTCATTGTCTGGCTTTTCTTTCCTGTACCACTTCCCACTCACCTATTAGTGTTTCCTATGATTCCTAAGTAAACTACCTGCCTTTGAACTCTTGTCTTAGGGTCTGCAAAGGAAAAACCCAAGCTAATTATCCTGAAAGTTAAGCAACATGAGGGCTGTATTTGACTATTGGAATTAGCATCAGTGGCCTTGAGAAGACTGGTTTCAGTAGAGTGTTTGGGATAAAATTTATTAGCTTGCCTTCAAGAAAACAGAGAAAACAATGAAGTAGAGATATTGATTATAGACTACTCTTAGGGAGTGTTAATAGAAGGAAGCAGAAAAATGGAAAGGTAATATGTAGCCAAGATAATGCTTTTATTTTAAAATGAGAGGAATTACAGCATTACAGCATGTTTGGTTGTTGATGGGGATGATCCAGTAGAGAGGGAGTAATAATAGTGTGGGGGAAGGAGAAAGGACAATTTCTGTAATGACATACTTGAGTTGTCTAGAAGGAAAAGGAATTGAGTGGATAAGTTTTCACATAGGAGCATAGACAGTTTAATATGTTGAGCAAAAAAAAAAAAAACAACAGTATAAGAGCTCAGATTTTGGTAAGTGGGTAGATATGGTAGGAGGATGTGGAATGTCTTTTCTGATTACTTCTATTTTCACTCATTTGTTGAGACATGGGGGGAGGTATGATACTTTGAAGAGGATGCAGAAAGTATGAAGTAGGCATTGAGGAGAATGAATTTGTTAGAGAAATAAAATAGTTTCTTTTTAAACTTAAAATTTATTTAAGCTCTGTTATCACGAAGTGAAAGAGAAACCAGTGAACATGGTTCTGTGTTTTTCTCCAGTTATAGTCAACTGCAGAGTTTTAGGCACAAAGCAGATGGAGAATTACATTTATCCATGCTTGAAATTTTTTCCAAGTAAATATTATGAAAAGAAAGAGAATGTATGAAAAGGAATGATTACAAAGATGAATCATGGAGTAGAAGCTGGGTAAGAAATGGAAGAAAGAAGTCACTGAAAATGAAGCTGGGTGTTGGATTGATGTATTGAAAGCCCTAAGGGGTGATAAAATTGCTGGAATTAGGAGTCTAGAGGGACTAAGCTGGAAGGATAGAAGGTAGAGTCAGGAGAGTGAGATGCATGCAATTAAGATGATGGAAAAAGAATAAAATTATTATCAGTAACATAAATATTTCGGGCTTGGAGGCCATAGAAGCTCTGTTGCATTTACTCAGTTCTGCTGTTGTAGCTAGAAAACAGCCACAGACAATACTAGTGCACATGGTTGTGTTCCAGTATAACTTTATTTATAAAAACAAGGAGCTAAGCAATTAAAGCAAGATTTCAAAATACATGGTTAATATACAAAATGCACTCACTTTCCCATATACCAGCAATGAATGAGTGGAATTTGAAATTAAAAACACAATGCCATTTACTTTAGCACCACCTCTATCTAAATAAAATACCTAGGTAGAAATTTAAAAAAATGTATAAGATTTATATGAGAAAAACTACAAAACTCTGATGAAAGAAATCAAAGAAAAACTAAGCAAACGGAGAGAGATGCCATGTTCATGGATAGGAAGACTCAACATTGCTAAGAAGTCCATTCCTCCCAACTTGATCTATAGTTTCAATGCAATCGCAATCAAGACCCAAGCAACATATTATGGTGTTATCAATAAACTGACTCAAAAGTTTATATGGAGAGGCAAAAGACCCAGAAAAGTCAACACAATATTGAAGGAAAACAGGAAAGTCAGAGGACGAACACCACCAAACCTTAAACCTTACTATAAAGTGACAAAGCGACATTAAACATGACAGTGTGGTATTGGTCAGAGAACAGATTGATTAATGGAACAGAATAGAGAGTCCAGAAATAGACCCACATAAATATAGTTAATTGACATTTGATAAAACAGCAAAGGCGATACAATGGAGAGAAGATAGTCTTTTCAGCAAATGGTGCTGGAACAACTGGACAGTCACATGCAAAAAAAAAAAAAAAAAGTAGACACCAACCTTACTTTTCCCCCAAATAAATCTAAATGTCTCATAGACCTACACGTAAAATGCAAAACTCTTAAAAGGTAATATAGAAAACCAACTAAATGACATTGGGCATGGTAATGACTTTTTAGATACAACATCAAATGCATGGTTCATTAAAAAAATTGATAAGTTGGACTTCATTATAAATAAAAATGTCTGCTCTGGAAAAGTCACTGTCAAGAGAATGAAAAGATAAACCACCGACCGGGAGAAAATATCCTCAAAGGGCATTTCTGATAAAAGACTGTTGTGCAAAATATACATAAAAATCCTTACAACTCAACAATAAGTTAAAAAATAGACCAAAGACATTAATAGATACATCACAAAAGAAGATATACCGATGAGTAATAAAGATATGAGAACATATTCAATATCATTATGGGAATGCAAATTAAAATGACAATGAAATATGAGTACACAGCTATTAGGATGGCTGAAGTCCAGAACACCAACACCACCAAATGCTGGCAAGAATGTAGAGCAACAGGAACCCCCTTTATTGCTGGTGTGAATGTAAAGTGGTACAGCCACATTGGAGGACTGGCTGGCAGTTTCCTACAAAACTAAACATACTCTTAACACACAATCTAGCAATCGTACTCTGTCTTAGTTCATTCAGGCTACTACAACAATAATACCATAGACAATGTGGCTTAATTAATTTCTTATAGTTTGAGAGGCTGGGAAGCTCAAGATCAAGGCACTAGCAGATTCTGTGTCCAGTGAGGTTCTGCTTCTTGGTTCATAGGTGGCTATCTTTTTGATATGTCCTCACATGGCAGAAGGGCCAAAGGAATTCTCTGAAGAGTCTTTTATAAGTCCATCAATCCCATTCATGAGAGCTCCATCCTCATGACCTAATCACCTTCCAAAGGCCCCATCTTCCAAACCATCACTTTGGAGGTTTCGGTTTCATCATATAAGCTTTGGAGGAACACCAATATGCAGTTCATAGAACGTTTCTTGGTATTTACCCAAAGGAGTAAAAAACTTATGTCCATTCAAAAACCTACACACAGATGTTTATCATAGTTGTATTCATAATTGCCAAAAGTTAGAAGTAATCAAGATATCGTTCAGTAGGTGAGTGGATAAATAAACTGTGATACATCCAATGTTTTTATCTGGTAATAAAAAGAAAAGACCTATCAAGCCTTAAAAAGACATGGAGGAAACTTAACTGCACATTACTAAGTAAAAAAAAAAAAAATCAATCTGGAAAGGCTGCCTACAGTATAATTCCAAGTCTATGACATTCTGAGAAAGGCAAAACTGTGGAGACAGTAAAAAGATCAGTGGTTGCCAGGGGTTAGTGGGGAGGGAGGGAAGAATGGGAAGAGCACAAAGCAGTTTTAGGGACCTGAAACTGCTCTGTATAATATAATGGTGAATACATGTTATTATACATTTTTCCAACCCCATAAAATCTACAATAGGAAGAATAAACCTTAATGTAAACTATGATTTGGGTGATAATGATGTATCAATGTAGGCTCATCATTGTAACAAATGTACAGATGGGGGTTGGGGAGTATGTAGGAAATTTCTATACCTTCCCCTCAATTTTGCTGTGAATCCAAAACTACTCTAAAAATAATGTCTATTAAAAAACAAAACCAAACAAAACAAACAAGTAGCTGGCCCATGGAGATAGTTTGCCAACCCCTAGGGAATGCCCATGAATCTGAGTCAGCAGAGGAGGATGGCAGACAGGCCTAGGAGTGGAAGTAAAGGAATGAGGGACCTGAGTGTTGACAGAGCCATCGATGTGGACACTTACATTACTCAGACCAAGCAGAGTAATGCTGGGGAGAGTGGCAATGAGCCTGTTGTCTAAGTGATTAAGGAGTGAAAGGGGGTGACTCTGGTGTTAGTAAATGACTACACAAAGGAGAGATAGAACAATCCATCTTTTACTGTACACAGAAGTTTTGAAGTATCCTGAATATCTGAACTTGACTATTGTTAAGATGACATAAAAAGGCAAAGCATGTTTTGCTAAGGATTAAATAAATATGGAAATATAACCAAGGAATCAAACTTACCTTAAAACAAATGCTGAATAGTTATCAGTATTTGACCTACACCAGGCCAGACCTCTGCTGTTTGTGGCATTGATAACCATGTAAACATGATGTCAGACATGTTTGGGGACAAACAGGTTTGGATGCATTCAGTGTTAATTCTTAATAACCTACTTATAGTGTTATTTTAACTTATTGCATTTCATTTTACTTTTACTTTATTCGGTTAAATGTCAGTATCTGCTAAATGAAATAATTCTTTAACACTATGACTAAACTAACCTCATGTACGTGTTGAGTGATAAAGCTTGTACCCTGATACTACATCAAAAGCTGGTTTAATGGCTGACAATGTATGTCTCTCTTAACTGCCTCTGATTTGCAGAAATGTGGCTACTTCCTGCGTTGATGTCAGCTACAGCTGGTTAGGTACTGTGAGGGCAGGAAAAGGACAAGAGCCACTTAGAGGAGTTTTGTTTCCAAATGATTACTCATAACCATAGATTGTAACATTAAGATGCCTGAGACTGTAGATTAATCTTTTTATCAAGCTGTGTTCCTTTGTCCACCCATCACTTCTTTACCATTTAAAATTCTTGATATTCTTTGTCAGAATCACATCACAATTCCTTGAAATTATAGCTTAGTAAATTGCTTGTTTAGAATTTAAGTGAAAGCATTTATAAATAAATATAGTTTCCTTGTATTCTTCACTAGATGTCATTTACTTTGACTAAATTTACTTAAACCATTTTAACCTTTCAGAGAAAGTCCAGGATTTTATTTTTTTTTTTACTTTTAAAAATACTCAGCTGACATTCTGATTTACCAAAAGGACACTACCACCATTTTTCTGAAGTGCATCTGTTCAAAATCAGAAAAAAAGAAAGCCTTTCATTTTCTTTTTTTCCATTAATTCTTTTTACCTCAAAGAGTTTGGGGAATTATGATTATAGGTGACTTATAAAGTTATTAAATTCCATATCTAAACCCACAATATGCCAAGTACTATCAACTATATTAATAAGTATCATGAATATCAAAATAGTCATTGCTTTTTCTTTGTGCACATTCAAACCTATCTAATTGAGTGCTTCTCCTATTGCAATGGTCTGAATGTTCGTGTCCTCCCAAAATTCGGATGTCAAAATCCTACCTCCCCACAAAGTGATGGTATTAGGAGACAGGGATGCCCGAGGAAGACCCCTGGCCTCTTAGACCATATGAGGACACAGCAAGAAAGTGTTGTCTATGAACCAGAAAGCAGGCCCTCAGCAGACACAGAATTTGCTGACACCTTGATTTTCGATCCCCTAGACTCTAGAACTGTGAAAAATAAATATCTGTTTTTATAAGACACCCAATTTATGAGATTTTTTTAATAGCAGACTGAATAGACTAAGACACCAATTGATGCAATATAGCACTGCCTCTGTGTATTAGAGGAAGATGCCCCCGCCCCACTGAGAGATGGACAGGCTCTCAGAGGAGAGGTTTCCAGGGGCCTTTCTGGGAATAGCTATATACATATTCTTGAGTCCACCTGTGACCATTATATTGGCCAGATGGGCTAGCTAGAGCTTCTAAAACTTTTAAATGTTCTTTTTCTTTTTAGAAGGCAAATTTTTTGGTAGAGGTTTTTAATTAAAAATTCTTTTTGAAAATAACCTGTTTCTAATTACATAATAAAAGGTGTTTTACTATTCATTATAGAATGAACCTGACAGAGTAGATGAAAGAACGTTTGCTGTTATTTTATGCATAGGAAATTTTTTACAATTTTAAAAATAAAATTTCACTATCAATTCATTTCAATTCATAGTGGAGACAGGATATTCAGGAAGAAAACCCTACATTTATAGTGTGCGAATGTGTGTGTACAAAGACAACACTCACAGATGTAAACTGATTAGTTACCATTGCAATCCCGAATATATGTTTTTGAAGAATAGAATTCCTGGCATACAAAAGCTTCCAAATGACTGGTTCAAAGATTTTTGATGATATCTATAGTTATTTAGTTATTTGAAATGAAGCTACTTAATGGACTGAGAATGTAGACAAATAAGAGTTTCAGGTTACTTATTGCAAGTGTGTTATAAAATAGATAAATATCTAGTTAATTCACATTCTGTCTTTATACTTGTCAGGAGTAGATAAATAAAACATTGATTTTGACTTAGGATCACATTGGGTTAAATTCTTACTCAATTTACCTTACATATTAAATGACAAAAGACAAGTATACTGATTGTTTCAAGTACTTGTTATTTAGAAGAATGACATATTGAAGCAACCATACCTTGAAGTTAAGCTCACATTTGTATAAGCTGTGTTACAATTGTAAGACTATGTGTATATGTATGTAGAGATATACATATATGGGTATCTAACTATTATTTAGTATTTATAGACTACTGAAAATGATTTTGTAAATTACATGATTCAAGATCTTTACGGAAAGAGAAAGCATTATAATTAGAGCCACATCTATTTCCCCTTTTTTTTAAATTTGAAAATGCTGCTTTTCTGTGATATTTTAGATATTAGGGTTGAGTCATACACTTTTGGAGTCTTCATTAGAAAATAAGTTAATTGTAGAATTAGGAAGATGGATTTATTCACTCTGTTATTTTCTACTCAAAGCACGATGCGAGGTGCTAGATGGTGAAAGATACAAAGAAGATTGAAAAGAATTTACTGTAGAGTAACACTGTCAAATAACATTAAGAAATTGAACATATTATATTAATATTAAACTCTTGAATTTTTGTGATGAAAATTACCATATTAAAGGCTCTGACAAGCTTTGATGGAAATAAACTTATTTAAATTTGTTGAAGGCATCATTTCCCAGGACTCTTTTTTTGGAAATGACTGTTTATTTCTCTAACAGTTTCTATTTTATGAAACAGACTGAGAAATGTGGGAATGCAGTAGCCTCTTTATCTTGATTCAGACCTCTCTCCCACCCTAACTTCCTGTGTTTAGTACGAGTTACAGATGCTCCCCATGGCAGAAACTCTGTGTTGTACATGGACAGCCATAGCAAATGATCCAGGTGGAGATTTCCTTTTATTATAATTGCCTCCTTGTAACCAAAATAGTTAGGTTTGCAATAATTGTTTCTCCAGCTTCTGATTTAGAAGGCCCTGACTACACAATTTAAAATGTTTTCCATTGTACTCATAGGATCTAAATTGTTAGTAAGCTCCTATCTTCCCTGCCAGGTACTGAGCATATTTATAATGACTGCGTAGGGTCACCATGTCACCATGACAAACTATTAGAGGGACACTTGGGGGAAGATAAAACATTTCAGAACCCCAATACCAGGATGCATGTGCAGTTGACAACTTGGCCTACATCTCCAACTTGCCCTTTTCTGAGGACTTCCATGGTAGGAATTTTAATTGACAATCTTTTTATAATTATAATCTTTTTATAATGCTGACTTAAAAATCTGGCCAAAAATTTTTCATTCAGCAAAAAATATTTTAAGTTACCTTTATCCTGGTGGCAGGGTACCCATTATCTCATCCAAATTACTGCAAAAGCCTCATAACTGGTCTCCGTGTTTCTGCTGATACTCCCATGCCACAAGGAATTTTACAGCTAAAGGACACTTATGAAACAACCTTCACATTGCTCCCATTTCAGAAAAAAAGGCCATGTCCTCAATGTATTCAACAAAGGCTCACATAGCCTGATCATCATTCCTTCTCATCTCCTACCTCTCTTCCTCTTACTCATCTTTATCGACACTGGCCTCCCTACCTTCTATTATTTCTGAATAAAATGTCTTCTAAAATAGCACATGGAGGTGATCTCAGGATCATGGTGGACGGGAGGCAGGACTAGATTGCATCTCCAGACAGAGCAGCATGCAGAGGCTTGCATTGTGAATTTTAGCTCCAGATTGACTGCAAGGACAAACCAGCAATTCTGAGAGGACCACAGACCCTCTGAAGGAAGCGGACTGCTCTTGCAGGACCCAGTAGACACTCCAAATACTGTGAGTGCCTCAACTGCGGACGTGGAAAAGGGAGACCCTCCTCTTCTGAACACACTCCACGACTGGAGAAGCTGAAGTCTGTTTGCCAGCGAAGTTCCCAACTTTACTTGGAGCTGAGTCAAGTTAGAGAGCTGAGCCCAGCGAAATACAGGGGTGGAGGAGGCAGCAGGGAGGCCCTGGGATCTCGCTGAATCCTCAAGCAGCCCATTCCTGCCTGACACCATAGGGATCCATCAGGAGGGAGGCCAGTGGAGCAGGGGGTAAAACTCCATGGAAAGAAAATCTTCTCTAGCTGAACTTTATAACAATTTGAGCGGGGCGAGAAGCCTCCTGGCCAGAACTTGGGGGAGGGTGTGAATCCGGCTTGCAGACTTCACAGGCGGGGGAAGAACTAAAGCCCTTTTCTTTCACAGCTGGGAGGTGGAAAGCCTTGGGCAAGTTTTCAAGCCTGACTCGCCCTCTGTCTGGAAACAGACTTGGGGCTGTTGCAGGGGACACAGTGGGAATGAGATCGGCCCTTCAGTTTGTGTGGGAGCTGGGTGAGGCCTGTGACTGCTGGCTTTCCCCCACTTCCCTTACAACCTGCATGACTCAGCAGAGGCAGCCATAAGCCTCCTAAGTACACAACTCCAGTGACCTGGGAATCTCACCCTTATCCGCCTGAGCAGTACCAGTAAGACCTGCCCAAGGAGAGTCTGAGCTCAGATACGCCTAGCCCTGCCCCCACCTGATGGTCCTTCTCTACCTACCCTGGTAGCAGAAGACAAAAGACATATAATCTTGGGAGTTCTAGGGCCCTGCTCACTGCCGGTCCCTCTTCATACTACTACAGCTGATACTTTCTGGAAAGCACCACCTCCTGGCAGAAGGCCAACCAGCACAAAAATAGAGCATTAAACCAGCAAAGCTAAGAACCCTCACGGAGTCCATCGCACCCTCCACCACCTCCACTGGTGCAGGCGCTGGTATCCACAGCTGAGAGACCCATAGATGGTTCACATCACAGGACTCTGTGTAGACAACATCCAGTAACAGCCCAGAGCCAGGTAGATTTGCTGGGTGGCTAGACCCAGAAGAGAAACAATCACTGCAGTTTGGCTCATAGGGAGCCACATCCATAGGAAAAGGGGGAGAGTACTACATCAAGGGAACACCCTGTGGGACAAAAAAATCTGAACAACAGCCTTTAGCCGTAGACCTTCCCTCTGACAGAGCCTACCCAAATGAGAAGGAACCAGAAAACCAATGTTGGTAATATGACAAAACAAGGCTCATCAACATCCCCCTCAAAATCACACTAGTTCACCACCAATGGATCCAAACCAAGAAGAAATCCCTGATTTACCTGAGAAAGAATTCAGGAGGTTAACTATTAAGCTAATCAGGGAGGAACCAGATAAAGGAGAAGCCCAATGCAAGGAAATCCAAAAAATGAAACAAGAAATGAAGGGAGAAATATTCAAAGAAATAAATAGCTTAAAGAAAAAACAATCCAAAATTCAGTAAACTTTGGACACACTTTTAGAAATGTGAAATGCTCTGGAAAAGTGTCAGCAATAGAACAAGTAGAAGAAAGAAATTCAGAGCCCAAAGACAAGGTCTTCAAATTAACCCAATCCAACAAAGACAAAGAAAAAAGAATAAGAAAATATGAACAAAGCCTCCAAGAAGTCTGGGATTATGTTAAACGACCAACCCTAAGAATAATCAGTGTTCCTGAGGAAGAAGAGGATTCTAAAAGCTTGGAAAACATATTCCAGGGAATAATTGAGGAAAACTTCCCTAGCCTTGCTAGAGACCTAGAAATTCAAATACAGGAAGCACAAAGGACACCTGGAAAATTCATTGCAAAAAAGATCTTTACATAGGTATGTGTCATCAGGCTATCCAAAGTTAAGATAAAGGAAAGAATCTTAAGAGCTGTGAGAGAGAAGCACCAGGTAACCTATAAAGGAAAACCTATTGGATTAATAGAAGATTTCTCAGCAGAAACCCTACAAGCTAGAAGGGATTGGGGCCCTATCTTCATCCTCCTCAAACAAAACAATTATCAGCCAAGAATTTTGTATCCAGAGAAACTAAGCATCATATATGAAGGAAAGATACAGTCATTTTCAGACAAACAAATGCTGTGAGAATTCAGCGTTACCAAGCCACCACTACAAGAACTGCTAAAAGGAGCTCTAAATCTTGAAACAAATCCTGGAAACACATCAAAACAGAACCTCTTTAAAGCATAAATCACAGGACCTATAAAAGAAAAATACATGTTAAAAAACAAAGCAAAACAAAACAAAAACAAAGTACACAGTCAACAAAAAGCACAATGAATCCAATGGTACCTCACATTTCCATTATAACATTGAATGTAAATGGCCTAAATGCGGCACTTAAAAGATACAGAACCACAGAATGGATAAACACTCACCAACCTACTATCTACTGCCTTCAGGAGACTCACCTAACATATAAGGACTCACATAAACTTAAAGTAAAGTGGTGGAAAAAGGCATTTCATGCAAATGGACACCAAAAGCAAGTAGGGATAGCTATTTTTATATCAGACAAAACAAACTTTAAAGCAACAGCAGTTAAAACAGATAAAGAGGGTCATTACATAATGGTAAAAGGCCTTGTCCAAAAGAAAAAATCACAATCTTAAACATATATGCACTTAACACTGGAACTCCCAAATTTGTAAATCAATTACTAATAGACCTAAGAAATGAGACAGACAGCAACACAATAATAGTGGGTGACCTCAATACTCCACTGACAGCACTAGACAGGTCATCAAGACAGAAAGTCAACAAAGAAACAATGGATTTAAACTATACCCTGGAACAAATGGACTTAACAGATATATACAGAACATTTCATTCAACAAAGGCAGAATACACATTTTATTCAACAGCACATGGAACTTTCTCCAAGATAGACCATATAATAGGCCATAAAATATGCCTTAATAAATTTAAGAAAATTGAAATTATATCAAGCACTTTCTCAGACCACAGTGGAATAAAACTGGAAATCAACTCCAAAAGGAACCTTCAAAACCATGGAAATACATGGAAATTAAATAACCTGCTCCTGAAAGAGCATTGGGTCGAAAACGAAATCAAGATGGAAATTAAAAATTCTTCAAACTGACTGACAATAATGACACAATCTGTCAAAACCTCTGGGATACAGCTAAGGCAGTGCTAAGAGGAAAGTTCATAGCCTTAAACATCTACATTAAAAAGTCTGAAAGAGCACAAACAGACAATCTAAGGTCACACCTCAAGGAACTAGAGAAACAAGAACAAACCAAACCTAAACCCAGCAGAAGAAAGGAAATAACCAAGACCAGAGCAGAACTAAACAAAATTGAAACAAACAAACAAAAAAATACAAAAGACAAATGAAACAACAAGCTGGTTCTTTGAAAAGATAAATAAAATTGATAGACCATTAGCAAGATTAGCTAAGAAAAGAAGAGAGAAAATCCAAATAACCTCACTGATAAATGAAACAGGAGATATTACAACTGACACCACTGAAATATAAAAGATCATTCAAGGGTACTGTGAAGACCTTTAGGCACGTAAACTAGAAAATTTAGAAAGATGGATAAATTACTGGAAAAATACAACCCTCCTAGCTTAAATCAGGAAGAATTAGGTACCCTGAACAGACTAATAACAAGCAGCAAGATTGAAATGGTAATTTAAAAATTACCAACAAAAAAAAGTCCAGGACTAGATGGATCCACAGCAGAATTCTACCAGACATTCAAAGAATTGGTATCAATCCTTTCGACACTATTCCACAAGATAGAGGAGGAAGGAACCCTCCCTAATTCATTCTATGAAGCCAGCATCACCCTAGTAACAAAACTAGGAAAGGACACAACCAAGAAAGGAAACTACAGACCAATATCCTTGATGAACATAGATGCTAAAATCCTTAACAAAATACTAGCTAACCAAATCAAACAACATATCAAAAAGATAACCCACCATGATCAAATGGGTTTCATACCAGGGATGCAGGGATGGTTTAACATATGCGAGTCAATAAATGTGATACACCACATAAACATAATTAAAAACAAAAATCACAAGATCAACTCAATAGATACAGAAAAAAACATTTGACAAAATCCAGCATCCCTTTATGATTAAAACTGTCAGCAAAATTGGCATACAAGGGACATAACTTTATGTAATAAAAGCCATCTATGACAAACCCACAGCCAACATTATACTGAATAGGGAAAAGTTGAAAACATTCTCTCTGAGCACAGGGATGAGACAAAGATGCCCACTCTCACCACTTCTCTTCGACATAGTACTGAACATCCTAGCCAGAGCAACCAGACAAGAGACAGAAATAAAGGGCATCCAAATCAGTAAAGAGGAAGTCAAACTGTCCCTGTTTGCTGATGATATCACTGTTTACCTTGAAAACCTTAAGGACTCCTACAGAAAGTTCCTAGAACTGATAAAAGAATTCAGCAAAGTTTCCAGATACAAGATTAATGTACACAAATTAGTAGCTCTTCTATATACCAATGGTGACCAAGCAGAGAATCGAATCAAGAACTTAACCCCTTTTACAATAGCTGAAAAAAAATACTTAGGAATATACCTAACAAAGGAGTCAAAAGACCTCTACAAGGAGAACTACAAAACCTGCTGAAAGAAATCATAGATGACACAAGCAAATGGAAACACATCCCATGCTCATGGATGAGTAGAATCAATATGGTGAAAATGACCATACTGCCAAAAGCAATCTACGTATTCAACAGGATCCCCATCAAAATACACAGAGTTAGAAAAAACAATTCTAAAATTCATATGGTACCAAAAAAGAGCCCTCATAACCAAAGCAAGAGTAAGCAAAAAGTGCAAAACTGGAGGCATCACAGTAACTGATTTCAAGCTATACTACAAGGCCATAGTTGCCCAAACAGCATGGTACTGGTATAAAAATAGGCACATAGACCAATGGAATAGAATAGAGAACCCAGAAATAAACCCAAATACTTATAGCCAACTGATCTTCAACAAAGCTAACAAAAACATAAAGTGGCAAAAGGACACCCTTTTCAACAAATGGTGCTGTTGGCTAGCCACATGTAGAAGAATGAAACTGAATCCTCATCTCTCACCTTATACAAAAATCAACTGAAGATAAAGTACTTAAACCTAAACTAAAAAAACTCTAGAACCTGAAACTATAAAATTCTAGAAGATAATATGGGAAAAACTCTTCTAAACATTGGCTTAGGCAAGGATTTCATGACCAAAAACCCAAATGCAATTGCAATAAAAACAAAGAGAAATAGGTCATGAATAGACAATTCTCAAAAGAAGATACACAAATGGCCAACAAACATATGAAAAAATGCTCAACATCACTAAAGATCAGGGAAATACAAATAAAAATCACAATGTGATACCACTTTACTCTTGCAAGAATGGCAATAATCAAAGAATCAAAAAACAGTAGATGTTGGCATGGATGCAGTGATCAGGGAACACTTCTACACTGCTGGTAGGAATGTAAACTAGTACAGCCACTATGGAAAACGGTGTGGAGATTCCTTATAGAACTAAAAGTAGAACTACCTTTTGATCCAGCAATCCTACTACTAGGTATCTTCTCAGAGGAAAAGAAGACATTATTCAAAAAAAGATACTTGCACACATATGTTTATAGCAGCACAATTCGCAATTGCAAAATTATGGAACCAACCCAAATGCCCATCAATCCATGAGTGGATAAAGAAACTGTGGTATATATATATATGATGGAATACTATTCAGCCATAAAAAAGAATGAATTAACAGCATTTGCAATGACCTGAATGAGATTGGAGACTATTATTCTAAGTGAAGTAGCTCAGGAATGGAAAACCAAACATCATATGTTCTCACTGATATGTGGGAGCTAAGCTATGAGGAAGCAAAGGCATAAGAATGATACAATGGACTTTGTGGACTTGCAGGGAACAGTGGGAGAGGGGTGAGGGTTAAAAGACAACAAATACTGTGCAGTATATACTGCTTGGGTGATGGGTGCACCAGGATCTCACAAATCACCACTAAAGAATTTACTCATGTAATCAAATACCACTTGTACCCCAATAACTTATGGAAAAAAACAGCACATGGCTAACTTCCTCACCTCTTTAAAGTCATTGATCAAATTATCAGTTCCTCAATAAGTCTTGCCTTCACCAACTATTCAAATTGCTAATCTCCCAAGAACTTCTAATCTATATCTCACTTTATTTTTGTTCATAGCATGTATCATTTTCTAAAATCCTGATAGTTTATTTATTTATTATGTCCATTGTTTATGACATGCATCCCATGCTGGAATTTAAATTCAGTGAGGCCAAGGGTTTTTGTATGTTTGTTTGTTTAGGTTTTGGTAACTTCTGATTATTATTGTGTCTTGAGTACCTAGAACCTTGCTGACACATAGCAGGTAGTTAACAAATATTTGTAAATCAAATGAATGAGTGGATAAGATAATCAAAGAAAAATATTTCCCACTCATTTGATGAAAAATATTCACCAACCTAGATATTTTATTATTATCATTGATGAACAAATCGAGTGGTTTACAAAATAGAAAAATCTAGCATTAACTCAGGTGTTTTATTGTTTTCTATTTAGTCAAGTCCTAGAGATAGGAAATTTTTCACAAATTAAGTTTTTGTGTAGTTAAAAATTATTTTGGTATTCATTGTGTTTTTTGAGTTGGGCTTTTTAATCTCATGCCAATACCTGACATCTGGATAAATGCTGTAGGGCTCTGAAACCAACATTCTTCCTTCTTGAGGTGTGGTGAAGATATTTCCTCCAACATTGCATTAGCTTGTATGAATCATAATGAAAGCTAAGATTTCAAAAGGCAGCAGTAGACATGGGTTTCATATAAGTGGAGATCAAATTTTTCTTACTATGTACACTTTCTCAAATTTTTTCCAAACATTGTTTCAAAACAGCAAAGAGAAAATAACCTTACTATCTGTGATGGCAGGTTACCCTTGGGGGTAAGGGTGGTAGAGGTAGGCTCCAGGCTTAGTTCTTGTGTTCTCTGAGGAGGATTAGAGGACTCTGAGCAAGATCTGTGGGGTGAGGGAGGTTAGAGAGCTGGCAAATTGAGAAAACCAAACCAAACCAAACCACTGTGTGCCAGACCTGCACAGCTGTGTCTACTACTGATAATCCTTCTGCACAAGCAAGCCAGTTGCTTCCATTCAGCACCCTGGAAGGGAACTTACCACACAGCAAAAAATAGAAAGCTCAGAGTCTTGTTTAGAAGCTCTCTGCTCCTTGCTTTTTGTTCCCTGACTGATATTTCCTACCTCTTTCACTGATAAAGCAATGGCAGCTTTTGGCCCTCGTTAGGTAAGGCAGTAAACCTAAACTCTAAGTAAAAGATAGATTTTACATATTGACTAAATTCTTTTGATTTTACTTTTTTGTTTTTAATCTGATAGTTTGTCAATAACTAAGAGGAATGTTCAAGAGATATCCAAGTCACTTCTTCCTCTGGTTTTCTGGAGATGTAATTCTCTATATTTCTAATCTTTTCTTCTAATTATAGTTTATCAATTATGCAGGTAGCATCTTTTTTTTTCCAACATGTTAAAGAACATTTGTTCCAATGTAAATGCCTAAATTCTATAATTATGTCTTTTGATCTGGTAGATTCATTTATAAATATTAATTAAAAGTATACATCTATACACAAAACACAATCCTAATTGTAATTTAATTTTAATTTTACTTAACTTTTTTTGTATTTTACAAAATCTCCACACTGTAAAATAATTTCTAAATATTCAAAAAGTAATACATATCGAAAAGAAGTGGTAAGAGTGGGCATGCTTGCTTGCTCTTGATTTTAGAGAAAAAGCTTTCAGTTTTCCACCACTGAGTATGTTATTAACTGTGGGTTTGTCATGCATGGTCTCTATTATGTCGAGGTACATTCTTTCTATATCTAGTTTGTTAAGAATTTTTATCATAAAATAACCTAATAAATATAAAATTATTTATGCTGTTCGTTGTTATTTTTAATTTTTTATTATTCTAGACTACTCTCTAAACTTGTGAACCAACATATATTCTTGCGTGTCTACTTTTAGCTCCTTATAACATCTGCCTCTTTCTTTCATTTTTTTTTGAAATACCACTATTATATTTCATCTGTCATACAGGTATTCTAAAGGCAATGTCTGTTTATTGCCAAAATTTAGAAAACTTATAAATTCAGAAATTTACCTAATTTTTTCCAGAAATTTGCAAAATCAGAAAATATGTAACTATAATATAGAAAATGAATTCCATCTATACTACTCATCCTAAGATGACTATTATTTACCTTTTGCTAAATATACTAGAATTTTTTCCAAATATTTATTGTATAATTGTGTATATACCCATATACACATACACATTTGAAAAACTGAACTCATGTAGTACATGCTGTTTTGCAATATACTCTTTCATTTAAATATATAGTGTGCAATCCATTAAATGGAAGTATCATAATTTATTATTGACTAACATTTAGATTATCTTCCATTGCAATGGAAATCTTTTTAAACACATGTTTACACTTGTGTAATAATAAGCCCAAGTATTTGATACTGAAACTTGAATAAAAAGAAATTTGAATAAAAATAAAGTATAAAGCACATCCAGTAAGCTTATCCACCTTTACATTTTTTTCTCATAAAAGTGAACTGTTTCAAGATTTCTTTTTCAAGAGCATAACTTATTATATTCATATATGTGAATAGTGGTCCTGATGGAAAGACTTCAAGATTATTGTACTAATAATTAAAATTTCTAATTCAATATCAAGCACCCTCCTGCATTTTCCTGATGCCTAGTTTGTGGTAATCAGGGACCAAAAACTAATTTAGGTATCGTTAAATCCTATGGCTAAGTGCCTTGCCATTCTTTGCTGAGTTCACTATTGGTCAAGTTAAATTTGTCCCTAGAACATATGTTATTTTGTTCCTTTCTAAGAAAGCTTAGAGTATGGTTTTTGCTCCCTCTGGGGATTGAAACTAGTCTCTATCATTTTAAAAGTAAAATGCAATTAGAAATGCACTATTAAGAGGAAACACACACACAAAAACTCATAGGTTATATTACAACACTGTCTATAGCGTGTTATAAAAAGAATATGAAGTAGGAGCCATCTAAATTCACTCTAAGATTTGAAGCAAATTAGCCACACAGAGGGACCAGTCTCAGTCTATCTGAAACTCTTTTTCCTCATTTACTAAGTTATATCTGTGCTATCAACTTTCAAGGTGATTGTGTGGATCATACAAAATAACATATGTTCATAGTTTTTGGACAATGTCAGGAACAAGTTTATTTCAAGGTATTGGGTTCCTAGCATGAAGGAGAATTTCCACCTGGATGGTTTCAACTGAAGAGAATCTAATAAAAATCATTCTGTAGAGAGGCGTGGGCAGTATTAAAGAAGCAAAAGCAGGCAATGGAGGCTACATGAGACTAATAGCATGAAATCATCCCATCTGTATCAGTCACGAGCAACTAGGACAGTGATTCTCAGAGTCTGGCCCCTGGACCGGCAGCATCAATATCATCAGTCAGGAATGCAGATTCTCAGTTCTTATGTTGGACCCACTGAATCAGAAACTCTGCACGTGGGACTAGTGAGCATTCTAGTTCATTCTGGTAGATGCTAAAAATTAAAAACTACTGAGGTAGGTTATGCAATGGTAATAAAAACTCCAAATAAATGAATTAAAAACACTTATTTCCAACTCATGCTCTATTTTGAACATGTTATTGTGGGTCAGCTGTGGTTCTGCTCCCTGTTGTCTTCCCTCTAGGACACAGGCTGATGATGCAGCTTCTTCTATAAGAACACTGCTAATTATGACAGCAGAAAATAAGAACATGGTAAAGGTTGGCTTTAAAATTTCTCGTGAGAAATTACACAAATTGTTTTGCTCTTCATTGGCCAAATTGGTCACATAGCCATGTCTAAGTTTAATGTGTCAGGATATGAGTTTCATCTACAATGAGGTTCCCTGAGTATGGGTCAAAAATAACACTATTGACTCCATCACTCTTAGGCCAGAAGAAGCCATGGGAGGAAATAAAGTTCCTGGAGGCCAGGACAACCTAGAGCCAGGAGCTGTGCTGGTACTCAGTAGGAGAGGAAACATGGAGGGTGAAAGTGCTGCTGAAGGAGAGGCACAGAAATAGAGACTTCCACACACATCTGGTGTCTGCATGGGTCAGTCCACTGCTCCAAACAGGGCAGAAAAGGCTGGAAGCTGGATCTGGAGTGGTGGCAAACAGAATTACCAGCTAATAAATTATTATCATCAATGACTTTTGAATTATCAATGACTTTATCATCAATGACTTTTTAGATGAAAATGATCAAGAGACAGTGTAGCATTTCTAAAGTAAAGATAGTTTCTACAACTGATGACAAAGTAAAGAATGGTGAAATAGAAATGTGTTCAACTGGGCTTCAGAGACCTTAGTATTAATTCGTGGTTTAGTTCAGGCAGGCTACGTAATGGTGCGAGAAACTCAGTTTATTCACCAATACAAAGAAGTTGGGCTGAGATAAACTCCAGGATTCTTTTCAGTAATACAATAGGATGTTTTTATGTCACATCCATCTTGTTTGATAGATATTAATAGAAGTGGAAGTGACATAGAGCTAAGTTCCACTGATCACCTTTTTTTCACCAACAGTTTATATGATGTACTATGACCAGCATTAATTTATTCTTAAAAGGTTCAATCCCCAAAAAAGGTAGTTGGCACATTGTTGGCTTCAAGCAAATATTTGTTGTTTTATAGATTGGCAATAGATTTCTTTTGGAAAAATCAAGATTGATTGAACCACAATAAACCCAGGAGGTTTGTTTTCCTGTCTCTATATTAAGTGAAAAAAAAAAGGGTCAGAGAAGGTAGGTATCTTGAAAAAATTTGCACAGATAACATAGGGCAACACCCGGAACTGTGTGGGGACTTGGTCAAGTTATTGAATCTTTTTGAGCTTTAGTTTATTCGTTTTTAAAACCATAATTGTAATTCAAATATTGGTGTGATTTTGAAACAATTAGGTGAGATATATGCATGGTACTCAGTGAAGTGTTTGGCATGTATCAGGTTTCTTATAAATGTTAGTTCTTGTTGCTTCCTTCCATTTATCCAAAGCACATACTCTGATGCATTATATATAATAGATGCTTAATGTATAATTTCTGCTTGATTAATACTAGAATATATTAATTGGCTACAGCCATGCACTAGCTGTTGTAATAGAATGTGTTGACTCAATTTTGGTGACATTCCTGGTCACTTTTATTTTTGTTGGCCATGATGGTTAAGAACTTGTTTGGAGTCCAGATTTGAATCTTGACTTTGGTAGTTATTTACTTTGTGATCTTGGCCAAGGTCACTGTGACTCAAATTTCCCATCTGTAAAATGAGTATAATGATAATGATGATGACAGTGGTAACTTCCTTATAGATTTTTTAAAAAATGAAGTTTGAAGAAATTAATACCTGTAAACACATAAAATAATGCTTGGCACAGAGCAAACACTTAAAAATTGTTAGTTTTTATTATTATTCTTATACCAGATGCTCACATTGTTTGATAAATATCCCTCTCCCTTCACACACACACACACACACACACACACACCCCAACAACTCTAATGATATCCCTCTCAAGAGTCACCCCCAAAAGTATAGTATCAATATGTGTAGGTTTCCAAATGACATTTTATAAACGGGCACCAAAAATTCTCTTAAGCAAAAGAGAGGGAATCAAATGCCAAAAACCAATTAAATATTATGGAGGGTAAAACACCGTCTGACACAATCAGGCGACAGAGAATGAAGGCCAACATAGCGTTCCCAGCTGTACACTCTGCTGCCCTTTTCCCCCTCTTAACAGGGTGAGTTAAGGTGGAGTGTCATCCTTAACTTTGAATTTTGCTGCTTTTGTCAGTTTGTGTCACAACCTTAACATTATTTAAATGTACTTTTTTGTATTTAATATTCATATTCAGGTGTTCAAGCCATAATTTCTGTTAGTAAAAGTGACATTTCTTAAAGTTCATTATTTTTTCCACATAGAAATCTCAGACATTAAAAAAAAAACAGACTTTAAATAATAGAACAGAAGTGTCTTCAGGCTAACAGCCACCCCTATGATTTGTCATTTTGGTGCTTGAGTACCTGGAAGAAATAAGTTTGATAACACCCGAGTCATTTAGCTTTGTGATTAGGAACCTGGCAGTCAGAGCTGTGTGTCTTAGGCAGCCCTTCACATTCAGTGGAGAGCTTATAAAGACGGTGTTGCTCTGACTTTTTTTGCTTGACATTTTCAAGCCAAGATGCACTATATAAAATGTCCATTAAATTTGCCAAGGATTTCAAGTTATCACGGCAATGTATCTTGATGATAATCAAGAATGTGGCAACAATTATATGGCATCTATCTGTGGGGTTTAGGTAAAGTACTCAACTGAAATCCTCAAAGTAATTCACTTACAAAAAGTAAAATAGGTAATGCTTATTGCTCAGGGAGAGAGAATAGACGTTAGACTTCTTTAAATGTACCATGAAAAGAAATACAAGTTAAAGCCAATCCACTATAAATGCAATGAGAGGTTCTTTCTGGTCATATTTTATCACATACATATCACATCAATTTTGTCTCTTTCTTTTAATGTGGCATATATATTTTTTAAAAGTCCATCCAAAGAGTACAGTGTACCTCACACATACCCAAATGACATTGGATATAGGAGACTGTTTCAGAAAGGCATGGGATTTTTTAGTTATTAGAGTTTGACATATACCATTTATCATTAATCCTGTTGGTTTAAAAGACTATAAGGAAAAAGAGAAAGAAAAAAGGAAATAAATTATTCAAGCTTTGATGTTACATTATACTAAAAATGTAACAAAATTATAACCTTCAGACCCCTACTGTCTGTTTTAACAGCCTATAATGCTTATTTGTATCTCATTCTCATTGAATGGTTTTTGTTCATTTCATGATGTGAGGGGATGCTGCATCTTATTCACATCAGGAATATAAGAGAAGGGATTCATTGATTTTTATATTAATTTGTGCTAATTCTAGTGGGAGTGTGTCAACCTTAATAAAAATTGGCATCATCTAAAAGTCCACATTAAAAATTAAACTATGCATTAAGCATTTAAGTAATAAAAATTAAAGGTCCTTTGCTTTATTTAAGGATTTACTCCAAACACTAATAGAGAGAACTGATACTGATTCACTATATATGACTTGTCAGAAAAATGTAAAAACATCTATATTCCAATTTTAAGTGGTGGCTTTCATAAGTCTTATCCAAACCACATAAACATTAATGAAACATGAATTGTTTGTCGACGAAAGTAGATCTATTAGAAAATACCTTTTAAAGATCTTTAATTTTTGCTGGCATTTAAAAATATTAGTTATTTTGTATTGCTGTTTTCTCTGCTGTTTTACACACATAATGATACCTGTTAACTAGAATTTTTAACCTTTCTGTACAAGTAAATTGTTCAACATTTGTTTCAAAGACAGCAAATATGTTTTGGATCCATGCTTGATTATGCCTTTGATATAGACATATCTTTTTATATTTATTTTTAATGAAATTTATCTATGCTTCCCTTCTTGCTAAGCAGAGTATAAAAAGACACACATCCTCCCTGGAAGAAAACAATTTGTAGTTTTCAGTAGAGGGAATGTAATTTCCTCACCCCCTCCTAAACACTTTAGGGCTTCTTGTTCAGCCTCTTACTTTTTTCTAGACACTAAATAAGAATTGTGAAGATCTCGTTCCCTTTATTGAGAGTGTTCTTCATTTCTTTTTTACCCATTTCAATTCTATCCAATTATTCTAGGCTGAGGTTAAATTTTTGCTCTTCCCTGAATATTTATCTGCACCAGTTCCCTTTTACCGCCCTACCCAGGATCCCAAAGTCATTTGTAGTTTTTGCCATCTACCCTTTTTTACACATAGTTATGCATTTAAAATATTATTTACCTTTGTAAGCTCATTAAGGCAGGTACCAAGACATTATGCTGACCATTTTCTCTGATAATGCTGTATTTGTTTTATATAAAAAGTGTTATTTCTATATGAAGTCTTAGAAAATTGCAAGCATTGTTTCAAGAATGCACAGTCCCTAGAAGTTGTGTCCTATATATTCCTCAAAATGCCTTTAGAATGTTTAATAAGAATGAAATATCATGTTTTTAAACATGTGATGTGTATACTATCCTAAAAGAGATATAGTTGCTGTTTACAAGAGTTCCAAGTAATAAAGTAGGGGAGCAATGTAGTTTTAATCATTGTAAATGGCTAACAACGTTGGGTCTCAGATTAATTCTTGGGGTAGATTTCAGGTAATACAAATGTTTAAAATTAACATCTAAAACTATTTAATTCTTCATATCATTTACATTATTTTGTTCATATTATTTGATGCAAGCTTAGTTGTAGACTGTTAGGTTCTACTCCTCCAGGAAACTGCAAACACAGTGAACCTGCAAATGTGAAGCTCAAATAACTAAACTCCTTGAAACAGATTTATATGTTGCCTTTCTCAATGACAACCCCACTAGCCATGGTGGTTAACGTCACTAACCATGGATCTAGCCAGGAACATAATCCCAATACCCATACTAACCAGGACAGACCTAGTTTTAACATATTCCTTCAAGGCAAGGAAATTAAATTTTTTCTTTAAGCTATAGACCTCTGCAGGACATGTTCAAGTGGTCCATGAATGGAATGTTTTTATTCGCTTGAGTCCAGTGCTCTTCTGGGGGCTTATTTTTGACCTAATATAACCTTAATATGACCAATTTTTCTAAATTTTTTTAGATTTTTTTCATTGTAATTCATAGACATATAGTGTTAATATATTACTGGGTAAAATATACTGAGCTCCACTGAAGAAAAAAAGGTTATTAAGGGCATGAGAAGTTGTTTTCCAACAAAATTTAATTGGCTGAACAATATCTGGCTTTAGAAAACATTAGTAATAAACAGGCCCTTCATATATTGGGTTTGTAACCAAGCCTCAAAAAATGAATGTTTTTGTTATTCAGTGAGACTTCATGGCTTGAAATGATGTGCTAATCTAATAAATTAGAATATAAAATCAAATTATCACCCCCTTCCTTATAAGACATAGTAAAAGATTATGGGTTATTACGCTTCTTATAAGAGTGACTTAGCTTAGTTAATTTCTTATGCCTTAATTATAAAAAATTAATTGCACTTCGTACCAATTCAAATATTCTTAGCATGTGTGAGACCAACAATTACAAAGATCTCTTAGAGAGAATGCGTCCATGCTTCTCTCTTTTCCCTTAATAATGTAAGATGTGGTAAACAAGATGCGGGAAACACCAGGAGAGGGAGCGCACCAATCTAGTGCAACTCGCCTTCAGAAGGATAGGAAAAGGGAAGAGATGATTATCATTTCTATTATTTTTACTAATCTCTGTAATCCAATAATTCTTTTCTAACTAATTTTTTTCTTATAACTAGTATCTATCTTTTCCATATATATGCCTTCTACTTATTTTTCCTATAAGACACTTCTAAAAGATGGTCTACCTTATAGGATGTTCAAGAACTTAATAGAATTTAATAGATGTAGACAAGGTGTGGGTTTGCACCATTTCACTTCTATTAAATATGTAAGCAGGGTTAAAGGACTGTGGGCGTGTGGAAACAGGAGTTAGTAATTGCGTTTCATTAGAGATATAACATATCAGACTCCTTAAGATGTTTCAGTAGAACCTATTGTCCCCTGAAGCAAAAGAACCAGATTCTAGATGGGAAGATGTAATTGTGTGAAGCACTCTGGAGCAAACTGACATATTATACAATACATTGAGAGCACGCAATGAGTAGATTCAGTTCCAAGTTGTGGTGAAAGATTTAATTACTGAGTTAGATTGGAGTTACTTGTGTGAATGAGCAAAACTTCACATAGAAGATAATTATTCAATAATCAACTTATTTTAAATATTTTCAAAGTATAGTGTAGCTATCCTCACTTCTTATTTAAATAGTAGATTTTTTTTTATTTTTAGTGATAATCTCACCTAGAAAGACAATTTTACATAGTGATAAACTGAAAGATACATTTAGTCTTATTATTAGCAAAGACATTTGGTAGCATGGATAGGATATCAAAACCTCTCTAGTGAGAAAAAAAAGCTTACCTTGTAATAATGAAACAGAATTCTATTTCCTTGGTAATCACCTACATAGTAATTACTTCAACCACTTGGCATTTAGCCTTTGTGTGGTAGCACCTGTGACTCATGGTCATCATGAGTTGGCCTTCACCATCATTTTTAATTTTTGATGTTAAAATTTTCATCTAATTTACTGTAACTTTTGCTAGGAATGTTGCCACTTCTTAATTTCACTACCTTTGATTTTGGGTGTTTGGTAATTGTGATTTGCTGAATTAAGTAAGAGTTTAATTATAAAAACAAAATCAGATATAAACACCTATAATTTATAAGATGAATAACAGTTTCTAATAAATGAATTCATCTCTTAAACATATTGACTGAGAACATAATACATATGAGGAACTATTCTAAATGTTACCAATTAGAAATGGGAGAATCAAAAAGCACCATCAAAAGAGATATCAAAATAGCTATGCAAAGAAGTAGTAGATTCAAGATAGAACATGTGGCAGGTATAAATACCTGGGTACATATACTCAGGTGTGCAAGAATAATCACATCCTTGTTTTAAGTCATCTTTCTTTTGATTTCGCAATTGCATCCAGCCTGGCTGGCATCAAATTTCATCTCAGTCATTATTAGGGCTCCCTTTTTCTATCAAAGCCTTTGGAACTGGGGGCACTGTTTAGTGTCCAGAACTGGCAGACTGTTATCAGACTGCTGATATACCCAGGTCCAACCCTGGGTGGTCTCATGAACTCCAAAAATTATCTGCTTTGATGTCACCTGAGCTTTAGAAAGATCTTTGCCAGGTTTAGGAACACTGGTTCCACTATCCAGTCACTCTTTCCGCAGCCTGCTAACTCATCTATCTGATAGAGTGAGAATGGGACTCGGTTATTTAATAATCCTGAGACCAGCTGCCTTTCCCACTCTTTCTACACCAGGGATCTACCAATGTACTATCTCTTTCTCTCCCTGTCATCTCCTTTCCCCGCTCCTTTCCTCTTCCCTGCTGCACTTAGAGTTTACAGAAAACAGAAAGAGCTCCTGGTTCAGAATTATTTTTCCTTTTTCTGTTTTCTAAACTCAGTAGTAAAATCGAAGAATAAGCACACAGAATAATATTTCAATGAATTATGCAGACACTAGATATGTAGTAATGTAGAAGAGAAGTCATTATCTCGTTATATTCATAAGACAGAGAATTCTAAACTTTGATGAGTGGATTTGGGAAAAATTAGCATTTCTATTTTTTATTTTGCATAATAAAGCTTTCAAAATATCTCTGAAACTTATAATTTTTGCATATTTTATAAGCATATGTTATATTAATATAATACAGTAAGCATATGTATAAGTAAAATTTATACATAAATAAATGTGTTGAGAATAGAAGCTTGAAATTTTCAATCAATGAGAGTATATGATTAAAAATGTAAAGACAACCAATCTAAGAAATTATAATATAGTTCAATTTAATAATTAAATGAGTACCCAGCATTTACAAAGCAATGTGCTAAGTATTTCAGGGGACACAAACTTTAAGGCAGGCAGATATGTAGTTAACTATTTAAAGGGGAGTTTAAAAATGAAATTCACGTCTTTATCATAGACCAGTCCTATAAAAAAGGATGTTACATAGAGAATCTTATTATAAGTTTTCAAAAGACAGAAAGTCACATCCTGCTGTGTGTGTTTGTGTAGTGGAAACGGTGGGTGGGACATGGATCAGGAAAACTTCATGGAAGTGTACTTTTGGACTTGGGTCTTGAAAGTGGGGTGGGTATTACCTGTAAAAATGAATTTAGGAAGAAAGGTAATCCAGGTCAGAAGTCTTTGGGTACCCCTGATGGTACATAAAGCATTTATAGGAGGTACTCAGTCATGTACACCATTAAAGAAACAAAATTTTCAGATTCTTAACCTCCGCATATATGTTTTCAGAATTCATGCTTTTTTTTTTTTTCCTTCTTCACAATACCGCCCTCTGTGGGTGGGGGAGGAATCATTGAATATACATTAGAGACCTTGCAACTCCAGACTGGCGAGTTATAATACTCAAAAGAAAGATAGAAAGTTCAAATGGTGATCAGGAGAATACAAGATACATCACAACACTATGTAAAACACAGATTAATAATTAATGTTGTCCAATAACTCAGTGACATAATAGTAATAACTTCAACAACTAAAATATTTATAGTGCTCATCTAAAGTTTGCACATGTATAATCTCATTTGTTTTTATACATCTCCATTGAGTAGATAACTACATATTCTCTAATTACTTAAGAGAAAATTATGTCTCAGAGAGTTGATGCAACTAGGCAAAGTCTATACATCTAGATACAGAAGAACTGTAATTCGAACACAGGCCTTTGGAATATATTTTATGTTATTTCCATACTACTATCGAGTCTTTATGCTCTATCCTTGCAAGTCTGCAAAGAATACTGAGTAAACTAGGTGAAAATAAAGTTAGGAAAAGCTAACTGATTCATCATAAGGAGAGGATACAGAACAGATCCTTAAAAATTTAAAAACCATCTATATTCTTGCTTTCAAGGTACAGTCTGTAGAATGTAGCAACACTATCACAGGAGAACTTGTTCTCAGGCCACCAACCCATATCTACTGAGTCAGAATTTGTATTTCTGACAGTATCCCACACATTTTATTAAAATTTGAGAAGCACTAGGATAGATGACAAAGCAAACTTCTTTTCAATATAGGTAAAATAGCTTGTTTGGCATTTATAACATTACTTCCACCAGTGAATGGTTCATTTCACTTGCTTCAATATTATAAATTCTCCTTGTTATCCATAAAAATCCACAGACAAAAAATTAGTTTCCCATTAGCTCTCCTTTATGTAAGGAAAAATAGTTTATTATGTTTAGAGCCAGTAATCCCTAATTTTAAAATAAGGTTTACCTAATTTAACTGCACAATATTCCAATCCAAAGATCACAAATTAGATATAAACTATAGGCAGATTGGCTGACTATTAAATATTTGGTTGTTCCAGCATTTGTAAATGATTTATATGAAGGTTATAAATCATATTTTGAGCTTCATGTTTTCTCCTTGCTAGAAGCAGAACATGGGCAAATTCAAAAGGTAACTACAAAGAGGTGGCCCTAGAGTTTGTTTCCCTACATCTTGATGTAGTTTTTTATGCTTCCAATACTCATCAGTTTTTTGCATCAAGTTTTAAAAGAGAAGTATGTATAAGGTTGGTGGCGGTTTGTTTAAACTCATTGCACTTTTGTAAATTTCAAGTGACAAGTATATTCTGCCATTAGCAGAGATTTGGAGACACTCATATGTGCCAGAACATGCAAAAGCCACACATTCTTTGTTAAACTAAACAGTCCTAAGCATTGTGTGGACTCCTGGCATAGCATGGCTAAATATTCAGACACATGCCTATATAGTACTCTGTGTTCTGCCAAATGGAGGGAAAACAAAAGAAAGAAAATTATATAAATATACTGGTAAACATTGACTTTGTAAGATACAGCATAAGCTGCTTTGGAAAAAGATTGTAGAGCATGATTCAAAGAATGCATTTAAATTCTTTTCCTTAGGAAAATGCATCTAATTTGTTTTTCATGAAAACATGTATTTAGCAGTGGAGAGTTTTTCATTGGCTAAGATATTTTGGCATATTTATGGTAAAAAGGTGATTGGAATAATGTTTGCATTCATTTTGCACTGAAAATTGAAATAAGTATAAGATACACACTTTGTAACATAAAAATCATTGCCAGTCAGGATATACTCCCTTTAAGAAAGCATAATTCAGTATATGAAAATTCAAAGTGACTAAACTATAAATATGGAAGAATTATTCATGTTACCAAAGGATCCTTCCTTTACCAAACATTTATCACAGGAAATCTTTAAATAAATACTTTCCTTTTAGGACATTTAAAAGTACTGGATTTAAATGGTTGATGCTGAAGAAATAGCTAAGGAGCACATCTATTATATAAGGCATAAATCTTAATAGATGACTTCTGAATTTCTTAATGATCTTGATTTATGTTAAGATGATTAATTATTACCAGCCACAGAAGAAACTGGAAAGGCTAATGGCCAAGCCAAGGTGATGTTTCCTCAAATAAGTTCTCTACTCTTGAAAGAATATATAAGCATTCCATGTTTTTCACTCATATGATGATTTTCTAAAATGACATTCTATTATGGCTACAATTATTTATTCCAGAATGCTACCAACATTTCTGGGACTATTTGAAAGCCATCTTACTTTCTGTGAAAAGTAAGATGTGCTTTCCCTCCGAATGCTTTCCTGCAAGATTGCATGATCAAATCTCTTTTGATCATGCAATCATCCCTTTGCTGTGCTTTCCCTTTGCTGTGCTTTCCAAATCAACCCTTTGCTGTGCTTTCCCTCCAAATGCTTCCTGCAAGATTGCATGATCACATCTCTTTCTTCTGACCAGGCTAACTAGAGACTTCCTCTAGGTCCTCTCACACCGCATAAGCCATGCCGTATCCCAGCAGGTACGGTGAAAGGAGTGGTTCATACTGATACGGTAGCTCACATTGGCTGTTGCAAGCTCATCTTGCCTTTCTCATTGGGAAACTAGCAGCAATGACCAGCTATTAGGTTTTCATTTATTATTATACTCTGTACAAATCATCATCTAAGCCATGACAGTTTTCATTTACTCTATGCATCATAGAATCTAGTGGTTCTCTAAACTCTAGGCCTTTCTTTATATTGTCACCAGTATTTATCTTTTAAGAAACAAATCTGCTCATACTACTCCCTTTTTGTCTGTTTAAAAGCTTCCCATATTTTCCCATTTATTATGGAATTTCTCATCTGTAGAGAAATGACCCAGTGACTGGGCCATACTAAGTGAATGGATCAGGAAGTCTTAGAATAAATCTTTGGAGTCTATTATATGTATCATATAGTTTTATAACGTTCCCCCCAAACAATGAAGTAAAACATTGCCAATAGCTTTTTTTTTTTTTTTTTTTTTTAGATGGAGTCTTGCTCTGTAGCCCAGGCTGGAGTGCAGTGGCACAATCTTGACTCACCACAACCTCTGCCTCCCGGGTTCCAGCAATTCTCCTGCCTCAGCCTCCCGAATAGCTGAAATTACAGGCATGCGCCCCTATGCCTGGCTAATTTTATATTTTTAGTAGAGACTGGGTTTTTCCATGTTGGTCAGGTTGGTCTTGAACTCCCGACCTCAGGTGATCTGCCTGCCTCAGCCTCCCAAAGTGCTGGGATTACAGGTGTGAGCCACTGCGCCCGGCTGCAATAGCTTTTATATTTAGGCACAAGTACAGAAAAAAAATGGTTATTTATGTTTTTATCTCTCCTTTCTCAAATACCTGCTATTGTGTCCATCCTGTTTTGTGCACAGCTTAATGGTCTCAATTTAGTTCATCCAATGTATCCCAGGTTATAATGTTTCTTCCTTTATCTAAATTTTCTCTATAATTTTATCTTTTTGTAGACATAGGATTTGTTTTATTTTCTCACACCATTTCCAGGATTTTGCTTACTATTCCATTCTAATTAAGGTATCCATAGTCCCTCTGCTCAAGAAAGTATGTTCTATCAATTTTCTTTGTCAAATCAACTGGCAGTTTTCCACAGCATGTATTTGTTACAATTCCGAGTAAAGTTGTAAGGCAGGGTAGAGCCAGCCATATATAGAATCACCTTAAAAATGAGGATTTAGGAATTCATAATGCTGCTGTTTGGAGAATAAATTCACATTCACTTGTAATTATGCTGGCTCCAACTTATTTCCCATCATGTATTCTATTCTATGCCTGGTTGGAAGAGCTTCTCAGTTCTTGATTACATTAGACTCTTAGGACCTCCTGCTTTTGCATATGCTATTCCTTAAATTTGAAGTTCTTTTCCTATTTTTTCTTTTTTTCCACCAGGAAAATTCCTGTGCATATTTCAGAGCTCAAATGTCATCTTTTTAGTGAAGTTTTCAGTCTCTCTTGGGCAGAATTATGCTGTCTCCTCTGTGCCATGGTATTTAGTTTATATTTTTGTCACAGCCCTTTTTATGTATCCCTGGAGCCTAACCCCATTCCTGGCATGTAGTAAGAGCTCAATAAATGTTTTTGGAATAAAAAATTAAGAACACTGGAGGGACATTATGTCCCCAGTGTTCCCTCTAGGGTTAAGCCATTTGTACTTGATGTGCACAAAAATCTAATGAAATCACATAAAAAATTGGCAAAATACCTGACCTCCCAAAATATGACAAAATACCTCTTTTCGGAGACCTGCAAAATTAGGTCATTTCTTCCTGGGTTTAATATTTAAGTTCACATTGATATCCATAGCAAAGGATTACAAGAAAACCTAGGGCTCTGACCATATTACAATCAGTATAAAATTAAAGAATGAGGAAAACATTTTGAACATTTTGTTCATCACTTGCTTTCTGCCTACAGTAAGATTATCCATAGAACAAAGAGTTCTCTCACCTTAGGAGAAAGACCAGGAAGCATGCAATGACATCAGGTCTATAATTTAGAGAACTTTATCTGCTGAAATTATTTTAGTTGTCCAGCTATCAAGAAAAATCCAGAAAAAAAAAGACGTAAGGCATTGCAGCAAGTGAACTAGCTCATATTCTTACTTGCTCTGACAGGCTACAAACTTCAAACATCACCTCTAACATTTCAACCAATATATTAGATGTTCCTGAGCCAATTCTCTGCCTAGGTAACTCTTTCATTGAGTTACATGCAGGTTGGGAACTTGCCTCATTAATATTTCACACAGGTGTACCATATGAAGTTCAGTTCTTAAGCTTTCTGGTCTTTAGTATTTGCAGACATATAAAAACGCGCCATTTCAAGGAATGAGGCAAACACTTTTCCTTAATCTGTCTCCAGGCATCAGCTTTTAACTTATTTTGGGGGAGAATTTCATTATCTCTAGAAGAAGCATTAAGACATTTTCAAAAGGAACCAATGACTTTCAAAATAAAAATGATTAGTCCTTTGAAATTCTATATTGGAATTTATATCTAATAAAATGAATTAGAACTCACTTGAATTAGAATTTAAGAGATTCTTTTCCTGTTTAGGAGATTTAAAGAAAATCTTGGGGACTATTTGACTATCTCTACCATAAAGTGTTCATAATGGGCCAAGTCCATTGCACCTGATTTGCTTAGGCTATGGCAAAGAAAACAGTTTCTATTTATGTAGGCACTCAAGCCAGCTTCAATTTGTTCTTACAGGTCTAATTGCTATTTCTTAGTTTGTTGAATATTAAAATATATTTCACAAAGTATTGTTTTTCAATAGGTGGCCCTCAGTCTATATTTTCAGGATCAGCCTGTAAGAAATATATTATTTAATTAATATTTTTATAACATAAATCTTTTTTTTTCAGGTGGTCTGTGCAATTCTTTTGCTCTTGTGTCAGGTGCCAAAATATTTCAAAAGGAAGCTTATTTCTGCCATGTGTGATTTCTGATGTGTGATTTCTTTGGATGTCATTTTGCATTGCATGTGAGACAGCTATTTTTTATTTCTTGATGTCTGTTGCACCCAAAGGAAATCTGTATTTTGCTTTCTGGAAGAAAAGAGCAACTGGGTGGCATCGGAAAAACTTCCACCCACTAACATGGAAAAATATTCAATCTGTCCCATTACATTGAAGTGGGAGACTTTAAAGGGCAGCATACCCAGTTAAGGAAGATATATTTCCATCTGTGATCAATAGCATGTGAAGAACAGCTCCTCTCTGAGCTCTATCCAGAGCAAAATTACCTTGGTAGTTCCTCGACCGTGGACACTCTACAAGTTTCTAAGGTTGAGCAGCCATGGGGAGCCACACCTGATTCCAAGGGGGAAACCGTTCTCTCTGTGAGGCCCATGGAATATGGTTTTTCACTATTCTCCAGAGCTGTAGGATAGCTTTTAGAGACTGCACCTTTTATATAGACTACATAATAAGCGAGAGATAAATAGGTCCCAGAAAGCATTAGAGTGAGGCTAGCATGACAAATGTTTTCTCACTCCTTTCTGCTCTTCCATTCCTCTTTACAAAGAAATAATTTGGCTTCCTGCTTGGTATGGGGGAGTTGAATATATTTTCCCTAAAAGAACCAGAGGATCTAGTTCTGTTTAGTCAAGTGGAATCTGTTTTATCCTGGACCAGGTACTCATAACATATCCTGCTATCTGAATATTTTTTATTCTTTCACACATTTAAGGGCATAAGAAAATCAAAATGCAGTGAAAGTCTAATAATGGAGATCATAAAAGCTATATATAACTTGCACTTTTTAATAATAAAATCCCTGTGAATTCTGAGATCTCTTCAGTATAATCTATCAGCCTTTCTCCCTTCCTTCCTTCGTTTCCTTCATTCCTTCCTCCTCCCCGCTACCTTCTCCCGCTCTCTCTTTCTTCACCCGTGCTCCCACCTATGAGAGGAGCAAATTAGCCATAGAAGGTGTTTAACTCATTTGAACATGGTCTCTTTCTATAGTACACAAATTAGTCAGGTCAAATCTTAGTTGGTGCACGTAATTTAATCTGACTTTCTTCACTTAGTCTAGGAAAATGAAAAACAAACCAAAAATAGTATAAGAATGAAGAAAATTCTTTTTGGCATTTTTGATTCTCTCAATTTTTTTGAGTTAATTTTGAGTTTTCAAGGAAAAATTTTTCCTTCCTGGGGTTGCTGACCTTGGGGACCAATCACAGTGTTGTCTCCCCTAAACAACTGGACTGATTGGCCTTAAAGGGTATTATAATTGTTTCCTCAAGAAAAGAGAAATTATAGTTGGTTACTGGTATTCTTTTTAGAACAACCTTAAACTGACTCTCTTGAAGGTTACCTTTAGGAGAGGGGTATTATGAAGCTGTATTATCGACAATAACAAGTGGGGAAAATGCAGAGAACCAGTGTAGAAGGTAGAACAAGAAGCTATGGATAAGTTGAGGACAATGTTTGATCCAGGGAGTACTCAGAACACAGGATCGAAACAGGGCAGTGTTGAAGACAAACAATGTAGTACAATTGAAAGAACATTAAACAAAGAACAAAGGGCAAGTTCTCAACCTGGCCCTGCCACTAATTAATTGTGACCTTAGACAAGGAGGAGCACTGAAGTCAAATAAAACATTCCTTTCAGTAAAGCATAGAGCTTGAGGAAGTGCTTGAGGAAGACTGAAATTCTCTGTCCAGGAGGGTAAACTATATTATTAGTAAATACCACAAATTTATCAGTCCATACAATTTCCAATTAGCGTTTCTGTTCTTTAGGGAGGCATGGGTAGAACAAATATATTATATTAACTTATTTTTTAGACTACAGACATGCTTTAATTAAAAAAAATCATGAAGTAATTATTTAATCCTAAAATGACATTTACAAACAAAAACCACTACATGATGTCTTGAGATAGGAATCTCATAGAGTATATTTTTAAAAATAGCTGATTTGTGCATATTTCACAGAACATATTTATTGGGAAAAATGTGGGACCCACCTGTATTTACCAACCAAATAGCTACTTTTTTCTCGTAAAGTTGCCAATTATGAGGCTGAAAATGCAAGTGTTGTTCTGTTAGGAGACAAAAGGATGGGCTACATGACCCCTAATCTACCCTTTCCAAATTTCTTTCTTTTTTGGAATATATAAAAACATACGTTATTTGTTATTTTCATCAACTTTATAAGATCCAATTTATTTCTATTTAGGTTACTACCAGAAGATGGCTGAGAGAACTTTACACTGTTTCTCCCCTTCATGCCTGAAATGCACTCCCTGAACATTTTTACTTGATAATTACAGGAAAGGTGTTTTTTTTTTTCCCCCTCTTTGCCTTGTGAGAATGTCAATAGCCTATCTAGCCAGAGTGATGTTAATATTTGGGGACATTTTTCATGTTCCTTTATGAATCAAGGATTAGTCAGATGAGATTAATTAGTGTGTTGATTATTCAGGCCCCTTAACCTCTCTTCTTTTTTCTTCTTCTCCTCACCTCTTGGTTATTTCACTACTCATTAACAGGCTTATCAAAGGATGAGCAGGGAGAGGAGGTGGAACTTAGCATTTTCTACCTTTTCCCAGAACTGGTTAAAAGTTTTAAGTGTGGGAGTAAGGAGGGTTGGGAAGAGAGGAAAAGTAAATTATTAGCTGAAATAAGATTTTTTTTTTATTACTCAGGGATCTTCATCATCTCAAGTGCAAAGGAAAGATGAATGTACTGTTGCCTTTACTTTTAAAAACAATGCTTTCATAAGAACAGCATACATTAGTTTATTCACCAAAGCTGAATCACTTAATACTACATAGAATATAGGACAAAAAGCATAGAAACTTCTAAGCCTCACAATTGGCAACTTTACCAGAAAAAGTTACATGGACAACTGAAAGTATCTGTTGTTCACTTAGTAGCTCCCATATGAGTAATAATGGAAACCTGTTTCCAAAACTCCCACTCTCCTTACTTGTATTTTCCTTCCAGAATATTTTTGAAGACTGGGATTGTTTTAAATTAAATCCTCCATTTTTCCCTTAGTTTTATTTATTTATTTACTTATTTTAATTTTTCCTCCATTAGTCTCTAATAATGTTCTGTCTCTGCCTGATTTTACACTGGTAACCACACAATCAGATCTCTAGCTTGCTTTGCTGCCCACTCAAAAATTGATCAAAAATTGGGAAGATGCTGTTGTCAATATTCAATCTTAAGTGGAAGAATACAAGTGCTATCTTCCATACTACTGTGTCCTAAACATGGACATGCTCCTACTTCCTCAAAGCACAGATTAGATTGTAACGTTTAACAAATTGTTCTTTAAGACTTGAGGATAACAGAATATTATCCTCCTGAGTACCCAATACAGGGAAACTTCAAACTAGCTATACGTCCATCATAAATACCAACATTCTTTCCCACCATTCTGGGAAGACTTCAGGAAATCTGTGCTTTGAGAATTGTCAGCCTTCTGCACAGATCTGAAGTCGGAGAACTCTTTCTCATCCCTAGTCTAAGATTCAGTCTTCAGTTTCTATCCCCAAATCATTTCCATTTTAGGATTATCCATCCTCTCTCCCTAGTAAGTCGTCTTTGTCTTTAGTCTCCAACAGTGCACTCACATTAGGGTGCATAGACTGACATAGTTTATTGCCCAAGATCTGAGTTATCCTGTTTGGCATGAAAATTCATTAGACCAAAAACACAAACTTAAGGTTAAGTTAAGCATTATTAAGTGCAGATCTATTTTTTATAGCTTGTCCTCTAGCTTGAGGAGAATATGAGATCTTGTAATCTTCAGGGTCTCAGTTCCGATCTCCAGATGTTAACTGTTTCTACAAGAACACAGACACACACACACACACAGACAAACACAGACACACAGACATGCACACACCCCTCCAATAAACAATAATCTCCAGAGGCATTGCCATGTAAATAATTATTTCAAATATTTCTTGAAAGGATACATGGACCTAGAAATGCATTATTTACCACAAAAAAGCCACTATCTCATATGACCATAGAGAGCACAGCAAACTTCTTAATTTCAGAAGAGGAACTTGCTTTGCATTTTCATGATTAGAAAAACTCACGATGGTGGTTTTAAATCTCAAAGAAAGTTAGTACCCCAAAGGTGAATTCAAGCCTTTCACTCTTTTAAAGCTAAAGCAACTGTGAGCCTTCAAAAGTGAAGTTATTTTTAGCTTTCCATATCTCTTTAAAATTCGAAGATTTTTGGGGCAAATTTTCTGAAAACTTAAGAAATTTATATTTTTTCTGCTCAATCTTCTCCATAAAATAATTTCTCCCAAGCACCTATACCATAAATAAGAGCTTAGCCTCGAGAGGGTAGTAGACAACCTACTTTCCCTTTCCCATATATAATGCCCATGCTCTCCTTGATTTAATCAAAACAGAAACACAAGTTAAAAACTGTTTGTTATAGCAACTTTGCTTTTGAGGTGTATATTTGAGTTTATTCCTATTTGGCTTTAAGCTATATATCTGTGTTAACATTTGATCTTTTTCCTACTTTCTAGGCTGTTTTAAGCAATCATATCTTGGTCTCCTTCTTTCTTGGATTACAGGGAACCAATTTCAGTTTATTTCTGTCCTATTTTCCTCCTCCCTTCCTTCAATATAGTGTCTCCTCTTCCTGTAATCGCTTATAGAAAATCACCCCTTTCTGATTCTACTGTGCCTTTTATAGTGATGGCACATAATGCTAGTCTGTCTTATTTGATTCTAATTAATATGCCTCCCAAATGTCTCTGGGTGATCTGACTTTTTAAGGAACTGGACTAATTGGAAGAGCCACCATAAATTATATACATTTATATCATTCAGTACCATATATAAGTTTGAAACATAAACTAATATCTTCACAAATCGCTTAGTACCTAGGGTTATGAATGAAGGAAAGAATTGATTATATTTGAATTTTCTCCCTTTTCTCTTCCAAATGCTCTAGAAAAAAATAAAGACACTTGCAGATTTTCTATTTTAGTAAAATAAAGATTATGTTCAAAGAGGCATCTAGATTTTGCAGCAACCTTTAAAAGATTAAATTCTCCTAATGAGCACCTTGGCCTGTGTTGTGGATTGAATTGCATCTTCACAAATTATTGCACTGAAGTCCTAACCACTATTACCTCAGAAAGTGATCTTATTTAGACATAGGGTCATTGCAGATACAAATAGATGAGATGAGGTCATACTGGAGTAAGATGGGACCCAATCCAATATCACTGGTGTACTCGTAAAAAGGAAAAGTTTGGACACAGAAACACAGGGAGAATGTCATGTGAAGGTAAAGGCAGAGGTTAGGTGATGCTTCTACACGTCAAGAAACACTAAAATCCCCAGTGAATCACCAGAGGCATGGAACTGATGATTTCACACCCCTCAGAAGGAACCAACCCTATTGAGATCTTAATCCCAGATTTCTAGCTTATAGAATTGTGGGACAATAACTATCTGCTGTTTAAGTGACTCAGTATAGGGTACTTCATTATGGCAGCCTGAAAATATGGTTGTCTTTGGCTGCCCATAGAAGAGATGATATGCATGACTAATAGACTCGTTTATGTTAAAGAGAGGAATTACCTCATGCTTCTCAGCAATGCCCCTAAGCCTTATAAACTGCTTTAATTCTTTCTACTCTCTGCTAACAATATGAGCTTTGCAAACATAGGCATTTGATTTATAGGAATAAAGCTTGATTAAAAGGCTGTGTCTTATAAATAATCACATGCACATTGGGCCAATATATAAGAAGAAGTTCATTGTTAATTTGGATAACTCTGACTTGGCTTCTTCAGGATAACACATCACATGGCATGTACTGAAATAGAGGGAATTAGTACTGGGAACTAGTTACAAGAGTTGGGAGAGCTGAAAAGCAAAAAAACAAGTTGGTGAGGAAGTGAAGACCTTTGTTACAGGAGAAAACACCACCATACATGGGACTGGAGAACCAAAGGAGGATGTGGTGTTACCGGAGCCCCAGAGTTAGGCCTGCTTGATCGCAAGTAGCTAAATGGCAGAGGATCTCCAGGGAAGCTGGGCCCAGGGAGCGAAAACCTGTCCCTTGCAGGTGCTGCTGCTAGAAGAGGCTGCCTGAGGAAGAGAGAGAAGATGAGTTAAACCCTGGCCTCTCATTTCCTTCTGCCTTCCTATCTATTGTCATTGCCTCCTGATGGCTGGACTTATCTGTCAGCCAGCTGACACTGTGGCCTGGGAAATGTAGCTTGCTGTGGAAATGTAAGAAATATGTTTTTTTGGTCCAAAAAGCAAGTAAGTGGCATGGCCAGAATTAAGAGATTTTCAGACATGGTGACAGTAATTGTCAATGTTTCAAAAATGATAGCCAAATTTTGTTAAAAGTGAATTAGCATTTATTGAGTGCTTACTACACGCCAGACACAGTTTGATGTTTTAATATTTGCATACATTATCCCATTTACTCTATACAACAAACCTATGATGCAAGTACTATTAAGCATATTGAATAGAAAAGGATACTAAAGTGCAGAATATCTAAGTAGTTTATACATTATTATATTTCTAGTGGCTAAGTAGAACCAGGATGTGAAACGTGTTTTGTCTGACTCTAAATCAAAGCCCACACAAACTCTCTCCACCACTACACATCGTAGTTCATTAAACTGTGTACCAGGTTTGGAAGAGAAGGGTAGAGCATGGTAATAGATAGAAGAGGTAAGCGCTTGCTCATGAAAAGTGATAGCCTGCATAGGGAACACAAAAATGGGTCAGACAGTTGAAAGACAAATTTGTGTAAGTGCAAGAAATGCCAGGTAGCAGACTGAGATGGAAACTTAGTACAAATGGGCAAGCATTCTTTAAAAATTAATAAACTGGGTCAGGTACGGTGGTGCATGCCTATAATCCCAGCACTTTCGGAGGCTGAGGGGGGCGGATCACTTGAGGTCAGGAGTTTGAAACCAGCCTGGCCAACATGGTGAAATCCCATCTCTACTAAAAATACAAAAAAAAAAAAAAAAAAAAAAAAGAAAAGAAAAATTAGCCAGGCAAGGTGGCGGACACCTGTAATCTCAGCTACTGGAGAGGCTGAGGCAGGAGAATTTCTTGAACCCAGGAGGCAGAGGTTGCAGTGAGCCAAGATTACACCACTGCATTCCAGCCTGGATGACAAAGCAAGACTCCATCTCAAATAATAATAATAATAATAATAATAATAGTAGTAGTAATAATAATAATAAACTCTATTTCCAGAGCAGTTTTAGGTTCATAGCAAAATTGAGTGGAAAATACAGAGTTCCCACATACTCCCTGTTGCCATACATGTACAACCTACCTCCTATCAGCATTCCTCAACAGGGTGGCATACACAATTAATTAACTTACATTGACACATCATTATTACCCAAAGTCTATAGTTTATATTAGGGTTTATTTTTGGTGTTGTTCATTCGGGGAGTTTGGCAAATGTATAATGACATGTATTCACCTTTGTAATATCATACAGAAGAGTTTTGCTGTCATAAAAATCCTCTGTGCTCAGCCTATTTATCTCTTTCTCCCTAATCTTTTTACTGTTACTAATCACAAATATTTTTATACTGTTTCCATAATTTTGTCTTTCCCAGAATGTGATATAGTTGGAACATATGAAATGTAGCCTTTTCAGGATTGGTTTCTTTCACTTAGTAACATGCATTTAAGTTTCCTCTATGTTTTTCATGGCTTGATAATTCATTTCTTTTTTAGTACTGAATAATATTCCGGTCTGGATAAATCACAGTTTATTTATCTACTCAACTACTGAAGGACATCTTGGTGGCTTCCAGGTTTTGGCAAGTACAATTAAAGTTTCTATAAACATTGTGGGTGGGTTTTCATGTAGGCATAAGTTTTCAGCTCCTTTGGGTAATAGCAAGGAATGAGATTGCTGGATTGTGCGGTAAGGATATGTTTAGATTTGTAGGAAACTGCCAAAACTGTCTTTGTTGAACATGGCTGTACCATTTTGCATATATACTAGTAAAGAATGGGAATTCATGCTCTCCGTATCCTAGCCAGCATTTAGTGTGGCCAGTGTTCTGAAGTTTCACCATTCTAGTCGTTGTGTAGTGGTATCTCATTGTTTTAATTTGCAAATCCCTAAGGACATATGATGTTGAACATCTTTTCATAAGTTTAATTGGCATCTGTATATCTTCTTTGGTGAGAAGTCTGTTAAGGTCTTTGGCCCATTTTATAATTGGGTTGTTCATTTTCTTATTGTTGAGTTTTAAGAGTTCTTTGTATGTTTTGAATAATATTCTGCTATTAGACATTTCTTTTGCAAATGTTTTTTCCTACTCTGGCTTGTTTTCTCATTCTGTTAACATTGTCTTTCACAGAGTAGAAGTTTTAATTTTAGTGAAATCTAGTTTATCAATTCTTTCTTGCATGGATCATGCCTTTGGTGTTGTATCTAAAAAGTGATTTGCCTATGTTTGCAATGTCAGGTCCATTAAAAATATAAAAAAATACACAAGGTAATTTAGGACTTTAAAAAATATTGTCTTCTATGGTTTTTGCATTTTATAATTAGGTCTATGAGTCTATGTTCACTTATAATTATTTTTTGTAAAGGATGCAAGGTCTGTGTCTAGAATCTTTTTTTCTTTTTTGCATGTGGATGTTGGTTTTTCCACACTATTGCTGAAAAACTGTCTTTGCTCCATTTTATTGCCTTTGTTCCTTTGTCAAAGATCAGTTGACTTTGTTTACATATAGGTCTGTTTCTGAGTTCTGTATTCTGTTCTGTTGATTGATTTCTCTATTCTTTCACCCATACCACACTGTCTTAATTACTCTATTTTTATAGTAAGTCAATATTTATTCTCTTTGAAGCAATTGTGAATGGGAGTTCACTCATGATTTGGCTCTCTGTTTGTCTGTTGTTGGTGTATAAGAATGCTTGTGATTTTTGCACATTGATTTTGTATCCTGAGACTTTACTGAAGTTGCTTATCAGCTTAAGGAGTTTATGGGCTAAGACGGTGGGGTTTTCTAAATATAGAATCATGTCATCTGCAAACAGAGATAATTTGACTTCTGATATGGTTTGGCTGTGTCCCCACCCAAACCTCAACTTGAAATGTATTTCCCAGAGTTCTCACGTGTTGTGGGAGGGACCCAGGGAGAGGTAATTGAATCATGGGGGCTGGTTGTTCTCGTGCTATTCTTGTGATAGTGAATAAGTCTCACAAGATCTGATGGGCTTATCAGGGGTTTCTGCTTTTCTTCTTCTTCATTTTTCTCTGCCATATAAGAAGTGACTTTCACCTCCCGCCATGATTCTGAGGCCTCCCCAGCCATGAGGAACAGTAAGTCCAATTAAACCTCTTTTCTTTATCAGGAATGTATTTATCAGAAGCAAGAAAACAAACTAATTACAACTTCCTCTCTTCCTATTTATTTCTTTCTCTTGCCTCATTGGCCTGCCCAGAACTTCCAATACTATGTTGATTAGGAGCGGTGAGAGGGGGCATCCTTGTCTTGTGCCAGTTTTCAAAGGGAATGCTTCCAGCTTTTGCCTATTCAGTATGATATTAGCTGTGGGTTTGTCATAAATAGCTTTTATTATTTTGAAATATTTTTCATCAATACCTAGTTTATTGAGAAGTTTTAACATGAAAAGATGTTGAATCATATTGAAGGCCTTTTCTGCATTTATGGAGATAATCATGTGGTTTTGTCACTAGTTCTGTATATGTGATGGATTACATTTATTGATTTGTGTATGTTGAAGCAGCCTTGTGTCCCTGGGATGAGGCTGACTTGATCGTGGTGGATAAGCTTTCTGATGTGCTGCTGGATTTGGTTTGCCAGTATTTTCTTGAGGAATTTTTCATTGATGTTCATCAGGGATATTGGCCTGAAGTTTTCTTTTTTTGTTGTGTCTCTGCCAGGTTTTAGTATCAGGATGATGCTGGCCTCATAAAATGAGTTAGGGAGGAGTGCATCCTTTCAATTGTTTGGAATAGTTTCAGAAGGAATGGTAGCAGCTCCTCTTTGTACCTCTGGTAGAATTCAGCTGTGAATCTGTCTGGTCCTGAGCTTTTCTTTGGTTGGTAGGCCCTTTTTCACTGCCTCAGATTCAGAACTTGTCATTGGCCTATTCAGAGATTCAACTTTTTTCTGTTTTAGTCTTGAGAGAGTGTATGTATCTAGGAATTTATCAATTTCTCCTAGATTTTCTAGTTTATTTGTGTAGAGGTGTTTATAGCATTCTCTGATGGTAGTTTGTATTTCTTCAGGGTAAGTGGTGATATCCCCTTTATCATTTTTTATTGTGTCTATTTGATTCTTCTCTCTTTTCCTATTTATTAGCCTAGCTAGTAGTCTATTTTATTATTTTTTTTCAAAAAACCAAGCTCCTGGATTTATTGATTTTTTTTGATTTTTTTGATTTATTTATTATTATTATTATTATTATTATTAGTAGTAGTAGTAGTAGTAGTATACTTTAGGCTCTATGGTACATGTGCGCAACGTGCAGTTAAGTTACATATGTATACATGTGCCATGCTGGTTCGCTGCACCCACCAACTCGTCATCTAGCATTAGGTATATCTCCCAATGCTATCCCTCCCCCCTCCCTCCACCCCACAACAGTCCCCGAAGTGTGATGTTCCCCTTCCTGTGTCCATGTGTTCTCATTGTTCAATTCCCACCTATGAGGGAGAATATGCGGTGTTTGGTTTTTTGTTCTTGCGATAGTTTACTGAGAATGATGATTTTCAATTTCATCCATGTCCCTACAAAGGACATGAACTCATCATTTTTTATGGCTGCATAGTATTCCATGGTGTATATACGCCACATTTTCTTAATCCAGTCTATCATTGTTGGACATTTGGGTTGGTTCCAAGTCTTTGCTATTGTGAATAATGCTGCAATAAACATACGTGTGCATGTGTCTTTATAGCAGCATGATTTATAGTCCTTTGGGTATATACCCAGTAATGGGATGGCTGGGTCAAATGGAATTTCTAGTTCTAGATCCCTGGAAACAACAGGTGCTGGAGAGATGTGGAGAAATAGGAACACTTTTACACTGTTGGTGGGACTGTAAACTAGTTCAACCCTTGTGGATTCATTGATTTTTGAAGGATTTTTTTTAATCTCTATCTTCAGTTCTGCTCTCATCTTAGTTATTTCTTGTCTTCTGCTAGCTTTTGGATTTGTTTGCTCTTGCTTCTCTAGTTTTTTTGATTGTGATGTGAGGGTGTTGATTTGAGATCTCTCTAGCTTTCTGGTGTGGGCACGTAGTGCTATAAATTTCCCTCTTAACACTGCTTTTGCTCTGTCCCAGAAATTCTGGTGCATTGTCTTTTTGTTCTAATTGGTTTTAAAGAATTTTTTGATTTCTGCCTTAATTTCATTGCTTACCCCGGAGTCATTGAGGAGCAGGTTGTTCAATTTCCATGTGGTTGTATGGTTTTCAGTGAGTTTCTTAATCCTGAGTTCTAATTTGATTGCACTGTGGTCTGACAGACTGTTTGTTATGATTTTAGTTCTTTTGTATTTGCGAAGGAGTGTTTTACTTCCAATTATGTGGTCAATTTTAAAGTGCCATGTGGCACCGAGAAGAATGTATATTCTGTTGTTTTGGGGTGGAGAGTTCTGTAGATATCTATTAGGTCCACTTGTTCCAGAGCTGAGTTCAAGTCCTAAATATACTTGTTGATTTTCAGTCTCATTGATCTGTCTAATATTGACAGTGCGGTGTTAAAGTCTCCCACTATTATTGTGTGGGAGTCTAAGTCTCATTTACATTTGAGGTTAATTATTTATGTTTGAATTAAATCCTGTCATCATGATGCTAGCTGGTTATTTTGCACAGTAGTTGATGCTGTTTCTTCATAGTGTCATTGGTCTTTGTATTTTTGAGTGTTTTGCAGTGTCTGGTACCAGTTTTTCATTTTCATATTTAGTGCTTTCTTCAGGAGCTCTTGCAAGGCAGGCATGGTGGTAACGAATTTCCTCAGCATTTTCTTGTCTGTAAAGGATTTTATTTCTCCTTTGCTTATGAAGCTTAGTTTGGCTGGATATGAAATTCTGGGTTGAAAATTCTTTTCTTTAAGAATGTTGAATGTTGGCCCCCACACTCTTCTGGCTTTAGTGTTTCTGCTGAGGGATCTGCTGTTAGTCTGATGAGCTTCCCTTTGTAGGTGACTCACCTTTCTCTCTGGCTGTACTTAACATTTTTTCCTTTATTTTGACCTTGGTGAATATGATGATGTGTCTTGGTTTGATCTTCTTGTGAAGGATCTTAGTGGTGTTCTCTGTATTTCCTGAATTTGAATATTGGGCTGTCTTGCTAGATTGGGGAAGTTCTTCTGGATAATATTCTGAAGTGTGTTTTCGAACTTCGTTCCATTCTCCCTGTCTCTTTCAGGTACTCCAATCAGTTGTAGGTGCAGTCTTTTTTACATAGTCCCGTATTTATCGGAGGTTTTGTTCATTCCTTTTCATTCTGTTTTCTCTAATCTTCTCTGCCTGCCTTATGTCAGCAGGATAGTCTTCCATTTCCGATATCCTTTCTTCTGCTTGATCAATTTGACTATTGACAATTGTGTATGCTTCATGAAGTTCTTGTGCTGTGTTTTTCAGCTCCATCAGATCATTTATGTTCCTCTCTAAAGTGGTTATTCTAGTTCACAGCTCCTCTAACCTTTTATCTAGGTTCTTAGCTTCTTTGCATTGGTTTAGAACATGCTCCTTTACCTCAGCAACGTTTGTTATTACCCACCTTCTGAAGTCTACTTCCATCAATTCATCCATCTCATCCTCTGTCCTATTCTGCACCCTTGCTAGAGAAGTGTTGCTATCATTTGGAGGAGAAGAAGCACTCTGGTCTTTTGGGTCTTTGCGTTTTTTTCATTGATTCTTTCTCATCTTTGTGAGTTTGTCTAATTTCAATCTTTGAGGCTGCTGACCCTTAAATGAGGTTTTTGTGGGGACTTTTTTTGTTGATACTGTTGCTGCTTTCTGTTTATTTGTTTTTCTTTCAATAGTCAGGTCTCTCTTCTGTATGGCTATTGTGGTTTGCTGGGGGCTCACTTAAAACCCTATTCATATGGTTCCCTATTCATATGGTTCTGGAGATACCATCTGAGGAGGCTGGAGAAGAGCAAAGACCGGTGCCTGCTCCTTCCTCTGGGATCTCTGACCTTGAGGGGCACCAACCTGATGCCAGTAGGGACACTCCTGTATAGGATGTCTGACAACCCCTGTTGGTGAGTCTTACCAAGTTGGCGGGGGCACAGAAAGCAGGACCCATTTAATGAAGCACTTTGGCTGTCTCTTGGTGTAGGGGGTGTGCAGTGCTGAGGGAAAACCCACTTGTTTTGGCTGCCTGGATTCTTCAGAGCTAGCAGAGGAAAGACTAAGTCTGCTGGTCTGTGGAGACTACAGCCACCCCTCCCCCTAGGGGCTCAGGCCCAGGGAGGTCAGAGTTCTGTCCTTGAGCCCCTGGCTGGAGTTGGAAATCCTGCAGGGAGGCCCTGCAGCCACAATGTTGGCTGCTGCCCTTCTCCTAGGAGCTCAAATGGCTTAGACATCACAACCAGAGCAGTGGTGATGCCTGCCCCTCCCCCTGGGCACTCAGCTGGCTTAGGCTGATTCTAGCTGAATGAGAATCTGTGTGGCTTCATGGTTGGGGTCCAAGGCCCTGGTGGCACAGACTCATGAGTGGGATCTTCCGATCCATTGGTTGCACCGTTCTGTGGAAAAAGCAGTTTCCCGGGCTGGGTAGCACACACACTCACCACCTCCCTTGGCTGGGGGTGGGAGCTCCCCTGACCCCGTGTGACTTTCAGGTGGGCTGCCGCACCACTCTGCTCTTCCTTCCTCTCTGTGGGTTATGCCAGCTGCCTGGTCAGTCCTAATATCAGAACCTGTATATCTTGGTTGCCAGTGCAGGATTCACATACTGCTTTGGATTTTTTCCATGGGAGTCCCCGATCACTGCTGCTTTTAGTTAGCTGTCTTGGCTCTGCTCCCCTTTATTGATTTTACCATTAATGGGAACCTAGGTTGATTCTATGTCTTTGCAATTGTGAATAATGCCACAATGAACATTTGTGTGCATGTGTCTTTTGGTAGAATGATTTAGTTTCTTTTGGGTATTTACCCAGTAATGGGATTGCTGGGTCGAACAGTAGTTCTAAGTTCTTTGAGAAACCGCCAAACTGCTTTCCACAGTAGCTGAACTCATTTACATTCCCAACAACAATGCATAAGCATTCCCTTTTTTCCTCAGCCTTGCCAGCATCTGTTGTTTTTTGCCTTTTATAATAGCCATTCTGACTGGTGTGAGATGTTATCTCATTGTGGTTTTGATGTGCACTTCTTTGATGATTAATGATGTTGAGCTTATTTCACGTTTGTCAGCCATTTGTGTGTCTTCTTTTGAGAAGTGTCTGTTCATGTCTTTTGCCCATTCTTTAATGGGATTATTGTTTTTTTCTTATTGAATTGAACTTCCTTATAGAATCTGGTTGTTAGACCTTTGTTGGAAGTGTAGTTTGTGAATATTTTCTCCCATTCTGTAGGTTGTCTGTTTATTCTGTTGATAGTTTCTTTTACTGTGCAAAAGCCCCATAGTGTAATAGGTCCCACTTGTTAACTTTTGCTTTTGTTGCAATTGTTTCTGAGGACTTAGTCATAATTCCTTTCACAGGCTCAAGTCCAGAATTATGTTCCTTAGAGTTTCTTCTAGGATTTTTATAGTTTGAGGTCTTACATTTAAATATTTAATGCACCTTGAGTTAATTTTTATAGAAGGTGATAGGTAGGGGTTTAGTTTCATTCTTGTGCATATGAATAGCCAGCTGTTCAAGCACCATTTTTAAAAATGTTCATTTTAAGTATCTGTGCAGGTTTATTATATAAACTTGTGTCAAGGGAGTTAGTTGTACAGATTGTTTGGTCTAGGTATTAAACCTAGTACTCATTAGTTATTTTTCCTGAACCTCTTCCTCATTCCACCCTCCACCCTTATGTAACCCTCAGTATCTGTTGTTTCCCTCTAGGTGTTCATGTGTTCTCATCATTTAGCTCCTACTTATAAGTTAAGAACATGCAGTATTTCATTTTCTGTTTCTGCATTAGTTTACTAAAGATAATGGCCTCCAGCTCCATCCATGGTCCTGCAAAGTATATGATCTTGTTCTTTTTCATGGCTGCACAGTATTCCATGGTGTATGTGTACCACATTTTCTTTATCTAGTCTACCATAGTTGGGCATTTAGGTTGACTCCATGTCTTTGCTATTGTGAATAGTGTTGCAATGAACATATGCATGCATGTGTATAATAGCCATTCTGGCTGTTAAAAAGTAAATAATAGATGCTGGTGAGATTGTAGAGAAAAAGGAACATTTATACACTGTTGGTGGGAGTGTAAATTAGTCCAACAACTGTGGAAGACAGTGTGGCGATTCCTCAGAAACCTAAAGACAGAAATACCATTCGATCCAGCAATCCCATTCCTGGGTATATATCCAAAGGAATATAAATTATCCTATCATAAAGACACACACACACATATGTTCACTGCAGCACTATTCACAATAGCAAAGACATAGTATCAACCCAAATACCCATCAATGATAGACTGGATAAAGATAATGTGGTACATATACACCACGGAGCCCTATGTAGCCATAAAAAGGAATGAGATCATATCCTTTGCAGGAAACTGTATGGGGCTGGAGGCCATTATCCTTAGCAAACTAATGCAAGGACAGAAAAGCAAATATCACATGTTCTTATATATAAAGTGCTTATATATAAAGTACCATCTCACACCAGTCAGAATGGCAATTATTAGAAAGTCAAGAAATAACAGATGGTGGTGAGGCTGGGAAGAAATAGGAAAGCTTTTACATTGTTGGTGGGAGTGTAAATTATTTCAGCCATTGTGGAAGACAGTGTGGCAATTCCTCAAGCATCTAGAACCAGAAACATCATTTGACCCAGCAATCCCATTACTGAGTATATATACCCAAAGGAATACAAATCATTCTATTATAAAGATATGTGCATACATATATTTATTGCAGCACTATTCACAATTGCAAAGATATGGAATCAACCCAGATGCCCATCAATGACAGACTGGATAAAGAAAATGTGGTACATATACACCATGGAATACTATGCAGCCATAGAAAGGAATGAGTTCATGTCCTTTGCGGGGACATGGATAGAGCTGGAAGCCATTATCCTCAGCAAACTAATACAGGAACAGAAAACCAAACACCATATGTTCTCACTCATAAGTGGGAGCTGAACAACGAGAACACATGGACATGGGGGAAGTGGGGAACAATACACAATGGGGCCTGTTGGGGGGCTAGGGGGATGAGAAGCTTCAGGACAAATAGCTAATGCATGTGGGGCTTAAAACCTAGGTGATGGGTTGATAGGTGCAGCATACCACCATGGCACACATTTATGTATGTAACACCTGCACGTCCTGCACATGTATCCCAGAAAACTTAAAATAAAATTTTAGAAAAAAAGCACATCAGAAAGAAAAGTGTCTGTTCATGCCTTTTGTCCACTTTTAATGGGTTTGTTTGCTTTTCTTGCAGATTTGTTTAAGTTTCTTATAGATGCTGGATATTAGACCTTTGTCAGATGCATAGTTTGCAGATATTTTCTCCGATACTGTAGGTTGTCTCTTTACTTGATTGATTATTGTTTTTCCTGTGCAGAAGCTCTTTAATTTAATTATATCCCTTTGTCAAATTTTGTTTTAGTTGTGATCACTTTTGGCTTCCTGCCGTGAAATCTTTGCCAGTTCCTATGTCCAAGATGGTATTGCCTAGGTTACCTTCCAGGGTTTTTATAGTTTTGGGTTTCACATTTAAGTTTTTAATTCATGTTGAGTTGATTTTTGTATATGGTATGAGGAAGGAGTCCACTTTCAATCTTCTGCATATGGCTAACAAGTTATCCAAGCATCATTTACTGAATAAAGAGTCCTTCTCTATTGCTTGTTTTTGTCAGGTTTGTCAAAGATCAGATAAGTTGTAGGTGTGCAGCCTTATTTCTGGGCTGTCTATTCTGTTGCATTGGTCTATGTGTCTGTTTTTTAGTACCAGTACCGTGCTGTTTTGGTTACTGTAGCCCTGTAGTGTAATATGAATTCAAGTGACATTATGCCTAAAGCTTTTTTTTTTCAGCACCGTTTTTTGAATAAGGAGTTCTTTGTCTGTTGCTTATTTTTGTTGACTCCGCTAAAGTTCAAATTGTTGTAGGTGTGCAGCTTTATTTCTGGGCTTTCTATCCTGTTTCATTGGTCTATGTGTCTGGGCTTTTTTCAAATCAGTATCATGCTGTTTTGTTTACTGTAGCCTTATAATATAGTTTGAAGTCAAGTAATGTGACTCCTCCAGCTTTGTTCTTTCTGCTTACGTTTGCTGTAGCTCTTTGGGCTCTTTTTTGGTTCCACATGAACTTTAGAATGTGTTTTCTCCAGTTCTATGAAAAATAACATTGGTAGTTTGATAGGAATAATGTTGAATCTGTAGATTGCTTAGGGCAGGATGGCTATTTTGACAATGTGGATTCTTACAATCTATGAGCATGGAATGTTTTTCGATTTGTTCGAGTCATCTACAGTTTTTTTCAGGAATGTTTTGTAGCTCTGCTTGTAAGAGCTTTCAATTCCTTGATTAGATGTATTCCTAGATGTGTGTGTGTGTCTGTGTGTGTGTGTGTGTGTTTGTCTATTGTAAATGAAACTGCATTCTTGATTTGGCTCTGAGCTTGAATGACATTGCTATACAGAAGTGCTATTGATTTTTATACATTGACTTTATTTCCCAAAACTTTACTGAAGTTGTTCATTAACTCAGGAGCCTTTTGGTGGAATCTTGGGGTTTTCTAGGTATAGAATCCTATTATCAGTGAAGAGAGATAGTTTGACTTCTTTTTTTCCTATTTTGATATCTTTTATTTCTTTCTCTTGCCTAATTGCTCTGGCTAAGACTTCCTGGTTTCCTGTTATCAATTATATGTATTTCTGCTCTAGTTTTTATTATTTCTTTTTTATGTTTACTTTTGATTTTATTTGCTCTTTTTCTTTCTAGTTTTTTTGAGGTAGAAGCTTAGCTTGTTGACTTTAGATCTTTCTTCTTTTCTACTATACACATTCAAGGCTATAAATTTCCCTTTAAACACTGACTTTACTATAGCCCACATATTTTAATAAATTGCATATGTATTTAGTGAATAATGTTTTAAAATTTCTTTTGTGATTTCTTCTTTGATCATGTGTTATTAAGAAGTGTGCTGCTTAGTGTTCCAGTACTTTGAGATTTTTCAGCTATCATTCATACTGAATTGAGTTCTGTGGGTTTTTTTTTTTTTTTTTGACAGAATCTCGCTCTGTCACCCAGGCTGGAGTGCAGTGGCATGATCTCGGCTCACTGCAGCCTCCACCTCCCAGGTTCAAGCGATTCTTCTACCTCAGCCTCCCAAGTAGCTGGGACTACAGGTGTGTGCCACCACGCTAGATAATTTTTGTATTTTTAGTAGAGTTGGGGTTTCACCATATTGGCCAGGCTGGTCTTGAACCCCTGACTTCATGATCTGCCCACCTCGGCTTCTCAAAGTGCTGGGATTACAGGTGTGGGTCAACGCACCCAGCCAAGTTGTGTTTTATAACCTAGAATGTGGTCTCTCTTGGTGAATGTTCCATGTAAGGTGAGATTAGTGTTTAATCTGTTTTTGGGTGAAGTAGTCTATAGATGTCAATTGCATCTAGTTGATTGCTGCTGAGTTCAACTATGTCTTCCTTTCTGCTTACTGAACCTGCCCATTTCTAATAGACAGGTAGTGAAGTCTCTGAGCAATAGTGAATTAATCTATTTCTCCTTGCAGTTCTATTAATTTTGGCCTCATGTATTTTGACATTCTGTTTTTAGGCACACACACATTAAGAATTGCTATGTTTCTTTGGATAATTAGCTGATATTTCATTATGTTATGCTTCTGTTTATCTCTGATAACTTTCATTGCTCTGATATCTGCTCTACTTGAAATTAATATAGCCAATATGCCTTTCTTTTGATTTTTGTTAGCATGGCGTATTTTTCTCCATCCCTTTACTTTTAATCTATATGTGTCTTTATATTTAATGTGGGTTTCTTGTAGACAACATATAGTTGGATGTCGTTTTTTTGATACACACTGACAATCTCTGTCTTTTATTTGACATATTTAGATTTTTGGTATTTCAGGTGGATTATGTAAAGAAACTGAATCTATGACTGACTGGTGCACCTGAAAGAGATCTCATGGATATCATCCATGAGAACTTCCCCAATCTAGCTAGACAGGCCAACATTCAAATTCAGGAAATCCAGAGAACTCCAGAAAGATGCTCTATGAGAAGGTCATCTTTAAGACACATAATCTTCACATTCTTCAAGGTCAAAGTGAATGAAAAAATGTTAAGGGCAGCCAGAGAGAAAGACCAGGTCACCTACAAGGAGAAGCCCAACAGACTAACAGCAGACCTCTCAGCAGAAACCCTACAAGCCAGAAGAGATTGGGGGCCAATATTCAACATTCTTAAAGAAAAGAATTTACAACCCAAAATTTCATATCCAGCCAAACTAAGCTTTATCAGTGAAGGGGAAATAAGATCCTTTTCAGACAAGCAAATGCTGAGGGAATTTGTTACCACCATGCCTGCCTTGCAAGAGCTCATGAAGGAAGCACTAAATGTGCAAAGGAAAAATCATTACCAGCCACTACAAAAACACACTGAAATACACAGACCAATGGCACTATGAAGCAACTGCATAAACAAGTCTGCAAAATAATCAGCTAGCATCATGATGACAGGATGCAAAATAATCAGCTAGCATCATGATGACACATAACAATGCTAACCTTAAAATCAAATGGCTAACTGCCCGGATTAAAAGGCACAGAACAGCAAGCTGGATAAAGAACCAAGATCCATTGGTATGCAGTCTTCAAGAGATCCCTCTCACATGCAATGACAGACATAGGCTCAAAATAAAGGGATTGAGGAAAAATTATCAATTAAATGGATAGCAGAAAAAAGCAGGGGTTGCAATCCTAGTTTCTGACAAAACAGACTTTAGACTGACAAAGATCAAAAAAGACGAAGAACAGCATTACATAATAGTAAAGGGTTCAATTCAACAAGAAGAGCTAACTATCCTAAATATATATATGCACCCAACACAGGAGTACCCAGATTGATAAGGCAAGTTCTTAGAGACCTTCAAATGAGGTTTTGTTCATTCCATTTCCTTCTTTTTTCTCTATTCTTGCCTGCCTGTCTTATTTTAGAAGGACAGTCTTTAAGCTCTGAGATTCTTTCCTCCACTTGGCCTATTCTGCTATTAATACTTGTGATTGCATTATGAAATTTTTATAGTGTGTTTCTCAGCTTTATCAGATTGGTTACATTCTTCCTTGTACTGGATATTTTGTCTGTCAGCTCCCACAATGTTTTATCATGGTTTTTAGCTTCCATGTATTGGGTTACAATGTGCTACTTTAGCTCAGTGAAGTTCATTTCTATCCACATTCTGAATTCTATTTCTGTCATTTTAGCCATCTCAGCCTCAGCCCAGTTCTGATCCCTTACCGGAGAGGTGATGCAGTCATTGGAGGAAAGAGGGCACTCTGGCTTTTTGAGTTTTCAGCCTTCTTCTGCTGATTATTTCTCACTTTTGTGGGCTTATATACCTTCAATCTTTGAGGTTGTTTACCTTTAGTTTTTTTTCTTTTAACAGTCTGGACACTTTTCTATAGGGCTGCTGCGGTTTGCTGGGGCTCCACTACAGACCCTAGCCACCTTAGATTTTCCAGTACTTGGAGGTATCACCAGTGAAGGCTGTGAAACAGTGAAGATGGCAGCCTGTCCCTTCCTCATCCCAGGGGAATATGAACATGTTGCCAGCCTGAATACACTTACAGGAGTTGGCTGGGGACCCATGTTGGGAGATCTCACTCAGTCTGGAGCAACAGGATCGGGGATTCACTTAAAGATGCCATATAGCCATGCTTTTGTAGAGCAACTGTGCTGTGATGGAGTACTTCTTCTGCCCCCAGTTGGCTTGGGTGCTCCAAAGCTTGGAGGCTGGAACAGCTAAGTCATGGAAACAGCAAAGATGGCAGCTTGTCATTCCCTCTAGAAGCTCTGTCCCAGGAAGTTTTCAAAAGAGAACATCAGCAGGAATGGCTGGAGGTCCCAGTTGGGAGGTTCTGCCCAGTGAAGAGGAATGGATCTGGGACCCACTTAAAGAAGCAGTCTGGTCACATTTTGGTAGAGCAGCTGTGCTATGCTGCAGGATCCTTTCCACCCCCAGTCAGTTTGGACTCTCCAAAGCCCACAGGCTGGAACAGCTGAATCACCCAAATAGCAAAGATGGTGGCCTGTCTCTCATCCTGGGAAACGCATCTGTCCCAGTTGTTGCTGGAGGCTGGCTGGCATTCTAAACCAGTGGATCTAATCATGTGAGGCACCATGGAAGTGGGACCTACAGACTGTCACTGCTAGGCCACCTGGATTCAGCCCTCTTTCCAGGGATATGGATGGAGGTCCAACTCCTGCCTTGCCTGAGTTGCAGTCACTTTGCTGGGGAGTGCAGAGCCATAGCATGTAAGGCTCCCATGTCTCTGTGTGTGCCTGAGCAGCTGCTCTGCTGAGACTCCATGCAGTCCTGTGTGTCAGACCAAAGGCTCTGGTGGAGTGGGTTCACAAGGGAATCATCTGACTTGAAGGTTGCAAAGATCTGTGGAAGGAATGTGGTTTCCCAGAATCACACATTCACTCACCACTTCCCTGGGTGGGGAGAGGTTCCCCTGGCTTTGTGTTTCACTCCCACTCCTGGGTGGGCCATTGTCCTGCCCTGCTTTTCTACATTGTCTATGGGTTGAGCTGTTTCCTTGATCAGTCTCAATGCAAGGAGCTGAATGTTTCAGTTGAAGGTGCTGTATTTACTTGCCCCTTTTGTTCCTCTCTGTGATGAGAGCCATGCACACTAGCTGCTTCTGGTTGGCCATCTTGTCCTAAAATCTCTTTTCCTTTTTGTTTTGATGCTTTTATTTAGCATCAAAAATGGGACTTGGGTTTCTTTCTCTGTCTACCAGTTTTCCTCTCTCTCTCTTTCATTCCTTCTAAACTTCCTTCTCCTCCCTCAAGTCTTCCCTTCCTTCTCATTTTTACCTGCCTCAAAAACTGGCATGAAATGAATTGGGCTCTTCTTTACTTTTCCTTCCTATGTGTAAGTGCAAACCAGGTCACAAGATTGTCATTCTCTCTTCTACCTCCTGTTTTGCTCATGACTCACTTTGGTAGTTAAACCAAGGTTCAATCTGCTTTGTGGACTTAACACTCCCAACAGGTGGGTCACTAACATTAGACTGGAGCAGGTATTTGAAGGCCATCAGCTTGGTCTCATATACCAGAAACATTATTATATTTAGCTTTGTCATAGAGTTGTGCATTTGAAGGGCATTGTGCTATTATTAATAAGCTGATATTTTAGTCCCTGTCAGCCTGTGTACATTCTATCAGCCAGAATTCTGGGAGAGGATGGTTGGCACCCTGACTCTAACATTAACTTCTTTAATGGTAAAAACCTTTATTAATTTTTCTGTTCAGGAATTCTCTCCTGTTTAGAAATTCTTACCGAGCTTACTCCATCAAAGCAATCTTAAATTTTAACATACTAAATGTGGCATATTAATTTCTTAATACGAAGACCTGACCTTTCAGATCTCTCTCTCTCACTACACCTGTTTTGACATCATTGTGATTTCCAGTGCTTTTGTGTCTTACCATTACCTATTTCTCAGCATCAAATAGTTTCACTTACCATTTTCTTTAAGCCCTGATTTTTCTTCTTTTAAACACCCTCATACCTACTCTTCCATGTCTTTTTGCGTGCTCCTTATTGGATTAATACAATCATTCACCTTTATGATCCTGTATCTGCTCTGCTGAAGGCTAACTAGCATCAGTCTGTACTTTGTATCAATTTATGTTCCTAGATTTTGCCTCACTAACTTTTAATTTTAACTAGTCAGCTTGAATTTTACCATGCTATACTAATAGTATATAGTTAGATTATAAACCTAGGAGGGGCACAGTCTGTGTTTTCAATTTCTCAGGGAAGACTTTTTTCTTTCTTTTCTTTTTTTATTTACAGCTGAGACAGAAACAAACTTCTTCATCTTTCCTCAGTAGGAAAACATATTCTCCCCCCACCCCGTCCCCCAAGATCTTCTTTTACTGGTAATCCAGTCCTTCGAGGCATCTCGGTAATTAAGGCATACCACTTCTAATTTTATGCAATTTTTAGTCCTAAGGCTTCAAAATATTTGCATGCTTGGGCAACATAATCTGAACTCTTAGTCTTAACTGACTTTGATAGTCCCATTTTCCCACTCAAGAGCTATTGCAGAATCAGACTTAGCATTATTGCTATGGCTTAATTTGCCCCTTTATTCCTATCTTCTGGTATTTTCTTTTTTTTTTGTAAGAGGTAAATTTTAAATAAGTTTGTTATATTTTATCTAGCACGATTTTACAAAACAAATACGATTTTTTTTGTATTTATTCAACAGTGTTTCCAGCTTTCAACTTATTTTTATTATTTCTTTTTATTTTGATAGGTATTTGCTCACCCTAACCTACAGGTGAGGAAATGTGACTATCCCATTACCATGTGCTATGAAGTTGCAGAGCTAGGATTTGAACTCAGAAAGCCCATGCACTTTCCCACATACTCCAGGATGAGATTTTAGTTTCTCAGTTTTACTTTCAGACCTCATTAAATTATCATCCTCTTCTATTAAAATTTAAAAAGAGGGAAAACATAGAAGAAACTTCTGCTTCTTATAACAATTCAGACTTCTAAACTCTTGAATAATATTGATATGATTTTTAGAGAATCATATTTAGGTTATTAAACTTCTAGGTGAATATTTTGGGGGTGAAATATTTTATTTCTTTTTTCAGAGGCATAAGCTGTCCTCAAATTATATAGTAGTATTTTTCCAGGTTTTATTTGTTTATTTATTTATTTATTTATTTATTTTTTAACTTTTAGGTTTAGGGGTACATGTGAAAATTTGTTACAGAGGTGAGCTCATGTCATGGGGATTGGTTGTACATATTTCATCACCCAGGAATTAAGCCCAGTACCCAATATTTATCTTTTCTTCTCCTCTTCCCCCTCCCACACTCCACCCTCAAGTAGACCCCAGTGTCAGTCGTTCCCCCTTTGTGTTCATAAGTTCTCATAATTTAGCTCCCACTTACAAGTGAGAACATGCTGTATTTGGATTTCTCTTCTTGTGTTATTTCCAGGTTTTAGATTTTAATATTTTAAGACTAGGAAGTATGAAATATTTTCTTTAACTGCTTTGTAACTCAGATAGCAAGGCTTCGATATTTACACTACGGAGAAAGCACTTAGAGAGAAAAAACACAATTAGAAAACAGTCTTCCAAAATGCCATCCTGTACATAGGAAAATATCTTGCATTTGAGGAAATCTTGCCCCACTGTGAGTCTGCCCTTTGCATCTGCCAGGCATCCCAGCAGTATCACTGGACTGGGACCAACTTGTGTGGCTGTGACTGTATCCTGTCTTTTCAAAAATAAGACAGAGGAAGGCATGTAGGAGCAAAAGAGGTTAAAATGATAGTATACATTAGCATATTTAATGGTTAATGATAAAGGACCACACTTTTCCTGGTATCAATCCTATATCTATGACCAGCACTTTTCCCTAGCTATCTGCTACTGGTGCCTTCAAATCTAGTGGGCATTTAGCAAGTTAACTGACTCTAAGAGCTGAATATATTGGCCTATATTGCTTGTGGCTGTTTCTATACTTATCCTATACGCTTCCACATGAGAAATTAAAAATCAAATGACTTAAATATGGAAGAAAGTGGAAACTTATTTGGGTGGGAAGTTCATAACTTAAACAATGCTTTATATATGTACTCTTTAATATGTAGAGTGCTAAAGAATTTGAAAATATGGATGACATGGATGATCTTCTAAGAATAAAAATCAGCAAAATTGATCAGAGAAATATAATACATAAGTAGGCTGGTAACTATAGACAAAATGAGTGAAATACATGACAAAAATGAATCCTACAAAGTGCCTAACCTGATGGAGAATGTTCATTAGAAGGAAGATTAGAAAACTGAATAAGTTGACTTTAAAATCTCTTCTTATTTGAAAAATTTTCAAACTTATAGAAAAGTTAAAAGAGGAGTACAGTGAACACCAGTGTATCCCACAACTAGATTTACTGTTAAAAATTGCCAAGTTTCCTTTATCTCTCTTTATAGACACATATTTCTTTTTTGTCAAATCATCTGAAAGTATATTTCAACCAGGGTGACACCTCACCTCTAAAAACTTCAGTATGCATCTAGCAAAACCAGGAACATCTTCCAACAAACACAGAGCCATCATCTATCTAAGAAATCAATACTACTTATGTAATACTATGCAGTATGTAGTCCATACTAAATACCAAATTTCCCTATTTTTCCAAAATGTTTTATATAGATGATTTTTCCCCCTTTTCATATAGGATCCAATCAAGGTTCACACATTGTAATTGTTATGTCTCTGTAGTGTCGTTAGAATGCTCCTCTTTCCCTCAGAAGGCTCACTCTGTCCTTTGTGACTTTGAATGCTTTAAATAGGCCAGGTCAGTTGTCCTGAAGGATGTCCCATTTACTAGATTCTTCTGTTTATTTAGGGCTTAGTACAAATATCCAGCAAGAACTCTTTCAGGCTCATTTGTTTCTGTTTGTATTCTATGTTTTTATTTTTGGCATAATTTTATGTTTTGAACATGTAGAACATTTACATGCTTCAAAAATCAAAACTGGTGGCACAGCTTGATTGGCCTGGTGGCAGGTGGGCGCAGGTGTCAGCCCTTCATGGTGGTTCAAGCTGTAGGCACTGGGCTGGAAGGCCCCAGAGGATGCAAGCCCCCAGCTCTGAAGTCATGGGATCTGACAGTGTGGACGGTTAAGTGGGTCAGCACTTCTGTTGAGTCTGTGAACAGGGGTTCAGCCATCCAGACAGGCTTTACAAAACTGAACAGCTACATTCAAGGCAAGAGGAGAAAGAGATGAAAATAATGGTGACAGCTCCAGTCACAAGCTACACAGAGGTTGGTTCATGTCCTTTTAGTGAGTAACAAGACCATTTCCCTGTGTATCTCCTCTGAACAGCAATTCCATCTGCCCAGGCCTTCAGAGTCAGATGACTTTATTGAAGACACAGCCAATATGACTGTGTTTCATTCAATGGATACTCTAGTGCCCAAAGAATCAAGAGCAACTTCACTTTGGGAGGCCGAGGCAGGCAGATCACGAGGTCAGGAGTTTGAGACCAGCCTGACCAACATGCTGAAACCCCGTCTCTACCAAAAATACAAAAAAAATTAGCGGGCTGTGGTGGCATATGCCTGTAATCCCAGCTACTCAGGAGGCTGAGGCAGGAGAACTGCTTGAACCCAGGAGGCGGAGATTGCAGTGAGCAGAGATGGAGCCACTGCACTCCAGCCTGGGCGACAAAGGGACACTCTGTCTCAAAAAAAAAAAAAAAGAACAACTTTTGACATTAGCAAGCATTTAAGTATTTTGAGGGAAGAAGGAAAAGTTTTCAGTGAAAAGGTTTATTACACTGCAGGCTACACCAGTCCTTTCAAATTGCTTAATAGAAATAATAAAGTGTAATTGATTCAGAAAAAGGAGTCCTCCAAAGAAAATGAATGAGAAAAGGAAAGGAAGTCCCATTGCCAGGGGAAAGCTTCTGTTTAACCTAGACATTAACACTGCCTATCATAAAGTGTGTGTCTAGCATCGTTTGAGAGCACTACAATGACTCAAGCTCATTTCCAATGTTCCTTTTTAGTGTATGAAGCTTTGTCAGAGGGGACAATAATCTACACACATGTAAATTGGTCATAACTATGGTGGTCTTTGTTTTCTGTGGGGATTCACGGAAATGTAATGTTGATTCCCCCTTCTTCTCTGCATCACAATCATGTTGCCTTGTGCCAGTTGGATGTCATCCTCTCCAGATATTATCAATCAAAATATTAAAGATTTTATTTAACAAATCAAAACTATAGAATGTGATATAATCAGGGAAGTCTTCTTTTCACACATACCCCATCTACTCCAATCCTACTTATTTCTTATAAGAAACTTCTGTCATCAGTTTCTAGTCTATCTTTCCTGTGTTTTCTTTTGTAAAAATAGGAAAAACATATTTATTTCCTTATTTTTTATTTCTCACAACATATTTGACATTACATACACTCTTTTCCATATTGTTTTTCTTAAAATAAATTTTCTTTTAAAATAACATTAGGCTTTCAGAAGAGTTGCAAAGATATTAGAGTTGTCATATGCCCCTCACATGGTTTCTCCTGCAGTTAAAATTATGTTTTCCTATGGAATATTTGTGAAACAAACAAACAAAAAATCAACATTTACAAATGACTATTAACTGGATTTTACGAGTTTTTCCACTAATACTCTTTTTCTGTTCCAGGATCCCATGAAGGATCTCACAGTGGATTTTGTCACATGTATCTTTAGTCTTCCCTGGTTTGTTAAAGTTTGTCAGCTTTTAATTTATTCATGACCTTGCCATGAGATGTATTGGTTGGATATTTTGTAGAATACCCACCAAATGGGGTGATGTTTTTCTCATGAAGAGGTTGGGATTATGGGCTTTGGGGAAGAATACAACAGAGATAAAGTACCTTTCTCATCAGGCCATATGGGGACATGCTATCAACATGACTTACGACTAGTGATGTTAACTCTGCGCAGTTCGTTAAGGTAGTACTTGCTAGAGTTTCCCACTAAAAAACTATTGTTTTTCTTTTTCCATATTCTATTCCTTGGAAGTGAGTGAGTCACTATGTACAGTTCATGCTAAAAAGGGGGTGGAGGGTTAAGCTCCACTTCCTGCAGGAAGTGTAACACCTTGCTTTTCCACTTTTCAGTATATCTTGCAAACCACTCTACATCATGTTCTTTGTCCTCTTTACTTTTTATGTCTATTAGAGTAGTTGGTTGGTTGGATATACCATAATTTATTCAACCAGTGCCCCCATGGATGAACATTTAGGCTTTTCCCAATAGTATTAAATTATAACATTAGTAATAAATATTAAATTGTAATAGATGACTTTTATCAAATTAAATAAGGTCTCTTCTCTTCTTGGCATGCTGAGAATTCTTAATGAAGTTGTGCTGAACTTTATCCAATGCTTTTCTGTATCTACTGAGATATTATTACTTAATCCCTTTTTTGTTAGTATAATGAATGACATTGATTCATTCAACTTTACATTCCTGATACAAACTGTATTTAGTCATAATGTATTAATCTTTTTATGGATTATTGAATTGAATTTGTTAAAAATTTGTCAAGAATTTTTGCATCTTCATGAGGGATATTAGTTTGTAATTTTTGGTTTTTGTAAATCAACAATTCTTCATTAGGTTCTTACACTTACCAGGTCTGATCAGAGAATGTTGTATGTTCTCTCTTAATTATAAGGAGTGATGACCTGGTAGAAGTACAATAGATTCTGTCTCTTGGCTGGTGGATAATTTCAGTTCTTGTGTCTCTTAGCTCTTGATAATAGCAATAATTCCTTCCACCAAAATGAATCATTCAAAGCTTTTCCTTCGGTGAATCAGTCTGGGCATATGTGTTAAGGAGAAATCACAATACAACCCAAGCAACTTAATTATAAATTCTTTCATTGTGATGCTTCACTTACCCTTTATTGAGAGAATCAGGAAAATATCCTTATTCTTTGTAATCATAATTCTGAGCACTTATTGAAGCACCCTCCTTTTTACTACCTACTGTCAGACAGTAGAAAGGGCTTTGCAAGAAGCTTGATTAATATCTGGGTGTCTTGTTTAGTGAACACATTGATTAGAATTTCCATATATAGGTCTTGAATGAGAATAAAGCTAAGAATTCAGAAGTTTCCCAGCTGATGTCCTGGGTGTTTTAAATTGCCTTCTAGTCCATAGGAACAGAACACTGATTTTTAAATGCTGCTCAGTTAACAAGAGCCAGTATGAGTTTGCACTTTCCTTGTGGGTTTACTTTAGGGTCATGATGGAAAATCTAAACTTAGGCAATAGAAAATAATATGTGCAGGAGGCATTTAACCACCCTTGTTTTTGGACACAGAAACATTCCCTACCATTATCCTTCTCCTTAACCTTAGTTCACTCATGGTTAATTTTGAGTTGAATGATAAAAATATACATAGAATACAAAGGGATGTGAGATAAATAAAATTAAAATAACCTATAAGGAAAAGAGATAAAAACAGTCATAATCTACAATGGTATTTAAGAATAAAATATAATGTTTTATCCAGATTGCAGTGCATTATTATTTAATTGAGGTCCAAACTGTCCTAATACAGACAGCAGATATATTTATTTTGACTTGCATTGTGTTTAAAAAAAATGTTTAGTTGATGTTAGCATTTAAATATCATGAGATTGTTTTAAATAAAATTCCAGAATTCTAGTTCTCTTGGAAAATTTGTCTGATCTAGGCTCTATGCTATTCTGAAAATGATAAGCTGTTGCTGAGTGGTGCTGCATCCCTCAGATGGGTAAGTCTGGTTTGTCCATTTTGTAACAGTCCACACTTGGGCAATCTTACTCATTTGAATCAACTTTCTGGCCTGAGTAGACATTTCAGTTTAAAATCCCTGACAAAATTAGTGATAGCTTTCTTTATTTTAATTTTTATGAGCATACTAAAAAAACTAATTTCAGATCAACACAAATATTGGATGATTCTCTGAAAAGATAAAGCATTTCCCTGTAATGACATCTACAACTTATTAGAGGCCTTTCTAGAAAGGACAAGATGAAAGCTTTGGAGCTCAAAGATAGAGTTAGTCTGTCTTCTAATTTATATTTCCTTCCTCTTTCTCTTTCTTTCTTTCTTTCTTTTTCTTTCTTTCTCTTTCTTTCTTTTCTTTCCTTCTCTCTCTCTCTCCTTCTGCCTTTCTTTCTTTCCCTTCTTTCCTTCCCTCCTTTTTCCTTCCTTCCTTCTTTCCTTCCTTCCTCCTTTCCTTCCTCTCCTTCCCCTCCTTCACCTCCTTTCCTTTCCTTTCTTTCCCTCCCTCCCTTCCTTCCTTCCCTCCTTCCTTCCTTCCCTCCTTCCTTCCTTCCCTACTTCCTTCCTTCCTTCCTTTCTTTTTCTTTCTTCTTTTTTGTCTTGCACTGTCACCCAGGCTGGAGTGCAGTGGCATGATCTCAGTTCACTGCAACCTCCACCTCCCGGGTTCAAGTGATTCTCCTGCCTTAGCCTCCCGAGTAGCTGGGATTACAGGTGCCTGCCACCACACCCGGCTAATTTTTTTGTGTTTTTAGTAGAGACGGGGTTTCATTATGTTGGCCAGGCTGGTCTCAAACACCTGGCCTCAGGTGATCCACCCGCCTTGATTTCCCAAAGTGCTGGGATTGCAGGCGTGAGCCACTGCACCCGGCCCTAATTTATAAATTAATAATTACTTATTTCTAAAACAGTATTAGTTAATTTCTGTTAAAGATCAGATTTGGTAATTAGATGATAAATAGAACCATGAGGTATTGGGGAAGATGGAAACCAAATGTAGATCAACGCATACATTTATTAACCTGATTTGTATACTTAAACTAGATTATGCTAAAGTTTGGCTAGAAATGTTTACTCCCTGAGCATGATTATAACGCACAAGTAAGTTAAGAATATATGGGCTAGGCTGGGCACGGTGGCTCACGCCTGTAATCCCAGCACTTTGGGAGGCCAAGGTGGGTGGATCACCTGAGGTCAGGAGTTCAAGACCAGCCTGGTCAACATGGTAAAAACCTGTCTCTACTAAAAAAAAAAAAAAAAAAAAAAATTACAGGTGTGGTGGCGGATGCCTGTAATCCCAGCTACTCGGGAGGCTGAGGCAGGAGAATTGCTTGAGCCTGGGAGGTGGAGGTTGCAGTCAGCTGAGATTGCGCCACTGCACTCCAGCCTGGGCGATGGAGCAAGACTCCATCTCAGAAAAAAAAAAAAAAAAAGAATTTATGGGCTATCCTTCATATATTATTCTTTCATAATATTTATAGTTGACTTACATAATTAACTCCTTCACAATAATTAAGTAGCTAATTGTGGAGCAAGAATATAAATAATTATTCTGTTGGTCCATTTTTGAAGTCTAACAATGCCAACTAAATCTTATATTTGCTATATTACATGCCAAATGGATATTTTATTGGTGAATTAACACCACAGGGAATCCATCAGAATGTATCTACTAACAATCTTGTCCAAATATCTTTAACATATACATATAAATACTGAAAAATCACAATCACCAATTATCAGAATTACATGAATGCTTTATCTGATTTAACTGCAATGAAATGGTAGAGTTTTATTCACTTAGATAAACAATGAAATTAATTGGAGCTTCATAAAAGATTTATGTGCAATGAGAATATAAGGGAGCTCAGCGAGTTTATAGAGATCAAAAGAAAACTGATAAAAACAGGTAATTTTTGCAATAGATTTGAATCCTAGGAAGCAAGCTTTCTCTGTTGGACATTTGTGGCCTTTAAGACCATTTTGTTTAATCTCTTTACTACACTTGTAAACTCAACCAAAAAAAAATCCCTGTGTGATGAAATTTACTTTTTATTATTTGCTTTTGAGAACCAGGACTCAATTCCCAGGGCAGGCAGTTAACGTTGGTTAATAAGAACTATGTTGAATGGCTTTTGTAGGTTTTCACCTCCTTGTGTGCCACTTAAGTAAGAAAAAAACAAAGAGTTTTCTCATGATTTTAGACCTTTTTGTAAGACATGCTGAATAATGATTAGAGTTCCATGTCTAACTATGGTAGTCAGCTAGACTTCCCACTGGGGAGTAGATTTTTATCATTTTACCAAACCCTCAGAATTTACCTAGGAGACCTGTGATGGTCTGAATATCAAGTCTGTTCAATTGCTCCTTTCTGCAGCTGAAACTTAGAGTTTGGAAGAATCTCTGGTGTTGGGGTAAATTTGGATGTGTTTTATTATGTGGAGTAATTCCAACATTTAAGTGAATGATAAGATGTATTTGGAGTAAAATGGAGGAGAAATTTTGGATACTGAGAGTTGATTATTTTATCTCCCCATGGGCACTGGTAAAGTTAGACTTTCATGTTTACTGTGATAATGTAAATTTGGTAATAAAACATATATGTGATATAAATTTTCAAATATTGATGCACAGACCCCATCAATTGTTCTTATTTCAGTTATTTTATTTTTACTTTAATTTTGAATATGGTGGCAGTACTTGTCCATTGTTAAAGTAAATCTGACAGAAAATATGTGTTTAGAAGGATCTTTCTATGGCCTGAATTTCTTCTCGATTCTTTCCCTATCCTTTGGGAAGAATTCCCTGTCATGTCAGTCTTCTCTTTCTCTGGATGTTTACAACTCTCTGCCAAATATGCTAACATTTGGATAAATATATTGTTTTCAAATTATTCATTCATAGATTTGTTTTTTCTAGACACTTTGTGAGATCTCCAAGGACAAGACCGTATCTCCCTCTTTTTAAAAAAAGTTTATTATACTTTAAGTTCTGGGATACATGTGTAGAATGTGCAGGTTTGTTACATAGGTATACGCGTGCCATGGTGGTTTAGTGCACCCATCAACCCATCATCTACATTAGGTATTTCTCCTAATGCTATCTCTCCCATAGCCCCCTACTCCCCAACAGGCCCTGGTGTGTGATGTTCCCCTTTCTGTGTCCGTGTGTTCTCACTGTTTAGCTCCCACTTATGAGTGAGAACATGTGGTGTTTGATTTTCTGTTCTTGTGTTAGTTTGCTGAGAATGATGGTTTCCAGCTTCATCAATGTCCCTGCAAAGGACACGAAATCATCCTTTTTTATGGCTACATAGTATTCCATGGTGTATATGTGCCACATTTTCTTTATCCAGTCTATTGTTGATGGGCATTTGGGTTGGTTCCAAGTCTTTGCTATTATGAACAGTCTCCCTCTTTTTTTATTCCTGCTATTCTGACCCAATAGACATCTGATTATATAGGATTAAGGAATACTTTGTTCTCATATTTATGTATAAAAATACCTACATTTCATTTTAGAGGTAACCTCTCTCTTCTTCTAACTTAATATTGTATTACATACAGAATATTTCTCACTGTATGTGATCACAATTATCACGAGCAGCTTTGTTGAAAAGAATCATGTAATGTAATAGACTTTTCGTATTTCACACATGTAAAACTGTAAGTAGATCTGTGTATAAAATCGAGGTGTACAACATCATTCTCAAATCAATGCTTTTTTTCTGAACTCTATCTCAAGAAAATTTATTCTTTCATCAATTTCTGGCCATTTGGTTTTCTCTTACCCAAGGACATTGTTTGTCATTCTGTTCCTGTGGCCTATTTTTTTTCCCCTGCCATCTCTGCTTAAACTTCCAAGAGCCACAGGATACGTTTTCCTTCAGAACTCCCACAATAAGCGTCGCTTTAATGCTTAAGAGGTTTTAGCTTACAAACTCAGTGTGTAGGAGCCAGTGCTTTCCTCTATTTTCTTAAAAATCAACCCAGTTCTAACACTGAGATTCTCCTCCTATAAGACAGTTTGGAAATGTAATCTGAATAGTAAGACCCTCCCTAAAAGGGTTATGACAGTCACTCTTAGAACTGAGATATAGGGAAGAGCCAATCATTGTCTTGCACTGGTAACTTTAGAGAGTCCCCTTTAAATATGCAAGCTCTTCAACTACTTTGCTACTCTTGAGGCACAGGGATTCTATGAGCCTTGAAACTTCAATGGCTAGGAACTTATCTTCAGATATGTTTTACACATGTCTGAATGATTACTGTTATTATAGAGGTTAAAAACACATCCTCTTACCTGTCTTAGGGATTCTCCTTGACTTCAGAAGATTTCTCCCTCTAAGCTCACACTCTTGGACACTTGCCATTATCTTTCATGTCTTTTACTCCATTACAAAAGTCAAAATTCCTGAGGCAAGAACACACAAAACTGGTTGCCTATCTGCAAGGTAAGAAAGAGGAGTCTCTACAAGGAGAAAGAGGTACATTAACTTTCCCAGAGCCTCGCTGCTTTTTGCCCCTTAAGATTTAACAGAATTTTGATCATAGAGACACAACTGATATGCCTCATAAAGCAAACACCATTTTCTCTTTTTTTCAGTTTTCTTTTCTTTTTTCTTTTTAACTTTAAGTTCTGGGATACATGTGCAGAATGTGCAGGTTTGTTGCATAGGTATAGATGGCAAGCACCATTTTCTAAGGAGCCTGAAATTTAGGAAGGTGTGGAAGAAGACTATTCAAAATGGCAGCAGGTTTGAATGTTCACAGAAGCAGCTGTTGTTCTTCCAAACCCAGGGACAACAGAACTGTGGTGTAGTCTTGCTCCCTTGCCATGGGACCCAGATGTGACACATACCTCCAGACCTCAAATGGAAGTTCCTCTTCTAAGGTTAAACTTATACACTTTCTTAAATATAAACAAAATAAAAAAAAAAAACTGTTTCAGCTCTGTCCACCTCCAACAGGTAGGCAAAATAGTTACTGTGCTAGATCACAAAGTAAAAATGAATGCAACTTGGTTTTTGTTTTTTCCCCTTCCTATTCTTTTCTTACTTTCTTTCCTCTATTCCAAATATTCTGTGATATTTATGAAAAGTTAAAGTATATTAAAAAGCTGGATGATGATGATTTACTAAACACCTGCATTGGTCCTATAGTTAGATTTTGAACCAAGGAGAAAGCCTTAATGCAAAATTTAAATCATCATAAAATATCAGTCTTAGAGATCCTGTTAGCTCATATGACTAACTTTAAAGCTGTAAACATAGCCCAATATTTTTAAGAAAATGATTATAGTATTATCTATATATTATCATAAACTAAGAGATGATGGGTGGAAATTGTGGGGGATATCTGGTACAGAAAAAATTAGAATTTACTTAAAAATTTGCGACTATATTACAATCTATTTAATACCCATATTTAATCATCACTTTGAATTATTTAAATCTTATTTTCATGTGAAAAAGGTTGAGCTCTTCCACATTTTCTTTTTCATGAATGTTTAATAAAAAAATTAACTTGGACTCCATTACACTTTTTCAAAATGCTTTCAAAAGATTTTTTTAAAGGCCTCTTTTAACATTAACACTTCAGTATACTGTAGTTGACACTTTCAAAAGAATTAAACTGCTAGAAAAATGGTACTCCCTTTGGAATATTTATCAAGCCATGCAATATTTTAAAATGTGGTAAAATATTTCTTGTTTCAGTGAATGAGAATGGTCTTCTTATATAATGGAGGGATGGAAGAAGATACTTAGAAAAATCAGGGAAGAGTGAAGAAGATACTTCGAAAAATCAGGGAAGATTTTCATCATAAGGTCCAAGCAAAGGCATGAGTATAAGATGTGTGTATGTGATACATAAGATTTACTTCTAAACAATTTAAGAGGTTAAGGGATAAAAATCACCATTCAGTTTCTAAGTGAACACAGTATAAATAATATTGATGATGAGCAAAGGAAAACACAAAATAAGAAATTAAAAGTCATGAGAAGATAAACTGGATCAAAATGAGAATTCAACAAAGGGAGCAATAAGAAAACTAAATAGGAAAAAGGTAATAAATATATTCTCAAACTACAGATGTGGAGAGACAAAGTATAGGAGGAGAGAATGTTTTTTGTAGAAGGGGTCCATGGACCCGTGAAGTGACCATATGGCACTAGACTGCCCCAGCTTCCTTCTGGAAGCCCTTCTCAGTGCCGCCTTAGCTGGTATCTTGTTTTGTAGAGCAGAGCGGAGCAGAGAAGTCAGCATCTTCAACAGAGCCCCGATTCAATTCTGTATTTTCTCACTATCTCCTGAATTCCTTTTTGGAGTTCCTACTCTCATTTTCATACTCTTTGTAATGTAATGTGATTTGCTCACTTCAAGAATTAAATCTGTGCATTAGACCTGTAACATTGTTGTGTTAAAATTAGAGAATTCACGAACTTTGATGGCAACAATACCTTGAATAATAAAAGTAAACACATATATAGAACTTTTACTGTTTTAAGCACTTTATATATATTAATTCATCTAATCCTTTCAAAACCTCTGAGATATGTCTTATGATCATCACCATTTTACAGATGAAACAAACACACAAATACAAAACACGAACTACGCAATGGAGGAGGATGTGAAACTAGGCAGTTTAGCCTTCAGTATCCATATGCTTGATCTTTCTGCTATACTTCCTATTGTTCTGGAAATGGAAACTGAAGAGCAGATCATATGATGGCACCTGACAAAGTCTTATTTTATCATAAAAAATGCAGCCAGTGCTAAAGCTACCTACTTACCTTTAGCACTTCTAATATTTTTAGGGTAAGTAATGGCGTAGTCTACCAGCTCATCTCATTTGCACAATAGTTTGTTTCTCTCCCTATTTTGTCCTCTCTCTGCAGTTTTACTCTCAACTCCTGTGTTTGTTTCCTGGAGCTTTTGTAATCTATTACCACAAACTTGGTGTCTTAACACAACAGAAATTAATTTTTTTTTCATGGTTTTGGAAGTGAGATTTTTGAAATCAAAGTGTTAGAGATTTTTTTTTTTTTCTAAAGGCTCTGCAGAAGAGTCTGTTCCGTGACTCTTTCCTAACTTCTGGTGGCAGCAGGCAATCTTTGGCATTCTTTGACTTGTAGCTGCACCATTCCAACCTCTTTCTACCTCTGTCTTCACATGGACTTCTTTATGTGTCTATCTCTTAAATTTCTCCCTTCTTTTTAAGGAAACCAGGCATTGGGTTGAGAGCCCACCCTAATTCCAGGATGATCTCATTTGGGAATCTTTAATTTAACTACATCTGCAAAGACTTACAAGTAAGGTCACATTTAGTGCCAGTGTTAGGACTTGGGCATATTTTTTTGGAGACCACTATTCAACCAGCTATACCTTCTCCACATTTCCTCTATCATCTAATTCTACTTTTAGTCCTTTACTGTTAAATGGATTGACTGTACTTTTATTAAAAATTGAATATGCTAATAAATCCTACATATTTATTCATTATGCAGATTCCTGAGTCTGAGTCTACTGACAAATATACCACATCCCCAGAGTAACTTGGAGTCTCTTAAAATTGTCTTGCTGGCATCTAGCGGAGATTGTCCCCATAAGCATGTTCCTTATGATGGATGCCTGGGTCAGAACACATAATACAGTAAGTATTGTACAAGCTCTAGTAATGTTGGTATTGGTGACATTTTAATAGAAAAAGGAATTTTGGTTTACCCTAAGATTTTTCATCAAAGGGGTTTAAGCTGACCTCTATTCAACTTTCTAAGATAAGAATTCTATGGAAAATTATATTGTAATATTTACATTTTATCTAAAATATTTATAAAACATAACTTTCATACATTTATTATTTTCTGATACAATATCATAATCATTAACATAATTTTTATGCTTCAGTGTGTGGAATGGATGCTTCCAGTCAGACTAGAAACTTTTTTTTTCTCCTTTTTTCAGAAAAAATATTTTATTACTTTTTAATATTTTCATATCCATAATGAGCAAGATTTATCTATTCCATCTTGAAACTTTAAATCATTAATTACCTCCCCAGGGTTTTGCTTCCTGTTCTAATGCTTTCAATTTACTTATTACAATTTTAGCATAAAAATTATTTTTCCTAAACCAAATTCTGTTTTTATTGTTCTGAGGCAGTTTCTGATAGGTAAGATATGTGAAATTTTCTTTATATGCTGGAAGTCACCTAAAAATAATTTGGTAAGATATTTGATAACTATTATTTTTCTCATTTATAAGAGCATAACAACATAAATTATTTCATTGTAAGATGCACCTTATATTTTGTACCACTATGATTCTAATTTTAGAGATGTTAAACTGAAAAAAGTGCCTCTTAGAATCAATTATCCTTAATTTCTAAATCTATGCATTAAAAATCCTTGAACCCATGCATTAAAAAAAAAAACTTGTTTGTTGTCTTTTATTACAGTGTGTTTGCCCTTGTTGCCTTGTTTGTTTTTGCTTTGTTTAATTAGTTTCTTTTCTTTATCCAGTTCTTTTTTATAAGCATGAGGATTCTGAGAAGCACTGCCCCTCCCACATGTCACACTCTGGGGAGAGATGATTGGAATGCCTCTTGGATCAGGTATCTTTGGTGATCATTCCACCTAGTTAAGATGAAGCTGGTGATACCCTTTGGCTTGTTTCAGGTAATGTAACCAGGTTTTCCAGTGACTTGTGAATTAGCAAGCTAAAAACTAGTTTTCAGTTTCTGGAGAACGGGTTCCCAATCTCATTTGAGGCTATTGGAGGAAAAATCCCTTCAGAAAATAAAGCATGACAGTAAGATTTTAGTATGCAGGAAGTAAATTCAGTTCCTTTGGAGATCAGCATGCCTCTGTTCAATCCTCTCCTTAATCCCTTATGAGTCAGATCTAGTAGGGGGTTGGACCAGGAAATTGAGTGTAGGGTTATAGGTGATAAGATGAGGAGAGGCACTCCCCTCAGGAGTTAAGATGCAGGAAATTTGGTTTGCACTTTAGCCAGTACAAGGCATTTCACCAGAATGGAGAATATGTGCTCTCTTGCACAGAAATCCATGCCAGCAGTAAGTGATGTGGAAGGATTTAGTGAAATTTTGCCAATAACCCCAGGCTTACTGCTTAATGAACAGAACATTCTCCTGGGACTTTAAGAGGTCCTATGAAATAAGGGACATAAATGATGTACTTTCTTTTCTGTTAGGCTTAAGAAATTCTGTTCTGAGTGCAAATACAGGGAATGATTTCCGACTTTCCTATTAGATAGCAGATATCTTAGCATCTTGGATACATTTAGAAAGAATAGAAATGTGAATAATTGAAACCTAGTCAGTCAATTGATTTATTAGAATTCCTGGAAGAAGACTGAGTAAACACAATCTCATTCTCTTTCTTTTTCTCTCTGTCAGTTCTTCTTCTTCGGTTCCTATACTATGGGATATAAATGAAACAGTGCAATGTAAAACTAGTATAATGATGGTCGAGAGTAGGTCCCCAATAAATCTTGGTTATTACTGTTATTGGAGAGAATAATGAAATTTAAAGCTAGTGGGGGAAAAAGAATAGTACAAACTGGAAATGAATTGGAATGAGTGTTGCTTCAGGTTGCCCTCAATTTGGTATCAGTACCCTAAGTAAATCAGAGTTGCTGTGACCTGGGCTTTGATATAAGGGTAGCAGAATGATTTAGAAAAAACAGCATTAGATTAAAAGCCAGAGACATATTATAGTCCTAGTTTTTTCGCTTACTAGAGATTTGACCTTGAAAAGCTTAATTTGTTTAAATCCCGTTTCCTCATCTGAAAAATGAAGACTGATGATATCTGTCCTAACTCCATCTTGTGATGATCCAACGGAATAAAGTGCTATCGAAATGTGAGGTATTTTTTTAATCCAAAAAATTCAGTGAATTTACATTTTATAAGGTAGTATATGCCACCTCTATGTCTTAAATCCCCACAGCCTCAGGCCAGGAAGGTGTCCTATTTTCATGGGGGAACCCCAGTAACTATTAGTTGTAACTACAACTATTAGTAACAATGAATAGTTATTATACTACTACAATGATTGTTGTTATATTTAATTTAAACTACTTATAACAAAAGTAATAAGTAGTTTACAATCACAGTCACAAGACAACCGCACCACCACAACAATCAAACCTGGAGCAACTAAGGGGATAAGATGTACAAGGACTAGGGGTGTAGAAGAGCAATTCTGAATAGGGGGCCTGGAAGTTCTTATGGCAAGCTGACAAGTTGAAACCTGAATGAGATTTGAAAGAGTTAATGGAGAAATATGTGCATCTGTATGGGGAAAGAACATTCCACAGGGAGAGAGCAGCGAAATCCAGTGGCTCAAGGTGGCAACATACCTGATGTGTTCAAGGAGCAGCACAGAAATCAGAGAGGTAACTCAGTGGGGGATACTCACCTTTGACTTCTGCATGTTTGATGATCTCTTGGATTTGCCTAATCCATCCTGTTACATGTCAATATATATACTTATATTTTACATAGACAATATATTATTTTAAAATATATTCTTTAGGCATATATACTACAAAATTATACATGTAAGTACACATATGTGTGTTGTGTGTATATATTACATATGTATATTTTATACATGTACCTATAGTATATATGTGTATATATAATACGTAATGTTTTGATTGTACTATATATAGCCCTTACTCCACAATTTTGATATCAATCTTTTCCAATTCATTGTTTTAAAAATATATAGATATGGGGGGGAGGAGCCAAGATGGCCGAATAGGAACAGCTCCGGTCTACAGCTCCCAGCGCGAGCGACGCAGAAGACGGGTGATTTCTGCATTTCCATCTGAGGTACCGTGTTCATCTCACTAGGGAGTGCCAGACAGTGGGCGCAGGTCAGTGGGTGAGTGCACCGTGCGCCAGCCGAAGCAGGGGCGAGGCATTGACTCACTGGGGAAGCGCAAGGGGTCAGGGAGTTCCCTTTCCAGGGGTGACAGACGGCACCTGGAAAATCGGGCCACTCCCACCCGAATACTGTGCTTTTCCGACGGGCTTAGGAAACGGTACCCCAGGAGAGTATAGCCCGCACCTGGCTGAGAGGGTCCTACGCCCACGGAGTCTCGCTGATTGCTAGCACAGCAGTCTGAGATCGAACAGCAAGTCGGCAGCGAGGCTGGGGGAGGGGCGCCCGCCATTGCCCAGGCTCGCTTAGGTAAACAAAGCAGCCAGGAAGCTTGAACTGGGTGGAGCCCACCACAGCTCAAGGAGGCCTGCCTGCCTCTGTAGGCTCCACCTCTGGGGGGCAGGGCACAGACAAACAAAAAGACAGCAGTAACCTCTGCAGACTTAAATGTCCCTGTCTGACAGCTTTGAGGAGAGCAGTGGTTCTCCCAGTACACAACTGGAGATCTGAGAACGGGCCGACTGCCTCCTCAAGTGGGTCCCTGACCCCTGACCCCCGTGCAGCCTAACTGGGAGGCACCCCCCAGCAGGGGCAGACTGACACCTCACACGGCCGGCCGGGTACTCCAACAGACCTGCAGCTGAGGGTCCTGTCTGTTAGAAGGAAAACTAACAGAAAGGACATCCACACCAAAAACCCATCTGTACATCACCATCATCAAAGACCAAAAGTAGATAAAACCACAAAGATGGGGAAAAAACAGAGCAGAAAAACTGGAAACTCTAAAAAGCAGAGTACCTCTCCTCCTCCAAAGGAACGCAGTTCCTCACCAGCAACAGAACAAAGCTGGACGGAGAATGACTTTGATGAGCTGAGAGAAGAAGGCTTCAGACGATCAAATTACTCCGAGCTACGGGAGGATATTCAAACCAAAGGCAAAGAAGTTGAAAACTTTGAGAAAAATTTAGAAGAATGTATAACTAGAATAACCAATACAGAGAAGTGCTTAAAGGAGCTGATGGAGCTGAAAACCAAGGCTCGAGAACTACGTGAAGAATGCAGAAGCCTCAGGAGCCGATGCGATCAAATGGAAGAAAGGGTATCAGCCCTGGAAGATGAAATGAATGAAATGAAGTGAGAAGGGAAGTTTAGAGAAAAAAGAATAAAAAGAAACGAGCAAAGCCTCCAAGAAATGTGGGACTATGTGAAAAGACCAAATCTACGTCTGATTGGTGTACCTGAAAGTGACGGGGAGAATGGAAACAAGTTGGAAAACACTCTGCAGGATATTATCCAGGAGAACTTCCCCAATCTAGCAAGGCAGGCCAACATTCAGATTCAGGAAATACAGAGAACGCCACAAAGATACTCCTCGAGAAGAGCAACTCCAAGACACATAATTGTCAGATTCACCAAAGTTGAAATGAAGGAAAAAATGTTAAGGGCAGCCAGAGAGAAAGGTCGGGTTACCATCAAAGGGAAGCCCATCAGACTAACAGTGGATCTCTCAGCAGAAACTCTACAAGCCAGAAGAGAGTGGGGACCAATATTCAACATTCTTAAAGAAAAGAATTTTCAACCCAGAATTTCATATCCTGCCAAACTAAGCTTCATAAGTGAAGGAGAAATAAAATACTTTACAGACAAGCAAATGCTGAGAGAGTTTGTCACCACCAGGCCTGCCCTAAAAGAGCTCCTGAAGGAAGCGCTAAACATGGAAAGGCACAACCGGTACCAGCCACTGCAAAATCATACCGAAATGTAAAGACCATCGAGACTAGGAAGAGACTGCATCAACTAACGAGCAAAATAACCAGCTAACATCATAATGACAGGATCAAATTCACACATAACAATATTAACTTTAAATGTAAGTGGACTAAATGCTCCAATTAAAAGACACAGACTGGCAAATTGGATAAAGACTCAAGACCCATCAGTGTGCTGTATTCAGGAAACCCATCTCACGTGCAGAGACACACAAAGGCTCAAAATAAAAGGATGGAGGAAGATCTACCAAGCAAATGGAAAACAAAAAAAGGCAGGGGTTGCAATCCTAGTCTCTGATAAAACAGACTTTAAACCAACAAAGATCAAAAGAGACAAAGAAGGCCATTACATAATGGTAAAGGGATTAATTCAACAAGAAGAGCTAACTATCCTAAATATATATGCACCCAATACAGGAGCACCCAGATTCATAAAGCAAGTCCTGAGTGACCTACAAAGAGACTTAGACTCCCACACATTAATAATGGGAGACTTTAACACCCCACTGTCAACATTAGACAGATCAACAAGACAGAAAGTCAACAAGGATACCCAGGAATTGAACTCAGCTCTGCACCAAGTGGACCTAATAGACATCTACAGAACTCTCCACTCCAAATCAACAGAATATACATTTTTTTCAGCACCACACCACACCTATTCCAAAATTGACCATATACTTGGAAGTAAAGCTCTCCTCAATAAATGTAAAAGAACAGAAATTATAACAAACTATCTCTCACATCACAGTGCAATCAAGCTAGAACTCAGGATTAAGAATCTCACTCAAAACCACTCAACTACGTGGAAACTGAACAACCTGCTCCTGAATGACTACTGGGTACATAACGAAATGAAGGCAGAAATAAAGATGTTCTTTGAAACCAACGAGAACCAAGACACAACATACCAGAATCTCTGGGATGCATTCAAAGCAGTGTGTAGAGGGAAATTTATAGCACTAAATGCCCACAAGAGAAAGCAGGAAAGATCCAAAATTGACACCCTAACATCACAATTAAAAGAACTAGAAAAGCAAGAGCAAACACATTCAAAAGCTAGCAGAAGGCAAGAAATAACTAAAATCAGAGCAGAACTGAAGGAAATAGAGACATAAAAAACCCTTCAAAAAATAAATGAATCCAGGAGCTGGTTTTTTGAAAGGATCAACAAAATTGATAGACCGCTAGCAAGATTAATAAAGAAAAAAAGAGAGAAGAATCAAATAGATGCAATAAAAAATGATAAAGGGGATATCACCACCGATCCCACAGAAATACAAACTACCATCAGAGAATATTACAAACACCTCTATGCAAATAAACTAGAAAATCTAGAAGAAATGGATAAATTCCTCAACACATACACCCTCCCAAGACTAAACCAGGAAGAAGTTGAATCTCTGAATAGACTAATAACAGGAACTGAAATTGTGGCAATAATCAATAGTTTACCAACCAAAAAAAGTCCAGGACCAGATGGGTTCACAGCCGAATTCTACCAGAGGTACAAGGAGGAGCTGGTACCATTCCTTCTGAAACTATTCCAATCAATAGAAAAAGAGGGAATCCTCCCTAACTCATTTTATGAGGCCAGCATCATCCTGATACCAAAGCCTGGCATAGACACAACAAAAAAAGAGAATTTTAGACCAATATCCTTGATGAACATTGATGCAAAAATCCTCAATAAAATACTGGGAAACAGAATCCAGCAGCACATCAAAAAGCTTATCCACCATGATCAAGTGGGCTTCATCCCTGGGATGCAAGGCTGGTTCAATATATGCAAATCAATAAATGTAATCCAGCATATAAACAGAACCAAAGACAAAAACCACATGATTATCTCAATAGATGCAGAAAAGGCCTTTGACAAAATTCAACAACCCTTCATGCTAAAAACTCTCAATAAATTAGGTATTGATGGGACGTATCTCAAAATAATAAGAGCTATTTATGACAAACCCACAGCCAATATCATACTGAATGGGCAAAAACTGGAAGCATTCCCTTTGAAAACTGGCACAAGACAGGGATGCCCTCTCTCACCACTTCTATTCAACATAGTGTTGGAAGTTCTGGCCAGGGCAATTAGACAAGAGAAGGAAATGAAGGGTATTCAATTAGGAAAAGAGGAAGTCAAATTGTCCCTGTTTGCAGATGACATGATAGTATATCTAGAAAACCCCATTGTCTCAGCCCAAAATCTCCTTAAGCTGATAAGCAACTTCAGCAAAGTCTCAGGATACAAAATCAATGTACAAAAATCACAAGCATTCTTATACATCAATAACAGACAAACAGAGAGCCAAATCATGAGTGAACTCCCATTCACAATTGCTTCAAAGAGAATAAAATACCTAGGAATCCAACTTACAAGGGATGTGAAGGACCTCTTCAAGGAGAACTACAAACCACTGCTCAAGGAAATAAAAGAGGATACAAACAAATGGAAGAATATTCCGTGCTCATGGGTAGGAAGAATCAATATCATGAAAATGGCCATCCTTCCCAAGGTAATTTACAGATTCAATGCCATCCCCATCAAGCTACCAATGACTTTCTTCACAGAATTGGAAAAAACTACTTTAAAGTTCATATGGAACCAAAAAAGAGCCCACATCGCCAAGTCAATCCTAAGCCAAAAGAACAAAGCTGGAGGCATCACGCTACCTGACTTCAAACTATACTACAAGGCTACAGTAACCAAAACAGCATGGTACTGATACCAAAACAGAGATATAGATCAATGGAACAGAACAGAGCCGTCAGAAATAATGCCACATATCTACAACTATCTGATCTTTGACAAACCTGACAAAAACAAGAAATGGGGAAAGGATTCCCTATTTAATAAATGGTGCTGGGAAAACTGGCTAGCCATATGTAGAAAGCTGAAACTGGATCCCTTCCTTACACCTTATACAAAAATCAATTCAAGATGGATTAAAGACTTAAATGTTAGACCTAAAACCATAAAAATCCTAGAAGAAAACCTAGGCAATACCATTCAGGACATAGGCATGGGCAAGGACTTCATGTCTAAAACACCAAAAGCAATGGCAACAAAAGCCAAAATTGACAAATGGGATCTAATTAAACTAAAGAGCTTCTGCACAGCAAAGGAAACTACCATCAGAGTGAACAGGCAGCCTACAAAATGGGAGAAAATTTTCGCAACCTACTCATCTGACAAAGGGCTAATATCCAGAATCTACAGTGAACTCCAACAAATTTACAAGAAAAAAACAAACAACCCCATCAAAAAGTGGGCGAAGGACATGAACAGACACTTCTCAAAAGAAGACATTTATGCAGCCAAAAAACACATGAAAAAATGCTCACCATCACTGGCCATCAGAGAAATGCAAATCAAAACCACAATGAGATACCATCTCACACCAGTTAGAATGGCAATCATTAAAAAGTCAGGAAACAACAGGTGCTGGAGAGGATGTGGAGAAGTAGGAACACTTTTACACTGTTGGTGGGACTGTAAACTAGTTCAACCCTTGTGGAAGTCAGTGTGGCGATTCCTCAGGGATCTAGAACTAGAAATTCCATTTGACCCAGCCATCCCATTACTGGGTATATACCCAAAGGACTGTAAATCATGCTGCTATAAAGACACATGCACACGTATGTTTATTGGGGCATTATTCACAATAGCAAAGACTTGGAACCAACCCAAATGTCCAACAATGATAGACTGGATTAAGAAAATGTGGCACATATACACCATGGAATACTATGCAGCCATAAAAAATGATGAGTTCACGTCCTTTGTAGGGACATGGATGAAATTGGAAATCATCATTCTCAGTAAACTATCGCAAGAACAAAAAACCAAACACCGCATATTCTCACTCATAGGTGGGAATTGAACAATGAGAACACATGGACACAGGAAGGGGAACATCACACTTCGGGGACTGTTGTGGGGTGGGGGGAGGGGGGAGGGATAGCATTGGGAGATATACCTAATGCTAGATGACGAGTTGGTGGGTGCAGCGCACCAGCTTGGCACATGTATACATATGTAACTTACCTGCACGTTGCGCACATGTACCATAGAGCCTAAAGTATAATAATAATAATAATAATAATAATAATAATAATAATAATAATAAAAAGAAAAAAAACCTTTCAGTTAAAAAAAAAAGAAAAAAAGACAAAACTAAACTGTGAGAATTACAGCTATAGAACTAAATGGCAATGTTATAAAAGCTGAAAAGTAAACATTATATTACATTGAGTAAAAAACGGAAACAAAGAAATGGGTGGATGAAGGAAGAGTACTCACTTCTTCACCTTTCACAGCAGAAATCAGTCAATAGGGTATAAAATTGAAACATAAACTTAAAGAAAACTTTTTACCATTTCTCATCTTTTTTAAATGTAGAAAGCTCTTTTAGGAAGAGTATCTCTGATGAAGAAATGTCTATCAGAAGCTTAAAAAATCTTTCATTTTCCTTTTCTTTTGTTAAATTCCAGCAAATTTAAGTTTATCACTTTTAATGTAAAATGTATATTTAGATGGCAATTTTTATGCACTGTTTCTAATCATCCATAGCTGTATTCCTATCTTTATAGATGCATTAAGCAATCTCTGGAAAGATGTTCTATATTATATTAATTTTTTTCTGGGTGATAGGGCATGGAAGGAAGATATTTTGTTCTCTTGTACATTTCTTAATTGTTTAAATGTTCATAAAGAGGGTTATTATTTCTATGAAAAATAATAATTCTACAACATTCTACTTAAAATCATAGAAGTATCACAAAAGAGGGTAGTAGGTAGATAATCTTGAAAATAATAAATACTTGCAGTATGTTATGCATTCTTCTTTATATGGAAAGATTGTGCAGTAATTTTAGAAGAAAAATTAAATTTAAAAAGTGAAATAAAATTGTATTTCTTCTATCACTTAAAGCTGTAAGCTGACATCTCAAGTTAACTTTCCTAAATCAAACACCCTTTAAACCGAATTCAAAAATCAGATGATAGATAGAAAATAGTATTATAATATAAATTTTATTTTTAGTAAAAGTTATTTGAAAAATAGCCCTTTATTATTGTGTCATTAGATAATTGAATTAGACCACGATATAAATTATTTACTTTCAGATTGTTTCTTAGAAAGCATGTTTGTTGAAATTCAATAAAATAAAGAAGGTATTATGTAATAAAAAAAATAAAAAATAAAAAAATAAAAAATAAAAAAAAATATATATAGATATGTTATTGAGGGTACCCCATATGCATTGTTATCTGGGCTGAATAGTTTCCAAATAATAATTTGAGTCAAGTATGTTATACAGAGTAAATTGACAAGATAATTGTTCCTACACATTGCTGTCTTAGCAAAAGTTTGGGGAGTATGCTACATAATATACTTACAATGAGGCATTTTCAAATAAATGTAAAATAATAACAAAGTATTACACTGTAGAAGTAGGATTTGTTCTTGCTATCTGGAGGAAATATTCTATCAAATATTAGACTTTTGCTCCTGGAAAAAATATGTGCATAGATTTGTGAATATAGATAGATATCTTTATATAACTATGAATCTACCCATCTTTCTAGCTATATAGTTATATACAAAATACACATAAATGTGTTTATAAATGAAGTAAATAAAAGTTAGTTTCTTAACCCATGTCTTTATGTTCAGCTTATTTATCCTTCTATTTTTGTACAATTATATCCTATTATATTTTAATTTATTGGTTTTTTGTCTAGATATGACCTTATCTTCTAATGAAGTTTCTCTAGGATTCTTCTACTCCCCAAGCCCTGGGCTGTCTTTCAATCAAGACACTGAACATTAGAATGAGAAAATCCTTTTTCCTCATTTGATACCATTCTAAACGCGCTTTATGAAACTTAATTACCTTTTTATTATGGTGAAAATGATGCTTAGTAAACTATCCATTTTCAGGGTATTCTTTCCTCTCTCATCATCAAATGGTAAACTTCTGTTTTTTTCAGCTATAGCGATGTTGTGAATTCTTAACAGCATATATTTGACTATTTTATCCTACAATAGAAAGGATAATAAACATTCAAAAACCTCTAAATTTTTTTTCATATGAAGACAACCTTTTTATCGGAATATAGAGGCAAATAAATCTTCTAAAAGATATGATAGAAAAAAAAACCCTTGGTCTAATAACCTAAGAGAACAATATTGTCCTCCACGAATGTTGATATCTAAGTTTGCATTCCTGAGAAAGCTTTTAAGGCTCACTTTCTAGATATATTTGAAATAACATTGAAAGGATAAAAACGAACTCTGAACTGTGAATGTTTATTCCAAATTACTGAAAGACAAATCTGAATTAAAAAATAAAACTTTATCACATTTTATCTAGGATTACATGGAGACCTTAATTAATGAGCTATGAGTTCCCAGGGAGATAAGAACTATTTTCTAAATGTATAGTGTTCCTGCAGAATCAAACTAAAGTTTTCAAATAACCTATCCTGTATGCATTGGCTATGTTTATTTTAGGTTTAAATTATTTGAGTATGATAGCTCTTGATTTCTAATCTGAGAAAGGGAGAGATATTTACAATTAATCCCTTTCTAGAAGGAATATGTCTATTGTATAACTATAGTTCAAATTTCTATCTATTACAATGAAAATTTGCCATTAGGGATAAGACATTCTTCATTATTTCTCTGTATCATCAAAATAAGTTTAAATCTACCCTGAAAACAAGGAGAAGTTGTTTGGCTACTCTGGAAGCATGATACTCAAAGCAACTGGTATAGAAGCCTTTTCAACTTCCAACTGTGTTAAAATGAAAAAAATTAATGTCAACTACCCTATTAAATTCTGTACAGTTAGAAAAATCTACCCCTCTGATAGAAGCTTTAAAAGAACCAACCAGTTCTCACCAGTCTTATGGTGAATTCAATAGTGTCCTAATAAAGTGGGAAGGGTTAGGATATATGAGAATTTTTTTGACATGATGCTCTCAAGGGAAGTTAAATTTATTTCTAACATAAGTACTAAATCATAAGAGAGCCAGTGCTTTAGCTTTTTCAGAATGTGGTGCAATTTTTATAAATGTACTTCCTTATCTCTGTTTGAATGCTAAGATTTTATACTATGCAATCTGACAGCTAGTTATAAAATGGAAAATGGTGTTGTTTTAAGTCAAATTTGTTGAGGTCAGTATTGAGAAATTTGCATGACCTGTCTTTCAAGTTGTAAGGCTGTATCAGGCAACAAATATTTCTGTTTCTATTTCCATGTTTATGCTTTGTGATGTCACCTGTAGGCATCTGTCTCAAAGAAATCTAAAACTATTTATTATTCTGTTTTCTAGCTCTGTCCAGATGTTTAGCTACAGGGTAGTGTTACAGCCCAGATTAGTGCAGCTGGTTAGAAGACCCTGCTAAATATGTACAGCATCTGTGGTTTGTCTTGGGAGGCTGGATTTCTATTAATTAAATGTGCAGTGAACTTACAAAGATCTTGCTTCTCAGTTAAACTGACTATGGCGCAGAACTAGTTTTAAAAGCCAAGAATAAATGATATAACAGAAAACTTTTTTAAACAAATGTACCCAACTATGCTAATAGAGTAAAAATATATTTAAATGAATAAACAGTCATTTTATCTAGAAAGTATGAGTCTATTTTCAATATTGCTGCTAGAAAATAGCACATTTTTGTAAGATTACCTGAGAATTAAACTCATTGCTTTTATTGATAATTTAGTTTAAAAAGCCACCATTTCTTCCTATATCCTCTTCACTTTGGTGTTTACTCTTATTTAAAGAGAAAAAAATTGAGTCAAAAATAATCATTCCAGCAACATTACACTGAGCCAAAATTAATCAGACAGCAACTACAGCTTATACCACTTATGATTACAGTTATGATGTTTAGATGAATTTCCTGGCTTAATATTCTTTTGTCATTATTGAGACATTTGGAAAATGGATTTTATGAAAAAGTATTCTAACAGTGAAAGCTTACAAAACTGTCCACTGAACATCTGCAACAAATTAAATAAGCTTGTAAACATAATAAACAAGCTAACTTGAAAACTATGAGGGAATAAACAAAATTTGATTCAGTTTTCTTTGGCTAGCTCAAATAATGTTATTTGTAATGGTTTTTGCAATCTCTGTAGTATACATGCCAGATACCCTGCCTGATACAGGGGACCACCAGATTGATTAGTTTAAAAAGAAAAGACAGAAAAGAACCAGAGCCCAAGCCCAGATTTCACACATAACATGAATTGGGAATTGTACAGATTTTATGCACATAAATGTGTGAATTCTCATTGGCTCTTTATTTTTCTTCAAACCATGTTATGGACTGAATTGTGTCCCTCCAAAATTCATATCTTGAAGCTCTAACCCCCTGTATAACTGTATTGGAGATTAGACCCTTAAAGAAGTGATTAAGATTAAATGAGGTCATAAAGACAGGGATCTCTGATTTGCTAGAAGTGGTGTCTTTATAAAAGAGGAAGACACACCAGAGATAGCTTTCTCTCCCCTACCTTGTGAGGACACAGTGAGAAGGCAGCCATCTGCAACCCAGGAAGAGAGCCCTCACCAGAATTTGACTATGCTGGCACCGTGATCTCAGATATCCAGCCCTCAGAAGTGTGAGAAATAAATTTCTATTCTTTATGCCACCAGTCTATGCTATTTTGCCATGACAGGCTACCCGACTCGATGACACCTGTTTAAAAGAAGTAATTCTTCATTATTGAAGCAGGTTATAAAGCTTCTTCATAATTCAAATACTGCAAAGAAGTTTGTACAATTGATTTCAGCTTGCTCTGAAGTTATCAGCACAGATATTCAGAAATTATAATTAACAGATGAATAAATTAATTGTCATATGCTTTATTTTCAAAATAGTGAGCTCTGAACCTTGGTCATCTCCTGGGATGACACATTCCATGAGGACAGGAAGCAATGCTGCAGGGGAATATAAAAGATCATCACCTATATAAAAGACCTATGAGACCTTTCCAGTTTGCCTTGAATTGGTAACAATATCTAGCTTTTAAAAACCAGATAAATTAAACTTTGTAGCATGTTGCTATTTGAACGCCCTACTCCACAAAATTACAGCAACAGTCTAATCCTTTAGGAGAGATGGCTCTATCAATCTTTGGATTTTTCTAATGTGGAAGCTACTCAATTGCATCTCAGAAATCAGGGAGGTAATTACTCATGCAGACAGCACAAAATGAAAGAAAAAAAATGCAACTTCTGCTGAGTATCCCTTTTAGAACAAGCTGTGGAACAAGGGAAACAGCCTCTATAATCAGTCAAATTCTTCCACTAATTTTTCAGGTGTTGAAGGCTGTAGTGAGAATACATGATATGAAAGTTAACAAACCAAAGTGGCTTTAAGAGTGGGTTTTAGAAGACAGCAAAAAGGAGGAGAGGTATTTCTTATTTTTAAGCAAGAATTCTACTGGGAGTGAAGTTCAGTTCAACTTTAGTACTTAAGTAAATGTTCTAGGACTTAAGTCTGATGTTACCTTATGGATCATGTAGCAAAAGTCTGATCATTCTATTAATTATAAATATTTTCAAAAATATTAATCTGTGGGGTGAGTTAAATATTCAAATTTTTGACAGTGTTATTTGGGATTTCCAAAAGTTTAAGAGATCCTATTAACAAACAAACTATGGAAAAGAATTTGAGAGATGCTGCTTTGGTTTATTCTAGATTACTTCAGACTTTCATGTGTTCTAAAAATCTAAAGGATTTAAACCTCCAGCTGAAAGCTTCTCTTTGCCATAAAATGTTTATGTCCAATCATTTAAGTAACTTGAGGAAGCTTCTTTTCACTGAAGTGAAGAGAGATAGCACTGTTTTTGTGAAGCATGCAGTCACTGGGTTTGACGTTACTTCATTTTGTTTTTGATACTGTGCATACAAAAATTTAGTTATAAGTCATCTCTTCCTTCTACTCAATCTCCTCTTTCTTCCAGTCAGACCTAAGTATTTTTCACTTAAGATATTTAATTTGAATACTTAACTAAGTTAACATACTTCTTTCTCCTTTGGGAAAACAAAAAGTGGGGAATAAGGTCAAGAGAGCTGTTCATCGTGACCATGGTCACATGGACTCCAAATGTGCTAATTTCTGGTTGAAGTTCTTTTTAAATATAAGCCATCTTTCAGATTGCCAGCCATATGAGAACAATTTTGTACCATGAAAATACTAAAAAATGATGTAATTTTCTTGGGCTGCTAGCTTTTGGGTGATTCTATATCTATAGGGCAAGATGAAAAATAGTGGTAAAGAATATTGATATTTTTAATCTGTATAAATGAGCTAGCTACACCCTTGATTTAGCAGTACATTTTTTTTTTCTCTGAGAGTTGGGTAATTGTCACTTTTGCAGCCATTTAAAAAGCCACCAGTGACAGTAGGCTAAGAAGCAGGAAGAATGGAGGTTATTGTTCATCATTAGAGCTGGGCTTTTGTGTGGCCTTGAGGAATCACAGGTCGTTGAGGTTTCATTTTGGACAGGTTCCAGATAATGCAAAAGTGAGCTGCTTTATTTCAGAAATTCAATTCACAGTTCACAAAACTATAATAGTACATACAGGTTGCATTCCATGTCGTCTCTCACTCTTTCTAGTTACATTTGTTTTGTACCAAATTACCATTTCCCAGAATGGTGTCAATCTTACTTGATATCATAGTCTTTGAATAATTAAGAGAGTTCAGTCTTAATGTGTAACATTCAAGTGAATGAAGAATTCAAAGAATGCTGAAAAACAGTTATCAAATTAATACTCTGAAAGTTTACATAAACAAAGGATGCAAAATATAACCTTGAGAAACATAGATTCATTTTTGTGATACTGGTTTTTTGAAAAGTTCTGAATTTCTCTTTTTCTATCTGCTTTGTCACAAAAATAGCTATAGGGGTAAGGCAACTGACACAAAACACACTCAATATTATGGGATGTAAAAGAAGGAAGATATTATAAAGATATTATAGTGTGTATACAGAGGAAAAATGCCATGGAGGAAGTGGAATTTCAAATGGATCTTAAAGTGGAGATTGTGATTTCTTTAGGCGGAGTGGACCTCAGTAATGCTTTCAGTAAACTAAGCTGACCACAGTGTGTAGGATGGATAAATACTAGTGGGGAAGGGCAAGACATGAGTGGTGATCCTGGCAGTCAAGGTAGGGAGTAAAAAAGGTTCAAACTGGGTGGTGGCAATAAGAATGGGAAGAGGAATGTGCAATGCAAAAAGCATTGAGATTTGGGAACTGGTTATAAAATTGAGGGTAAAAAAGGATAAAAAATATGAATCTGACTTTTCGAGTTAAGAAACTGGAAAACAGTCTAGATATAAAATAACACACAAATGTTGAGTGTGTTATTGCAACTAGGGAATTGGAATCAGGAACGAAGAGACAGATCTAGGAGTAAATTTCCTTAAGTGTGATAATTGAGCCAACAGGGATGATTGTGTTTTTTGAATAGAAGAGTGCAAAAAGGGAAGAGAAGAGTTTTAAGGACAAAACTTTGGGAGATGGCTACATTTCCAAGAAGGCAGGATAAACAGAGGTCATCCCCATGTAACTTTACTTATGTCAGAGAATCAAAGAGAAGAAATTTTCAAGAAAGTTTAGTTAAAGTAGTCCAATGTTAGGAGATGATGAAGAGGATAAAGACAGAGGAAGAAAACTAATTAAGGTTGAGTTTTCTTCTTTAACTCCATTTATTCATATATAGGTTGACTTTCTTTATAACATAATAAGCTTTTAGAAAGATTGACATTGTTTGCCAATTTTAAATTATTTCCTTTATGATTTCTCTGTGGCAGAAAAGATGGCTGTTAAGAATTGATGACCTAAAACACTTTCCTTCCTGTAGTTTCCCATCTTCTTCCTTAATCAATTCTTTCTCTCTCTGTCTCTCTCTCTCTCTCTCAAACTTAGACCGCAAGTTGAGTGAAGGTGCAGCAAACAATAAATACATTTTCAGTTAGAAGATAAACAACCTGGTCAGCATTAGAATTCTCTGAGGCCATGTCTTTCTCCTCTCAGGAAACTTTCACTTCGTGTTTATTAAAAAATAAAATGGTATCATTGGAAGGAAAAAAAATATGTGTGCCCTCAAGAATGAACCCTCTGCCTAGTAGGAGAAAACAGTAAAAAGGTGGTCCTATCATTTTTCATTTTTGCTGCAGAAAACACAAATGCCTTTTGATGCCAAAATAAAAGAGGGCTGGAATTTGAATAGAATACATTTCTCCAGCCTAGAGATATTCTGCCATACAAGGACGCCAATACTAAGACACGTTGTCTTTTTTAAAACTTCAGGATCTTAATATTCTTATTAAAAGGGTGAGAGAGGAAAAAGAAAACACTCTTAGGGAAGAAGTTAGGTAGACAAACTGTGCCAGGAACTCTGATAGAATCCTATCTTGTTTCTCTTCACTGTCTTAAACAACAACATACTTAGAAATTCTGGGTTCACTGACAAAAGGAAAGTAAGGTTATTAGTTATGAGCATCTTTATTTCCTAAATATGTATCACAGAAAAACTAATACCTCCTAATGGTCAACAAGTCATTCTCACGAAGAAGAAAATATTTTTAAGAGTTTGAATGTATATTAACCTTTAGCCTTTGAGATGAAATTTAGAATAATTTTCTGAAGTTAAAAAAAAAGAGAGACTAGGGTATGGGTGAAACTGCCATTGCAAAATTATAACTGAGACAGTGAAAGGTATCTGACCTAACCAACTCCATCTTACTTCTAACCTCCAAGCTGTCCTTGTTCATTCCTGAGCGTAGGCTGAACTAACTTTGGGAGAAACTTAGTTTATAGTTTAAAACAAAGACGATAGCAGCCCTTTCCCAAAACAAACCTCCTTCTTGCCTGGGGACTAGAATGCCTTTGTAGGACTAACAAATTAGCCACAAGATTAGAAATTATGATTTAGGAATCATGCAGCTGGAGGCTACAAGATTCTGACCCTCCCTAAATTACTCCTAAGATAAGTGCTTGAGATATTTTGCAGACCCTGAACTTGATGGATCAGCTGGCACCACCCAGATGGATAAACTGGCTCATCTGATCTTGTGGCACCCAACCCAGGAACTGACTCAGTGCAAGAGGACAGCCTCAACTCCCTATGATTTTATCTCCGACCCAACCGATCAGCACTCTTGACTCACTGGCCTTCCCCCGTCTGTTGTGGGACTTTTCCTTAGTTCACCTAAAAATGGGGTCCTTGTCACACAGCCATGAAAATTTAGGCTCACAGATGATTTGAAGAGTGAGAAAAAATGGAATTTCTTGGTCAAAAAGGAAAAAAAAAGGGGAAACAGAGACTCAGAGAATCGAGAGAGTATGCTTCATGCCCATGGGCTTCCTGCCTCACAGATTGAATCCTAGGTTCCATACAGGAAGAAGAGGGGCCAGGCTCCTCCCCACTGCAAATGGTGCAGACTTCTGTAGCTCCACCCCAGTGTGCATTTCTCCCAGTGCACAGGCCAGCTGGAGCCCTTCTCAGCTGTCTGTCTTACATCCACCAAATTATCCTTAAAATTTCTGATCTCTGGATGGCTGGGGAGACTGATTTGAGTAATAGTAAAACTCTGGTCTCCTGCATGGCTGGTGCTGTGTGAATTAGCCTTTCTCTATTGCAATTCCCCTGTCTTGATAAATTGGCTTTGTCTAGGCAGTGGGCAAGGTGAACTCATTGAGTAATTACATGGGGAGGGGGAAGAAAAAAGAAACCTATTGGTATTTTATTAGAATTACTTTAGAACTATGAATCTATTGTGGGTGATTGGGTATCTAGGCAATGTTGTTTTCTTATTGAGAAACAGCCCAAGTTGGCTTTTTCCCTGAATCTTCCTCCATGTACCCTACACTTTTGTTGCTAGGATTATCTTAGTTAATATTTTTGTTATTGCAAGTGTGCAAGTATGGTATTTTATTCTAACTTTATGATTGCTTTTTGATCTCATAAAAGAAAGAATATTGATTTTTAAAGTGCACTTATGTATTCCTCTATGTATACTTGTCACTATTCAGCATTATAATTATTATAAAAACAGTAATGTTTCTATTAAGCTTAAGCATCAAACTAGCAAAAATACTATTAATAAAAATAATTAATTTGAGGCCTAATATGAGCCAAGCACTTTGGTAAATATTTTTAATTAAACATCTCATATAAGCTTCACAATAACCCATGAAATTGATTCTTCTATGGCTTATCTTTCATAGATGAGGAACTTGAAGCTTAAAGAGGAGACTCAGCTCTTTAGTGGTCAACACAGCTGATGAGGGAGGAGTTCTAGACAGGCCCAAAGCTATTTAATGGGTTCTTAACCTCTATGCAAAACTGTTTTATAAGCTGGTAATATTGATAATATGCAGATTTAATTACACACTGTAATGGGTAAACTGACTGCAGGAGACACAGGAATTCTCCTTAGGGAAAGGACTTGTTTGCTTATTTGTTTAGAGAAGCAGAGTTAAGCTTTTTGGCTGTAAAAATTTAAAGAGGGAAGAAAGAGACTGTGTGAGAGCTGCCAAATGCTTTAACATCAGAAATGAACAGATAATTGGGCTTGGGGAAAGCCAAATAAGAGGAAAAATAAGACAGTGGTAAGAGGAAAGAGAGAAGACCAAGGAACACAGAGTGGGCAGACGTGACTAAATTACATCATGACCTTGGCATCTGCGGATCCTGGAGAGAACACTGGATTTCCCCCTGAATGAGGATGGAGTTTGTGTCAATTCTATGGAATTTAAGAGGAAAGAGTTGACATTTAGATTAAATTAATAAAAGATATACAATTCTTAAAGAATCTAGTACATATTGGTGTCTGTCATTTTATTGGTAATTTGAAAGCCATTTTTACTCTAACGAAGTATAAATATTATGAAAGAGAAAAACTCTATTTTGATGTAAGTACATGATGTAGTTTGGCTGTGTCCCTATCCAAATCTCATCTTAAATTGTAACTCCCCAAATTCCCACACATTGTGGGAGGGACCAGTGGGAAGTAATTGAATCATGGGGCAGGTCTTTCCCATGCTGTTCTCATAATAGTGAAAAAGTCTTGTGAGATCTGATGGATTTCTAAACGGGAGTTTCCCGCACAAGCTCTCTTCTCTTGTCTGCTGCCATGTGAGATGTGCCTTTCACCTTCTGCCATGATTGTGAGGCCTCCCCAGCCACATGGAACTCTTAAACCTGTTTCTTTTGTAAATTGCCCAGTCTCAGGTATGCCTTTATCAGCAGTGTGAAAATGGACTAATACAGCACAATAGATGAGAGCAGACCTCAAACTGATGTAAACCTCATGGTTTAGGAATAGTTAACTTGATCTTGTACAAGTAGTGTTTGAATAGTGAAACTGAGCATTAAGTCCATAGCTTATATAACCAAAAACTTGCAAAGATACACACAGAGGGTGATTGCATTTACTGTGTGTGCAACTGACCACTTGCCTGTGCTGTTATTCATGTTAATTATTGTCAAAAAAGTATCTTGGGTTTTAAAAGAAGATAATCATACTATCTGCAAATAATGTTATCTCCTTTTTACTAATAAAAGGTTTGTCATATAGTGGAGATCTCAGTTTACCTAGATTTTATTTATATTTTAAATCAGGAATAGATACTGCATTTTTATTAAGCTCCTTATTAATATTTATTGAAGCAATCATCTGCTTTGTTGTTATAAATTGATGTCATATATTAATCAATTTAATATTAAATAATAATTACACAAAATGCTATTTGGTTATGGTGAATTCTTTTAATGTTGTTGAAATTTTGTTATTATTTTATTTTTTTCAGCAGTATTTGTCTGTGTTTATAAGTAAAAGCAGCTTAGTTTTCCTTTTGTTAACAAATTTTTGATGCTTTGGGATGAAAGATTTGCTACTGTAATAAAAGCAAGTCCATCTTATATATGACAGAGCAGTGTAAAAATCTGTTTCTTAAAAATTTGAAAGAAACCACAGTAAAATGAGGTTATTTTGCTGAAAGTAAAAGTGCAAAGAAAAAAACGCAAGGAAAAAAATTACAAAAACAATGACAAATAATTTCCTCATAACTCTTCAAACTAATATTTATATGCTTTATATTTTAATGGATTTAATAAAAATAAAAGCATTAGCAATTTTAAAATAACTTTTAAGATTATTTTCCAATTGATGTATGTTAATTTTTTTGAGAAAACTTAATATATCAAGCATTTAAAAATATATTTTCAATAACATGTATTTTACTAGAAAAAGGAATCGAATATATTTAATAATTAAATTATGTTTCTACTAATTCACTGATTTTTCTCTTTAATTTTTATTTTCCTTTACTTTTTTTTGGCCAAGTTGCCCCTTTTTCTAACTTCTAGAGCTGCATATTTATTTTTTATTTCTATCTTTAGAAATACAAATATTATAACAATAAATTTACTGCTGAACATCATTTTTGCTAAATTCCATAGGCCTGGTTTTGTGGGTTTTCATTTTTGCTTTCTACACCGGTATATTAACTGCAATTTGAATTTCTTCTTTGACTCTATAATGATTTAGGAGAATTATAATTTTATTTCCAATGTTTTGAGAATGTAATTGTTATTATTACTTTAAGTTTTATTACTTGTTTCTAGTTTATGGTACTGTGGTATCAGGGTTCAGAACACAACACCCCAAAATATGTTGTGTTTGTGTGCTGACTATTTTGAACTGAAGAAGATTGGAAGGGTCTCAGAAGGTAAGGCTTTTCTTACCTTCTACTGTCCTCTTGTCTCCCCCCAAATCAAGTCATAGACACCAGAATTATTTTTCCCCAATTCAAGTCATAAAACCTAGAAAGGTCATCCTACGACCTTCTTCCTTGTTTTGAAGACCTTCATGGATAGGTGTCCTGCCTTATACCTGGGGGGAAAAATGCCACACAGAGAGGCCATGAAGAATCTGAACAGACAGGCCTACAAGGTTTTTCCCCTCAGTCTGCTAGCTTTAGCTCATACTCTTTTACTCAATCACATTCCTACATGGCTGTCTATTCTTTATTGAACTTAAGAATAAACACAGACGGTTTTCCCTGAGTCTTTGGGTCTTCATTCCTGAAGGCTCTTGTGTCATATAAAACTTTGATTAAGTAAATTTTTGGCTGCTTTTCTTTTGTTAACCTGCCCTTTGTCATAAGAATGTCTGTCAGGACCCTTATGATGGGTGAAGAAAGTTATTGATGGCAGCGGCGGCTATCCGGAGTGGCCACTGGCATCACATTGCCGCTGTGGGAAGGGAATGGAGAGGAGGTGGACAGCCCCCTGCAATCTATTGCCCTGGGGGCAGCCATGATGGGGCTGCTCCGGGTCACCCACTGGTGAGGCAGCAGTGCGGTCGGGCAGAGAAGGGCCCCGAGACAGAGCTGGGCCTGGAACAGTGCTGCACTTGCACATGGAGGGTGGGGACTCAGCTTGGGTGGGGAGCTGGGGCTACATTTTTGGGGGCCTGGAGTGGGAAGTGGGAATGGCACCTACCTGGGGGAATCGGCCAGCAGTACAGCCATGGCCCACCCCACCGAGGGCTCCTGGTTTCTGTGCCTCTGGAGGTGGCTCTGCACGGAGCCACTCATGGCTGGGTCCCCAGGTCCACCCTGCATCAGGGTGACACTGAACCTGAAACTCCCAGTGGCTGGGCTGGGGCCCGCGATCCACTCCTGGATGTGCCCCATGGGTAGGACCTTGAGCCAGGTGAGGGTAGCCCCAGGATGGAGATCACAGTGATGTCGCCCTTGCCCTGGATGCCAGCCTGGGCCCAGGTTGCGAGGGGGTGTGGCTGGGGTTGCATGCTCCATGGAGCCGGCAGGAGCTGAGAGCAGGCAGCAGTCCAAGTTGGGGCTGTGGACCCAGGCCTCCCTCTGTTCTTGGGGGTTGGGAGCGGGCAGGAGCCCTGCCCACCCCCAGGCACAGCTGCAACTGCCCAAGTCAGGGCTTGGACCCAGGCATCTCTGTACTCTTTGGGAACTGGGAAGGGCCCCCATCCCAGCCCTGCAGGCTCAGAAGTGCCTGCTCCCACTGCCTGGTTTCGCCTCACTGTTAGTGCCTGCTCCTATCTTGGAGCAATGTGGGGCTGAGCCCAGGTGCTGTCACAGCCCGGCCAGAGGTGCGCATGCTTGGGACAGCACTGACACGCCAGCCCCCTGTAACCTTGATCCCCTCTGGATTTTGGGCACCAAGAAGCACAAGAGGGAGCCAAAGAGGGTGCTGAGGACAGCCTGGCACTGGCCTGCAGGTGCCACTTGGTGCAAGCAGCCTGGGTACCATGGACTGCTGCAGTAGGCAGGCAGGATCCTGGGTGGAAGGGGGCAGGTCCCTGGTGAGGCCCCACCTTCAGGCCAGGGAGGGCCTGAAGGCTGAGGGCTGGGCTTCCAGTCCCATTGACTGAAGTGGGAGCTCGTGGTGCCTTTTCCAGGCCTACCTATGGACCAATCAGCACACATTTCCTCCCTTTGGGGCCCATAAAAGCCCCAGGATCAGCCAGAACAGAACAGACCATGGGACGACCAGCTGCAGAGAGGAGCTACCCTTTCTGCTAGGAGCTGAACACATGATGGGACACCCTGGCTGCAGAAAGGAGCTGCCCCCTGCAGGATACTGAGCTGTTCTATGACTCAATAAAGCTTCACTTCATCTTGCTCACCCTTTACTTGTCTGCATGTCTCATTCTTCCTGGTTGCAGGACAAGAACTTGGGGCCTGCTGAATGGCAAGGCTAAAAGAACAGTAACACAAACTGGGCTGACACATGCCCCTTGCTTGCCACATTGTGGGTGAAGAGAAAGAGAGAAGAGCTGTGGCCCTTTGAGGAGCCCAGACCTGGGAACTCCCCGAGCCAGAGCTGTGACTCTCTCTTTGGGGCCCTGTGGTTCCTGATGTCTCCAAGCTCCTAGACATCAATGCATTCCCTGGTGCTAGCCAGGGACGCTGCTGTGATGCACCTGGTCCAGCTACACCCTTGCAGAGAGCTGGTGCCCGTGCTGCACCTGGAGCTGCCCATGCCACAGCAGCAGCTGGTGTGTCTGACTGCTCAGTGGCCAGGCCCCACACTTGCTCACACACCCCTCGCTGCTCCACGTATGACTGACAGTCTCCCTTGGAGGCATGGGATCCAGGTCACTAGCATGAGCTGAGTGCAGCCTGCCAGGCTGAGTGGATGGAACAAGCCCAGTGGGCCCTAGCAAAACTTGGGGCAAGGGCACCACTGTCCACAAATTTCCAGACAGAAAAGCGACACCCCAAAGATCCCATAACATTATTACATCTTTTTGCCCCTACAATGGGTAAAAGACTATGTTCAAAATTTTCATCATGTTTTGAAATATGTTGGTTCTCTTTTGTGCAGCTGATATACGTTTATTTTTTGTCTTTATAAGTGACATAAACTCTATAGGAACGAATTTCCTTAAAATTAAGATTTTAGAAAATATTTACATTATTTATATGCTACATTTTAATTTAGCTATTGTACACTAACTTGATCAAAATTAAGCATGATCTGGTAAAAACTTCTATTTTGTTCTTGTTCATTTCTGTTTTTATTTTTAAAACTTTTGCTTCATATATTTTGTTAGTATGGCCATATAATTTGATATTCAAACTAAGAAACTCATGAGAGTGAAAGGGGGGTGCTATTAATTAAGACAGGATAACAGGCTTAATTTTAAGACTATCCTATGAAAACATATTCTTATGGTTAACCTATATGCCTGTTTCCATTTTTCTGTTTGCCTAATGGAGAGAAAAATTGCTATCCTTGCTAGTTGGTTTAGTCTGTACTTTTTTTTTTTGGTTCTTATTGCCTTATCTGAAAAGAAAAAATATTATTGATCTCTGTTTACCAAAGTGTTCTGATTCTTGTTAATAGTCCTGCTTAAGGGCGAGGGTGGATAAAGGAGCCTGGATTATGCAGATAGCTATGCCCTGTCTTCCCTCAGCTGCATGTTCTCCGTTTGCCTCTGGAGACACACTCTCCTCTATTCTCCTCTCCACTCTCTTCTCAATCCTGAGAGATTGACCTGGGATACATCAAAGCTCCTTCCCCTTTGGCTTCCAGTGGGATTTTACCAATGGAAACCCAGCAGGAGACTGAAGAAAGAAAGGAGTGAGGGCTGGCTTGCTGTTAACTAGTGTTGCAGGACTACCTGGAGGTTGCTCTACGCTCAACCACACCATGGTAAGGATCTCTTTATTGCACTCTCCTCCGTGATGTGCCATCTGTTTCTGGCTCACTCCATGACTAATGCACTATCCACATAATGTGTGACTGTGTTTTTTCCTGTATGAAAATATACGTTTTACAATAATTAACATTTTCTTCATCTAAAGCTTCAATGCATCTGTAGAGAGAGAACAAGAGTTTTTTTTTTTTTTTAAGACAAAATCAACAAAATATTTAGCTTGGCATTCTCTAATTTTTAAAATTGTGTTTAAACAAAACAAAACATCTGGTAAGTGGAAACAATTGCTTGCAGTCATTTTTTCAAATTTATTCATTTATGTATTCATTAAACACGGAATTCTCGCCATGTGCTAGGAAAGCAGTGCATGCTCTTTTAAAGTTTACAGTTATACCTGGGAAAGCAAGTAATAAGAGATGTGATGAGGGCTACAAAAAGAATTACCAGGCCGGGTGCAGTGGATCATGCCTGTAATCCTAGCACTTCGGGAGGCTGAGGTGGGTGGATCTCTTGAGCTCCTGAGTTCAAGATCAGCTTGGGCAACATGGGGAAACCCCATCTCTACAAAAAATAGAAAAATTAGCTGGGCATGGTGGTGTATGCTTACAGTCATAGCTACACAGGAAGCTGAGAGGGGAAGATCACTTGAGCCTGGGAGGGTGAGGCTGCACTGAGCCATGATCACGCCGCTACACTCCAACCTGGGTGACAGAAAAAAAAAAAAAAAAAAGCAAAGATTCTGATAATAGATAACAAGAAGGCCTAACTTAGGGTCATGTGTGCCTATGATCGGGGGTGGGTGAGTGTTAAGGAAGGCTTTTAAGGAAATTATTTAAATCAAAACCTGAATGATTAAGCAAACAAGGAAAAAGGGTGAGAATCTGAGTTAAAATGAGTCAGGTGGGCATGTCCTATAGAGATTCTGAAGGAATTGGTCCTTACTGTATGGACATTTATATCATGGGGAGTTAATAAAATGTTGATGCAGACAAGTAACAATAGATAACCACTTAAAAAATATCCCTCTGATTTGTGAGGTCTGGATTAAAGGCAGTTAGGACTAGAGGCAATTAGATAATTATTGCAATAGTCTAAATATGTTTTGTTGGGCCTTATTATGAAGGCAATGAGCATGAAAAGGGGCAGAGTCTTCAGACATAATGAGGGAAAAAATTATATCCCAGGATACAATTATACCAATAAGACCTTGCAATTGCTTAGATGGGCATAAGATTAAGGTAATACAAGTAAATAGTTGAATATAACTCCCAGGTAGATGTGCAGAAAGGGCACAATTGTCATGGTGAAATTACTTTCTGTTTCAGGTCAGTGGCTTTTAGTTCTATTAAAATCACATGTATATTTTTTTAAATTATGGCTTTATCTTGTCTAAACTCTGGAGATTCTGATTAAGTAGATCCCTTGGATGGAGCTTGGACATTCATGTTAAAACAAAGTAAAACCAACCAACCAACCAACCAAACAACTACAAAATTCCTTTGGTGCGTCTAGCTTACCCTCTCAGTTGAGAATCTGTGAAACAAGTTTATTGGAATGAGGATAAACTTTCCAGGTGAGGAAAACAAAGAAGCATGGAGACAAAAAATATATTTTATGCCTAGGTAAGGTTAGTGCATATATAAATTTGCATAAATTGCCTATAGATTAAATTGCCAAACTTTTAGCATGGCATTCAAGATTACTGGCAATCTAGACCCTGCTGACTTTTACAAGAGATAAGGCTGGAAAGTCAGGAGGGTCTAGATTGCCAACAACCTTGAATGCCATGCTAAGTTTGGGAATTTAATCCATAGACAATTTCCTGGAAACTAATCCATTAAGCCAGACTTTATGGAAACTCACAAGACTCAAGTTGAATTATGAAAATGGTAAACAGAATAAATACAAATAGGTGAAAAATCTGCTGTGGGTTTGTAAATTGTCGTGGTCATTTTATAGGCATTTTAAGCTACAGAACTGTGATGTTGGTTTTGGAAAAAATAGTTTGCTGAATCTTAATGTGTAATATATTTTACTTTGAAAAAACTTTATATATATACACATACACATAAATTTTATTATATGAAAAATTAGACTTAATTTATTTCATCTTATTAAGAACATCAAAAATTTGAAAGAGAAAAAGAGATGTTATATTTTTAGAAATGACTTGAATTCATTCAGTGTTTGTGTATTACGAGAGACTTATAGAAAACTTAAAATACTGCAGATTGATTTGCAAATAACCCGTTATTGTCTGTAATATTTCTGCATTGTTTGTAAGAGTAAAAATAAACCTTTATGTAAAGTATACATTATTTGAATAAAAATTGTAAAATGCACATATACAAAGGTGAAATTAAATATTCATAATTTTGCCATAAGTATTTATTTTAATAATTTTTTCTATGTCAGTTTAGTTTTCATTTATTTTTAAACAAAAAATTATATAGTAAGAATTTATTATAAATAGATTTCTATGTAGTAAATAATCTCTATGATCACAGCTAATGGTTGTATGGTATTCTATGTTATTGGATTGAATCAAATTATACTTAATCATTCCTCTTGCTGTGCATTTATTTTATTTTATTAAAAAATTATTTAACTATTACAATTCTCCCTCTTTCCTCCCTCTTTTCCTTCCATTTCCCTTTCACTCCCCCCCTTTTCCTTTATCTTTCCCTCTTCCGGTCTCTCTTTTTCTCTTTCAATTGTCCCATGTCTCTATATATTAACCTGTCAACCTACCTATTCTTTAAAATCTGTTGCTTAGTATTCCACTCAATTGTGTATAGTTTATCTTTTTCCTGCTGGTGAGCATTTAGTTTGTTTCTAGCTTTTTATTATTACAAAAAATAAAATACTTTAATGAAAATCTTTGTACCTTCGTCTTCTCTTGAAGGGAAATAGTTTAATCAAAAAGATAAACACTTAAAAATTTTGAAACAATTGCCAAATTTTTCCTTAAAAATCTGTGTGTGTGTGACAAAATAATAAATACGCATTTTAGAAAATTCAAACAGCACAGAAATTCACAAAATAAAAAGTGATAGCTCCTATTCCTAGAGTGTGATCATTTTAGCCAAATTGGAATATATTTGAGAATAAAAGTAAAAGTAATTAAAACTTACTTAATTACTTCAGGAACACAGGTGAATTAGAACTGCCCCTCAGAACCAATTTTATGATCACCTCACCTATTCCTTTTCCTATTTTATAATCTCATCTCTCAGAATTGACAATTAAGTTTTAGTAGTATAAACTTCCAGGTATTTTTCCGTGTAAACATACATATACATATTTTTACAAAAGTGGATTAAGTGGAAACTATTGTGCAAATTTTATTCTTTTAATTCAACATTATATTATAAAATACTTCCACATTAATTCTTACTGAGATAACTCTTTCTTTACTTTCATATTCCATAGTACTGTACTGTATTTTATGCAATCATTTTCTCATCATTATATATTTAGGTCGTCACTCTTTTTCAGTTTCAAATCATGCTACAGTAAACATCTTTATACTAGTCACCTCAAGGAAATCTCTGAGAATACTTGCAGAAGTAGAATTATTGGGTCAAAGACATGTGTTTACTTTAAATATTTTTGGGTATTAACAATTTGCCCTTCTAATATGTTGGCACAAATTTATGAACACATCAAGATTTCTTCATTCCATAACATGTTTTCAATCCTTTGACAATGTGAAAGAGTCCAACTGATGTTACTGTTTAATTTGCATTTATTTGACTAATTATAAAGTTGATATGCTTTTTTTGTATATTTATTGACTATTGACAGTCCTGTTGCTAAAATCATATGTTTTATCATATAATATCATTTCTATTAGATAGTGTTCCATTTACCATTATTACATAGTGAATTAACTAAAACATAACAACTTAAAACAATAATTTTATTCTGTTACTGCATTCTATGGGTCAGAAAATGTGGAAAGGCACAGCAGGGTGTCTCTACTCTATGACGTCTGGGATTTCAGCTAGGGGTACCAGAAGCCTGGGAGTGATGTGGTACCTCTGGGCTGTTTCCAGAACCAGTTCAAAGAGTGAATGTGTAGCCTGTACAGCTGCACGTGGATCTGCACTTAGAAGGGCCCCATGTTTGGTTTTATGCTCTGCTGTGGCTATCTTGAGATTCTTAACAATTGTTTAATATGGAGTCCTGCATTTCATTTTACACTGGACTCTGCAAATTAGAAAGCCGGTTCTGGTTGTATCACCTTATGATAGGCAGAATGATGCCCCAAAAGTACCCACATCTTAAACCCCAGAACATGTGACTGCAGTACATATATAAAAGGAAACTTGCAAGTGTGATTAAATCAAATAGTTTGAGATAGGCATGTTATTTTGGATTATCCAGCTGGGCCCAATGTAATCACAAGGGTCTTTATAAGAGGAAGAGGAAGGTAAGAGAGAGAGTGTCAGAGTGATGTGATGGGAGAAAGACTCAATTCGCCATTGCTGGCTTTGCAGATGAAGCAGTTACAAGCCAAGGAATGAAAGCAGCCTGTAGAATCCAGAGAAGCAAGAAAAAATTTTCTCCCATAGAGCTTCTAGAAGGAACACAATCCTGCCAGGTCAATTCCCTTGATTTTAGTCCAGAGAAACCCACTTTGGAAGTCTAACCTCCAGATTCCAAGATAATGTATTTGTGTTGTTTCAAGTCACCAATTGTAGTAACTTATTATAGCAGCATTTATTATAGCAGGAAACTGGGAGCTCGGGATACTAAAAGAAAGTATCATACACTGGACGGCTTCTAAATAATGAAAACTTATTACGTACAGGTCTGGAGGCTAGAAGTAAGCATGGTGCAGTTTTGGTAAAGACCTTCTTCTAGGCTGCAGATTGCTGACCTCTTGTATCCTTACAAGGTGAGAAAGGAGGTAACTTGATCTCTGGACTATTTGGTTTTTAAAAATTTCAACTTTTATTTTAGATTCATGGGGGTATACAAGTGCACATTTGTCATGTGGGTATATTGTGTGATGCTGAAGTTTGGGGTATGATTGATCCTGTCAGAAAGGTAGTGAGGATGACACCCAATAGGCAGTTTTCAACCATTGCTCTCTTCCTACCTTCCACCATCTCGTAGTCCCAAGTGTCTATCATTCCTCTGTTTATGTCCATGTTTACCCAATGTTTAGCTCCCACTTATAAGTGAGAACATACAGTATTTGATTTTCTGTGTCTGAATTAATTCACTTAGGAAAATGACCTTCAGTGGCATCCATTTTGCTGCAGAAGACATGATTTGATTCTTTTTTATGGTTGTGTAGTACTCCATGGTGTATATGTACCACCTTTTCTTTATTCAATTCACCACTGATGGCCACCAAAGTTGATTCCATGTCTTTGCTATTGTGAATAGTGCTGCAATGAAAATACAAGTGCATGTGTCTTTTTGATAGAATGCTTTATTTTGTTTTGGGTATACATCCTGTAATGGGATTGCTGTGTTGAATGATAGTTATATTTTTAGTTTTTTGAGAAATCTCCAAACTGCTTTCCACAGTGGCTGAACTAATTTACATTCCCACCAACAGTGTATAAGTGTTCCCTTTTCTCTGCAGCCTCACCGGCCTCTGATTTTTTTTCCTCTTTAAAAATAGCCATTCTGACTGGTGTGAGATGGTATTTCATTGTGATTTTGATTAGCATTTCTCTAACGATTTGTGATATTGAGCATTTTTTCATGTTTGCTGGCCATCTGTATGTCTTCTTTTTTGAAGTGTCCGTTCATGTCCTTTGCTTACTTTTCAGTGAGGTTATTTGTTTTTTGCTTGAAGATTTAAGTTCCTTTTAGAGTCTAAATATTAGATCCCTGTCAGATGCATAGTTTGTGGATATTTTCTCCCATTCCATAGGTTATCTGTTTACTCTGTTGACAGTTTCTTTTGCTGGGCAGAAGCTCTTTAGTTTAATCAGGTCCTACTTGTCTATTTTTGTTTTTGTTGCAGTTGCTTTTGAGAACTTAGTCATAAATTCTTTGCCAAGGCCAATGTCGAGAAGGGTATTTCCTAGTTATTTTTAAAGGAATTTTATAGTTTTAGGTCTTACATTTAAGTATTTAATCCATCTTGAGTTAATTTTTGTGTATGGTGACAAGCAGGGGTCCAGCATCATTCTTCTGCATATGGATAACCAGGTATCACAGCACCATTTATTGAATAGGGAATCCTTTCCCCATTGCTTATTTTTGTCAATTTTGTTGAAGATCAGTTGGTTGTAGGTATGCAGCTTTATTTCTGCATTCTCTATTCTGTTCCATTGGTTCATGTGTTTTATACCAGTATCACACTATTTTGGTTATTGCAGCCTTGTAGTATAGTTTGAAGTCAAGTGGTGTGATGCCTCTGAATTTATTCATTTTGCTTAGGATTGCTTAGGCTATTCAGGCTCGTTTTTTGGTTCCATATGCATTTTGGAACAGTTTTTTCTAATTCTGTGAAAAATGATGTTGGTTGTTTGATAGGAACAGATTTGAAACCATAGATTTCTTTGGGCAATATTGGCCTATTCTTTTAAGGGTACTAATCCCATTCATGAGAGCTTCACACCCATGAACTAATTACCTCCCAAATGCCCCACCTCCAAATACCATCACAGTGGAATTAGGATTTCACCATATGAATTGTGGGTGGAGGGGACCAGCAAATCAGTCCACTGCAGAAACTAATATACACCTGTAGTAACACACACCCATAATACTAATACATACACAAACTCATTTACTCATATGTCTGGCACCTGGGTTGGGATGACCCAAAGACCAAGACTGCTGAGGAGAACACTTATTAAGGTCTCTCCATGTAGCTTGGCTTCGTCATAGCAGAGTAGCTTCAGAATAGGTGAACTTTTTACACAGAGATTGAGTGATCCAAGTGTGAGTGTTCTAGTGAAGCTGCATTGTCGTGCATCCTTGGAAGTCACACAGCATTATCCTGCCATACTCTATTGGTTGAAACAGTCACAGGGCTGCACCCAGATCCTAAGGATCGTACATAGACCTGCTTTCTCACTGAGAGAAGTAAAACATATTTTTAAATAAAGAGTTTAAACTAAGTGTTTTAAAACTATCACAGATGGTTTGTCTTTTTCCTATTGAATTTTACTAACTCCTTGCTGATTGTGGCTGTGGACCATTTGCATCTATCTTATGATTATTACAAATTGTTCTGACCGGGCTTCAGATAGACAGATAGGATATCTGTCTTCATGACTTATTTTTGATATTGGAAATTTCAAATTAAAAAAAATAGGTAAGAATTAATGAAGAAATTGAATTTCAGAGACTGTCCATCACCAGATTTAATTTATTCATGGACAGCACCTCAATTTCGAAAGTTAAGCAAGTAAAACATTATGGTAAGGTTCCAAGGTAACAGCTCTTAGAAAATTGAGAAAAAAAAAGAGTTAAATTTTGTTTCATATGATCACATTTACAGTGACATCAATGTTTTATTCTGTTTCTGCTAAATCTTTTTTTTTTTTTCTGAAGTATTTATGTGTTTTTGTAACTAAAGCTTCCGCCAAGTCTAATTTCAGATGTTTATTGATAATGGAAACTACACTTTTGAAGTATAAGAGTATCATATTTAACAATCATTTTTCTCTTTTTAGGTTTGAACAGATTCTGTTTTATTTATTTATTTAGACTGATTCTCACTCTGTCACTCAGGCTGGAGTGCAGTGGCATGATCTCGGCTCATTGCACCTTCCAACTCATGGGTTCAAGTGATTTTCCTGCCTCAGCCTCCCAAGTAGCTGGGATTACATGCACCTGCCACCACACCAGGCTAGTTTTTTTTTGTTTGTTTGTTCATTTGTTGTTTGTTTTTTTGCATTTTTAGTAGAGATGGGGTTTCATCATATTGGCCAAACTAGTCTTCAACTTCTGGCCTCAAGTGATCCACTCACCTCAGTCTCCTAAAGTGCTGGGATTATAGACATGAGCCACCATGCCTGGCCTAGTTTCTAGTTTATTTAACAATAGAACTTTAAAAAAATTAGCAGGGCAGAACTTTAAGGTATTTATTAATAAAATATATATTTTGAAATAAATATAAAATAATTTTGAATTATGAATCTAACTATATTCAAGCTTGTGTCTTCAGGTAGTGTGGTTTCTCATACTTTGTGAATAAATCTGTATGTTAATAAATGTACTGTTTTACATAATAAAATATAAACAATTTTAATCATCTTACAGAAAGGCTATGAAAGAGACATTAATTAATACATATGGATCAATGTTCAAAACCTAATGTTCTTTTAAGAAAGATCACCTATTTAGCACTCGTGTATTTAACACATATATGCTTCAATATATTTGATTGGGACATTAATAAAACCTTATTGCTTATATTAGCATCCACTTGTATAAAACAATTAGCAGGCAAGAGGAACCAGGCACAATACATTAATCACTGATACAAAAAGCAGAATAATTTAAAGAATTTGTTAAAGATAATCACTTTGGATAAAAATAGGAAAATCAAATGTAATGTTATTTTCTTAATTAGTCTATATACAGAAAAGTGTAGGAAGGTGATGTTTAAAGACCATAAAAAAAAGAGGGGGAAGGGCCTTGTCACAGGCAGTTCGTAAGCCAGAATGATTATGCTTTGTGTGTTAGTAAAAGACTCGGGCTTTCATTATAATGATCAATAGTGTGTTTAAGCAACTGGTCATGTCTAAAAAGTGTTTGTTTATTTTCAAAGAACACATATATTTACCATTTTAGAATTTCTTTTAGATTGCTCACAGTTAATTTTGGATCACACAAAAGAAAGACAAATAGTACTGCTGTTGTGAAGGTATCTTAGATTAAAAAACTTAAATTTGGCTTTGTGATCTATCAGGCATATTTTTGTTTTCCAAAGAGGTGTTTGAGACTCATGCCACTGCAATTGTATTTTTATCAATGATATCAAGAGCTTGGTAATGCAATTCCCAGAAATTATACTTAGAGTGATGTGTTTTTATAAAACTTTCCCTAACTGGTTTATTATCAATTTCTGGAGGCAGGGTAATCCTTGTGGAAAGATTACATCAGAAAGGGCAAATCCTCACTAACCTAACTCACATCCTGAGAGATCCTTCATGAAAGTGTGTCTCTAAAGTTAGGGCATTGAAGTAAAAAAGAAACAAGTGAGAATGCCCTTAATAATGGCTTAACAGTTTAATTGATATCATTTTGGAAAATTTAGAAGGCATAGAGGAAAGAGAAGTAAATTCTGATAGTGGTGAGGGTATGTGAAATATTGCAGATAGTAAGTTACTATTGAAGTCTTGGATCAGCCTTATACATGAGAGTCCTAGCAGGCCAAAGAATGAGAGTACTCAATTAGTATTTATACAATAACTAAATTGAAAAGAAGTGTGAGAGGAGAGGAAAGTGTTCATTATTTTCTACTGAGCATCTACTATCTTGAAAACTATATTAGGTGCTGGAAATATATACCCATGTCTACCAAATTTCATTAGCCAAAGCTGTGATATGTCCATGACTAACTGTGAATGATGTTAGAAAATGCAGTTAAACTGTGTGATGAGGAGGAAAAGGAAAATTATTTAGTGAGCATGTAGGCTACTCTTGCCAGAGTCTATCTTCTTACAACATCCATTAAATAATTCCTTTCAAATATGGATCACACATCCCCTCCTCAACTCTAAATCCAGCCAGGATCTCTAGCTAATGGACAGTTCTGTCCATCAAGTCTAGATGTTTTTCATGGGCAACAAATTTTCTACTTTTCCTCTCCTCTACCCATCCAATATAGAATTGTGGAGCAGGGATTAAAAAATCATAATTAATACCCCATTTGGAAAGGACAAGAGACAATAGTTGCTGGTCCATAGCAATTACAAAATCACTATGACAGTCATTACGAAGGGTCCCTCCCTAGGCGTAGAGGAAGTTCTTTGATTATCCTAATTTGACTCTCTGGGAGAAATAATCTTGCCCACTGGTGTTTATGTTCCACTCTTTGGTAAATTCTTCCCTGTCCATTATTTAATTTGTCTATATCCAAGGTGGGTGTTGCACAATATGCACTTCTCAGAGCTGTACAGTGTTTACAAACTGCCTGTACATATTGAAGAATTTGGCATTATTCTAATGATCAGTAAAAGGCTTTTTAAGTACAGGCTGGTGAATTTTTTTGGTGATACAATTCCCTCAAAAATGTAGTTGATTCATAAAACATGTGCTTAGAGACTTTTGAAGAGACTTAGATAACCGCATCCCACTTCAATAATAAGTGAAAAATTTCAATATCCCACTGACCATATTGGACAGATCATCAAAGCAGAAAACTAATACATTATATATTATGTATATATATAAAATATATAGTATATAATATAAATACATTAATACAGAGTCTCTATCTGCTGCCCAAGCTGAAGTGCAGTGGTATGATCCTGGCTCACTGAAACCTCCACCTCTCAGGCTCAAGCAACTCTCCCACCTCAGCCTCCTGAGTAGCTGGGACTACAGGCACATGCCACCATGTCTAGCTAATTTTTGTATTTTTTCATAGAGATGGGGCTTTGCCATGTTGGCCAGGCTGATCTGAAACTCGTGGGCTCAAGTGATCTGCCTGCCTCAGCCTCCCAAAGTGGAGAGATTATAGGCATGAGTCACTGTACCCAGCCCTAACAAAGATATATGAGACCTAAAGTTGATACTTGACCGAATGGACCTAACAGACTTCTACAGAACACTCCATCAAACAACAGAATATACATTAGTCACATCTGTACAAGACACATACTTTAAGATTGAATACATGCTCAGCCATAAAGCAATTCTCAACAAATTCAAAAAAAACCAAAAGCATACCAAGCATGCTCTTGGACCACTTTGGCAATAAAATTTAATACCAAAACCATACAATCACATGGAAATTAAACAGCCTGCTCCTGAATGACTTTTGGGTAAACAATGAAATTAATATAGACATAAATTTTTTGATTGTAACTAATGAAAACAAAGACTCAACGTGCCAGAATCTCTGGGATACAGCTAAAGCAGTCTTCTAAGGAAAGTTTACAGCACTAAACATTAAGAAGTTAGAAAGATTTCAGGTTAACAACCTAACATCACACCTTGAGGAACTAGAAAAATAGGAGGTAACCAACTCTAAAGCAGGTAGGAGAAAAGAAATAACCAAAATCAGAGCAGATGTGAATGAAATTAAGATGCAAAACCCCACGCCTGTAATCCCAGCACTTTGGGAAGCCGAGATGGGTGGATCAAGAGGTCAGGAGATTGAGACCATCCTGGCTAACACGGTGAAACCCCGTCTCTACTAAAAATATAAAAAAATTAGCCAGGAGTGGTGGAGGGCGCCTGTACTCCCAGCTACACGGGAGGCTGAGGCAGGAGAATGGCGTGAACCCGGGAGGTGGAGCTTGCAGTGAGCTGAGATCGCCCCACTGCACTCCAGCCTGGGCGACTGGCGAGGATCCGTCTCAAAAAAAACAGAAACAAACAAACAACAACAACAACAAAAGATACAAAACTCCTACAAATGATAAATGAAACCAAAAGTTGGTGCTTTGAAAGAATAAACAAGATTGATAGGCCACTAGCTAGATTAACAAAGAAGAAAAGAAAGATCCAAATAAACAGAATCAGAAATAACAAATGTGACATCACCACCAAACCCACAGAAATACAAACAACCCTCAGAGACTATTAGGAATACGTTTATGCAAACAAACTAGAAAGCCTGTAAGAAGCAGATAAATTCCTAGAAACATGGAACTTTCAAAACTGAACCAGGAATATATAGAAATTCTGAACAGACCAATAATGAGTTCTGAAATTGAATCATTAATAAAAAACCTACCAACCAGAAAAAGCCCAGGACCAGATGGATTCACAGGCTACTTCTACCAGACATAAAAGAAGAGCTGGTACCAGTCCTACTAAAGTTATTCCAAAAAAATCAAGGAGGAAGAGACTCCTCCCAAATTCATTCTATGAAGCCAGCATCATTCTACTACCAAAACCTGGCCGAGATAGAACAAAAAAGAAAACTTCCAGCCAGTGTGCTTCATGAACACAGACCCTAAAGTCTTCAACAAAATACTAGCAGACCGAATCTAGCAGCACATCAAAAAGTGAATCTACGAAGATTGAGTAGGATTTATTCCCGGGATTCAGGTTGGTTTAATATAAACAAATCAATAAATGTGATTCAACATATAAAGCTAAAAACATAAACCACATGATCATCTCTACAGATGCAGAAAAATATTTGATAAAAATCAAACACCCCTTCTTGTTAAAAACCATCAAGAAGGGAGGTGGAGGTGTGGTGGGAATAGTTAATGGGTACAAAAAAGTAGAATGAATGAATAAGGCCTAATATTTGATAGCACAACATGGTGACTATAGTCAACAATAACTGAATTGTGCATTTAAAAATAACTTAAAAAGCATCATTAGATTATTTGTAACACAAAAGATCAGTGCTTGATGGGATAGATATCCCACTTTCCATGATGTGATTATTACACATTACATGCTGTATCAAAACATCTCATGTACCCAATAAATATATACGCTTACTATGTAACCACAAAAGTTTAGAGAAAAGCCCTTGACAAACTAAGTATCAAAAGAATATACCTCAAAATAATAAGAGCCATCTATGACAAACTCCCACAACCAACATCATACTGAATGGGGAAAAACTGGAAGCATTGCCATTGAGAATTGGAACAAGACAAGGGATGCCCACTCTTACCACTCCTATTCAGTACAGAAGTGGAAGTCCTCGCCAGAGAAATTAAGCAAGAAGGAGAAATAAAAGGCATCCACATAGGAAGAGAGAAAGTCATACTATTTCTCTTTGCAGATGATATGATTCTATACATATAAAACCCCATAGTCTCTGCTGAAAGGCTCCTAATACTGATAGACAACTTCAGTAAAGTTTTAGGATTCAAAACCAATATACAAAAATCAGTAGCATTTCTATACAGCAATGACTTCCAAGCTAAGAGCCAAGTCAATAATACAGTTTAATTCAGAACAGACACACTAAAAATAAAATACCTAGGAATACAGCTACAGAGGGAGGTGAAAGAGCTCTACAATGAAAATTACAAAACTCTGCTGAAAGAATTCAGAGATGACATAAACAAATGGAAAAACTTTCCATGTCAGTGGATAGGAATAAAACTTTCCATGTTAGTGGATAGGAATAATTAGTATTGTTAAACTGGTCATACTGCCCAAAGCAATTTACAGATTTGAAGCTATTCCTATTAAACTACCAACATTATTTTTCACAGAATTAGAAAAACATATTCTTAAATTTATACAGAGCCAGAAAAAGAGCCTGAATAGTCAAAGTATTCCTAAGCAGAAAAAACAAAGCCAGAGGCATACACTACTGGACTTTAAACTATGTCACAAGGTTGCAGTAACCAAAACAGAATGGTACTGGTACAAAAATAGACACATAGGCCAATGGAACAAGTTAGAGAACACAGAAATAAAGCTACACACCTACAACTATCTAATCTTCAACAAAGTTGACAATAACAAAAAAATGGGGAAAGGACTCATTATTCAATAAATGGTGCTGGGATATCAGGTTTGCCATATACAGAACATTGAAACTGGACCCTTTCCTTTCACCATATATAAAAACCTACTCAAAATGGATTGAAGACTTACATGTAAGAGCTAAAGCTATAAAATTCCTAGAAGAAAACCTAGGAAATACTCTTCTGAACATCTGCCTTGGCAAAGATTTCATGATGGAGTCTCCAAAAGCAATTGCAACAAAAATAAAAATTGACAAGTGGGATCTATTAAACTAAACAGCTTCTGCCAAGCAAAAGAAACTATCAACAGAAGTTTCTGTTGATAAGAAGTAAGAAGACAACCTACAGAATGGGAGTCAATATTTGCAAACTATGCATCCAACAAAGGTCTAATATTCAGACTGTATAAGGAATTTAAACAAATCAATAAAAACCAACTGACCCCATTAAAAGTAGGCAAAGGATGTGAACAGGCACTTCTCAAAATAACATATACAGGTGGCCAACAAACATGAAAAAATGCTCAACATTACTAATCAGCACAGAAATGCAAATAAAAACCACAATGAAGTATCATCTCACACAAGTCAGAATGGCTATTGTTAAAAAGTCCAAAATAAAAACAAACAAATGTTGGCAAAACTGCAGGGAAAAGGAAATGCTTATACACTGTTGGTGGGAATGCAAATTAGTTCAGCCACTGTGGAAAGCAGTTTGGAGATTTCTCAAAGAACTAAAAACAGAACTACCATTCAACCCAACAATCCCATTACTGTATATATATATATCCAAAGGAATTCTAATATGACAAGGATGTCCACTCAAAGGAAAATCAATTGTTCTGTCAAAGAGATACATGTATGTGTATGTTCGTAGCAGCAATGACATGGAATCAATCTGGATGTCCACCAATGATAGATAGGATAGAGAAAATGTGGTACATATACACCATGGAATACTATGCAGCCACGAAAAAAACAAAATCATGTTATTTGCAGCAACATGGATGCAACTGTAGACCATTATCATAAGCAAATTAACACAGGTTTAGAAAACCAAATATTGTATGTTCTCACTTGTAAGTGGGAGCTAATAATTGGGTACACATAGACATAAAGATGAGAACAACAGACACTGGGGACTACAGAGGGGGAGAAAGGATGGGGAGCAAAGTTTGAAATACTACCTATCAGATAGTATGCTCACTACCTGGGTGGCAAATCATTTGTACACCAAACCCCAGCAATGCACAATTTAGCAGTGTAACAAACTTGCATATGCATCCTGTGAACCTAAAATGAAAGTTCAGAAAAAGAAACAAAAAGAAAAGGCCAAACTCTTGGTTTCCAAGGCTAGCAGCAACTACAGGCTACCCCTGTAGTCACACTCTGAAGCAGGACAGCTACAATAAAGTGTCAGTGTCCGCTTCCTTCTCTGGTGTTTAATTTTCCTCCATTTTCATTCCATGGGGATAGCTCTTTACTGCCTCATGAGCTCAGCTATGCACATCAAAGGCTTTATGCTATATTTATGCAGTTTTCATAGCAAGTGAGTTTTCGTAATAGCCAGTCATATTGCTGGAAATGCAAGTCCTGGAATGAATTTTAAAGTGGGACTATTCTAGAAATTTCAAGTTGCATAGGCCCTGTAACTATAGATTAAAAAAAAATGAAGAATTGCATCAATTAAAAACAGGTATATTTTTATAAAAGTTTCAATGTTTAATATAACTATTTAATTCCAATGTTTGCAATTTTAAAGTGTTGAGACAGGAGATGATTTTAATATAATCTTCTGATATTTTTAAACTTTGTTTTTTTTCATATATGAGTAAACAGAGACCAAAAGAAGCCACAGAGTTATTCAAAGATACAATACGACTTAGTGGAAGAGACAAACTACGTTTCCTGTCCCTCCTGACACTCTCATGCCGCTCTTTAAAATTACCCTGTATTGATAGGAGCTTTGAGGAATTTAATTTTAGGTTCAAACTGTCTCAAATTACTTTGATATGTTTAATGTAATCTAAAACAATTTTTTTCTATTAAAAGAAACCAAGATACAAAAATGTCCTTAAGACTCAAAAAATGCATTATAGCATTAAGCACAGTAAAATGTTACTTATTACAAACTATCTTATTCCTAATGAAGAGAACAGGAAAATTAAAGTGGGAGGAAGATTATGTTAAAGAGAATAAAATCAAAGACATTTCCCTCCAAATCTAATTTAATAATGATAATTAGTTCTGTTTGATTTCACTTTAATCACAGGCAAGGTGCTCCTTCCACACCATGGTCCCAAGTATCCCATCTTTTTCGCTGAGAGTTTTTAAATGTTCAGAACTGTTGGCTGGCAGTTTATGCCTGCGTTAGGGTTGCAAGACTTAAAAAAACAACAACAATAGGAGGCAGCAACAAAACAGGGAACTCAATAAAGTTAGACTTAGATAAACAACATATAATTTTTAGTATAACTAGATCCCATGATTTTTTAAAAAAAATTTTATTTCTATTTTTTATTTATTATTATGATTATTTTTTGAGGAAGGGTCGCCCAGGCTGGAGTGCAGTAGCATGATCATAGCTCACTGGAGCCTGGAACTCCTGGGCTCAAGTGATCCTCCCCCATCTGTCTTCCAAAGCACTGCGATTACAGGCGTGAGCCACCGTGCCCAGTCTATCCCATAAATATTGCATGGAACATACTTATACTAAATATTTATTATTTGTTTATTTGACATTCAAGTCTAACTAGGAATCCTGTATTTTATCTGACACACTCGGCAATGAGTCAGAGGGCAAAGGGGTCCCCAGCAATGATAGCTACATGCTGAGTTCATAATTTCCTGTTTCTCTTGAAAAAAGATTCTTCTTTTCAATTTAATTTAATGGACACTGCTTTCAATTCTTTCCTTTCTCTTTACAATTTGCTTACTTGCCCTTTTTAATAATAGTGTGGAGGTAAAAGATACCAAAAGATGTAGAATAACATTTCAAACTGAAGGCCTATTAGCTTGAATCAATTTATAAAATATATATCCCATAATTTAATGTTGCTTTTTCCTGCAGAAAATAGAATTTCAATGTTATTCTCCATTTCTCTGGCATGACTATATTTAAAAGACAAGATATTTTCCTTTCAGTTTGATTGCCAAATTCACCTTATCGGTTAATAAATAAGTGGGATCCTCACAATGATCCAATAATATATCTCCAGTTACCTTTTGTCACCATGAAAAGTTTTTATTTATGACCGTACCCTCTTCTGCCCTTTAGCCAGCATTCAATCCATTTTATGTACATTTATGTCCATTCTGTTTTCCTCCTTTTTTAGACCTCAATCTCTCTACCAAGACCTTGATCTCTGATGTGGAACTTTTTCAAATGCTGTCTGCAAACGTAAGAGCATGCTCTTCCCTGCAGGAGGACAAAGCCAGAGTCGTCTTCGAAAGGCAGAGGAGCGCTGAATGAATAAACATTGGCATTTCATGGTGGGGCTTGCTGTCAGACCCAAGCTACTTCAGATAGAACATTTTGATTAGAAATTTCAAGAAGTGTTGTTTGGAAGGGCATCATTCATCCATTGTCTAGTGATTTTACAGAATAATACTTTTACAAACTACTTGTCAATGGATTGAGGAAGAAGAAAGTTGCAGGCAGGTGATTTGGACAAAGCATTGTCCCAGACATCACCAGGGAAATGAAGAAATGTTTTTCCTCATTTCTGTTCAGAAAAAAAGTAGTTGTTATGAAGGTCTTAGGAGAAGATAAATTAGACTGCTTTTCCTGGGAGTGGCTCGAGGGACTGTGAATGAATATTCAGTCTTTTTAGAGAAAATTGATTACATTTTAAGGGCTGTTATAGGTTTTATGAGCAAACATATGCATCCCATTCCAATTTGCTGTAGGATGAATGTAGTTCTTTAGAACAAAGTGCAATTAAAATATATATAGAAACAGGATGACAAGAGTTCTCTTTTAAGAGCTGAATAAAACTGGAAACCCATAGAATGTCAAGATTTTTATCCAGTTAAGTTTACAGCTATAAACTTCTTCAAACTCAGTTAAAATAGTAATTTGTTTAACTTTTCACTAGTCTTCATGTTTAGAAATGGAGTGTCAGAGGATGAGATGTACAAATAGTCACTCTGCCTTAGCTAATAAAGAAACCTGAGGAAAAACTGTGATGTAATCTCTTCTCCTTTCCCCCCTGCAAGAGCCTGAACTCTTAGAGTCAGGGATCAGATTTATTAGGAATGTTTAAAATCCATTTCTTTTAGATTTAATAAACCAAAATGTTCAACTTTCTCACAAAATTTTCTAAATTTTATCTGCAACTGTTGATATTCATGGTTAAAAAGTGCACACCTAGAGTGACAAAATAAGAAACAAATGTATTTAAGTTAATGTAGAATTTTTAAGAGTATCTTATAATCTATAGAGTACCAATTTTTTTAAAGAAACAAAACATTAAAAAGTTTCAAACCCTATAGAAGTATTATGCTATAGGGCTTTCTAAAGATTAAGTGAGGTAATATATGACGAGTGCTTAAAACATACACAGTATTACAGTAGAGTTAGCTTTATTATTAATAGTAACTCAAGCCTATGATGACCAAAACTGAGTTTTTGATTCCTGCAAGTTCAACGTCTGCCCCTCCCCTTGTCTTTCCATTTAATAAGTTGTAACACCATCTACCCTAATTCCTGAATTCCAAAACCTTGGAGTCTTCTTTGATTTCTTTCTCATGTTCTCCACATTAGTAGTCCCTGCTGCTTTCCCTCCTTAGTGTATGCTAAACTCATTTAACCTTCTCCATTTTTACTGACAATGCACACCACCATACTCTGTCATCTATGCCATGTAACATGTTCTTAAATGGTCCCTCTGTTCGACTGTTGCCCCTGCAATTCATTCTATATGTAGTGGTGAAAGTGAATACATATAAACACAAATCAAGTTTTGTTACTTGATGGAAACCCTCCAATAATCATCTCACTATGAATAAAATCCAGACCTTTTGCTATGACCCTCAGGACCCCATGTAACCTGGTCCTTGCCTACCTCTCTGGCCTTGCTTGGCTCTCACATTTCTGTCGGTACTGATATTCACCAGTCATATTGGTTGTCTCCTTTTTCCTAAATTAAGCACTCTAAACTCATTTCTGCTTCTGAGACTGCAGATGCCATGCTCTGTGCCGGAAACTCTCTTTTCCCTTCTCTGGTTAGCTCCTTCCCATTATTCAGGTTTCAGTTCAAATGAGGCTTCTCTGAGGACTGATCTATTATTTGCCACAGCCCTTCTTTATTCTCTATGGTATCCTCCATATTATTTTCTTTATAATACTTCTTAATGTGTGAATAATTACTGTGTGTATAACTTCCTTACATAGTTATTTATTTGTTCATGTTCTTGCTTACATTTCATTGTCAGCTTCTAGAAGAAGAGCTCTTTAAGAGCAGTGACCCTGTCTGTCTTGATCATGGAACAAAGACTGGTATATAGCAGATGTTCAATAAATATTTCCTGTATGAATACGTGAATATGTTTCATTTTCCTCTTCTTTCCTCCTTT